>NW_019416233.1:0-269440 GCF_000390285.2 Anoplophora glabripennis | reverse complement strand
GTATACGATTTGGATGAAACTTGACATGGGTATATTTTCGATGATACTGATTAAGACTAAGGCATCAGCATTTCCGTATTTTATTCGCTAATAAAAAATACCGAAAAATCGACCCCCTTTTAATTTCCCCTAACGCACACCTATGGATATACGTAAGTTTAATGATCCTCAAATGTCCACCCCATTGATCTGCATAAGTGGTTAAAATTTGAAAAGGATTCGTCAATTAACACCTGAGTTATAAGCCTGTGTCACCTAAATCGTAGCCACACTGTATACACTATTAATGAACATTTTTGATAATTATTAACTACTTGTCTATGAAGTCTAGCATAAATATATATTTGGTATTAAAGAATATATACGACTTCATTTGACTTTTAGGATTTTTTTAGAACCAATTTCAATTAACTTAATATCTTTTAAAGTTAAAGAACTAAAATTAGAAATGTACTCAGTTGAGGTAAACATATTTCATTAAACAAAACAATTGTTTTTCTTTCCGCTGTAGTTACATTATACATGCTAGTAAAAATGACTAATGTATGTGACAACTATAACTAGAATATTTAATGTGACAAAGGAATGTGCTGATAGCAAAACGAAATTCACTTATTTTGTAGTCAGTGGGTTTTTTAAATAATACAAAATTATTATCTAAATGTTAGCAGTAATTTTTATTTGGAGTTTCTAAATTTTATCTGGCTATAATAAAAAACAAATTAACAATTATTTGTAAAAAATAATGGTATGATCCAATTTCTGGAGAATATCGAGTAAACTTAATCGATTCAAAATAACAATTTAGTTTTATGTAACAAACTATAAAGTTATTCGCTGCAAATTCTCGACTGTGGAAGTTAATAGTTATTTCTGATTTGCAAGCAGTTATAGATATTTGCCCAATTTAAAGTAATTAATGTGGTTATTTCGTACGGCATGGTGCCTGATACGGATTCAGTTGCTGCCTTGGAACTCCATGCACAAACGGAGGTCTGGTGGGCTCAACTCCACAAAAGAAAATAATTGTGATAACGTAAAAAGAGAGTATTTTCGACAATAATGTCGGTAATAATATTTAACGTTAAATATATTAATTAACTTACAAATAAAATAATTATTGTAAAGGCATGACACTTACACTATATAAAGCACATGGTAACAAGGAGCGATAGAACAAATAAAGTCCTCAAGAATCATCACCATAGACTTGGTTTATCAATTGAAACATTTCAGTAAAAGTTTTACCAAATTCAAAACAAAACATAATAATTAATCTTTTTTCGATTCATTTTTGTACCGATGCGATAACGCAAACATACTGTCACTTCAGTTGCAATAACTCCGCTTCTATTCGTCTAAATGTCATGAAATTTTGACAGTACATCAGTGAAGGATCATAGAATAATATGTTTTAAAATTATTTGTGAATATATCCTTTCAATAACCAGCCCGTGTGTATTGCTTCCATCAAATTTCGTTGCGATCGTGACTCATAGTACCGTTAGATGTTATTTTCGTTTTACAATAATTAAATCCGCATTTAAAATTTAATTGTTGCTCTCTAGACTTCCTGATAATAAACCGGGTATAATTAAATAAGATAATGTTTTGAATTAATCTGTTACGCTTTGAACTCGCTGTTCCTTTGTTGCCGTTTTATTATTTAAAATACGTTTTTCGTGGAGAACCTTGAATTTAAACCGATATAAATGCATTGTTAACTGTTTCTATGCGATATCATGGTTGAAATTTGTTTCGACCATTGTTGTTACCAAAAAAGAATATACAAAATAACGCAGGAAGATACGTTCTTAAAATAATCACAGACAAAATAGCTATCGCCACAGACCGCTACTGGAATAGCCAGCAGTTTTAAATTTCTCAATTGCCGATAGAGTACACCACCAGCAGAGTTTTAAGAAGAATCAAATGCAGCGGCCCGCATTCCTTAGTGTATCCTAGCACCATATAAACGACAGTTTGGCAATGTTGCCAGGCGTAATTACGGATTTATTTTGTACACTTTTTTATCAATATGTTTTTTGCGTTTTTAAGAACCAACTAATATCTATGTAATTTCATATGATATTCTGCAGCGGTGTCACAGTTAGGTTATTTAAACTATTTTCACTTTTTGGTATTGAAATACTGCAGAAAATATATTTCCAAATAAACAAATTTCGTAATCATATTTTAAACAGTTTGTTATATGTCCGTTCTGCGTTGAATGGAAAAGGTCCGAAGTCCCCAATTGTTACAATAATTTGCAAAATTAAAATTAATATTGGCGCATTCGCCATTATATAGAAAAATGAATTTAGACCTGCCGTTCCTATATTTTATGTATTTTAAACAGCGTTTGACCTTAATTAAAATAGTGCGCGACATTCGAAGAAATATATTCCCAAAACAACGTAGAATGTGCTGATAAAAAGTTCCTTTCTGTTCCCCCAAATTGACAATCGTATACCTGCGATTCCAGCATAATTTTCTTATTATTTACGTACACAAAAATACTTAAAGGAAAAGTGTGACATAATTACTTTATAGTGGCCCCTACATGTACCTGGAACATTAAAAAAGCCACACGTAAGGCGATAAAAATCAGTATAGTCGATAGTGCTTTCCTGAAATTGCTCTGCCGCATTATTGGTAGAAAAAGAAAACAGTAACAAAAGAAAATGCTTCCGCACTAGCTGTTTAGAACCACGAAATGGTAGCTTGGCAACCGATACAAACATATATACGTGCATTGACGCTGGCTAACCGGCTAAAACTGGAAAATAATCGATAAAGCGGAATGCCTAGGTTTTCGCCGGGAAAATCAATTTTGTTATTGATATAATAAGTTTAATGAATACCGGGAATATGAATGAAAATCGTTTATATAACAGAGAGACGGCTTATTAACTTTAATTGTTATGTTTTTCCTCAAAAATATTATTTGTGGCATTAATAGTTCTTATACAAACAGGTGCTTAAATAAATTAGTATCCAACAATAAAAAGTTGTTTCACTCTGAAAAGCAAGTACGCTGCCTTACAATTAACAAAAATATATACATGTTCCTTTCTGACTTCAATAAATTGTTACGTTTATAAGTAGCAAGTTTATAAAAACATGTTTGTTGCTTTTATTTCTCTTGAAATTGGATAATATTTGTTGACAGAACTATTTCATTTCATGGAAGTCATATGTGTTGGATTAAAATATAAATATATAAAATATTAAAATATATTTTCATATTCAGCTATATATGTATATACAGAGCGGATCATTAGTAAAATAACTCCCTTGTTATTCATAATTTAGAAAAAAAGTTTATATAAAAGTTGTATAGAATCAAAAAACCTAAAGGACAAAATTGAAACACACAGGGCGATGAGTAAAAAGGGTCGCGCCAAATATAACATTTTTTAAATGGAACACACTGTATATTTCTAAACATATGGATTTCTGAGAAAATTCTATATATTGCAATATAAACAATTTAACATTTTAGTGCGGGGTTGCCAAGTTATGTAGAAAATTCTTTTAATTTTGGAAAAAACATGACCTATTAATTCTATTATTCTAATAGGTAATAAAAATTAAGTTTTTTCAGAAATGTTCCTATATCTTAAAAACTAACAATTTTAGATATAGAACATGCTTAATAAAAGTTGAAGTGGACCGATATGTGAATAGAATAAAACAATAAAATACAGGGTGTTCCATTTGAAAAATTTTAGAAAATCAAGTTTAAACTCTAAAAATGATCGTATTATAAAAAATGCCCGGTATAAAATATCCATATTAGCTAATATAGGAGCCATTGTCTAACATTTGTCTATAACTCTGTCTAATTATTTTGTTCCAAGTGTTAGTAGCTGAAAGTTAATACAACTTCCTCGAGGTCATAGAATTTTCTTGGAAACCAATATGTTTAGAAATATACAGGGTGTTACATTTAAAAAATGTGATATTTGGCGTGTGCCGTTTCACTCATCATCCTATATGTATCAAATTAATTTTGTAGTTTAGGTTCCTTGATTCTGTATAACTTTTATATAAAAATTGTTTCTGTATTATGAGTAACAAGGAAGTTATTTTACTTTCTCACACTAATGGCCCACCCTGTATATACTATATTATATTTCACCCTGTGTATTATTGGGGGAGATTAAATCAGGAGTAGTAAGTGACAAAAAATAAACTTTTTTTTCGGGATAAGCTATCAAGTATAAAAATATTAACTATTACATTTTGCTGACGTTTCGTCGTTTATATTAAGACATACCCAGGACTACATATGTTAGGTTTTATCAGCCAAAAAATTGTAATACCATTCTAACTTCGTCTTTAAGATAGAAAAGTTAATATTCCCAATTTTATATCTAAATGTACAATTCTCTCATTTTAATACATTAAATACATAAATAGAGAATATGATCCTATAAGAATTTATTAAATGTGCATATAAAATCATTGCATATATAGGTAGGTACCATATAATTTCCTGTTTACATCTTCATTTAAATTATCTATTACGTGCATATTCAACCAGCATTTAAATAAATTTGCATGCGGAATTTTGTATACCATATGAGCAGAAAACCTTGTCGGGTTTAAAGCATAACACCAGGATGTTACCGATTCCTCAAAAAGTCCAAGAAATGCTTTTTGCGATTGCTGTACCTATCTAGGTTTAGACATAATTCTTGAAAATTTACAACTAATGATATCAACAAGTTTTGTTATTATTATCATTGTTTATTTCATTATTTAATTTCTATTATTTATGATATAGATTCTAAAAATAAAATGAGAATTAAAAAAGGAAGCGGACAAAGTGTGAACAATATAGATTACACTGAGAAAACAGTGCCGTTTTCAAAATAATATATATTTTACACTAATACTAAACTCTACACAGTATTCTTCGGACATAATTATAATTATTATAAACTAGGTTTACCATTACAAATTAAAGTAATTATTTTATTAAATCTAATTCCTTGTGAAATCCATCTGACGATTTAATATTAAAAAGTTATTGATGAAATAGTACCCGGACTGATTTTTTCTTGTTTTTTTACGCCAGTTTCATACAGATTTTCTGCATCTCCTATTACTGCGATACAACATTTTAGGCTATAACTTTACTGAACTAGTTAAGTATCTACTAAATCTACACTTCATATTATATACAGGGTGTTTCAAAAAGACCTCCCGTAAATAAAAATAAATAAATAAATTTTTTGTCCTATGAACTCTTATGAACTTTGATATGTCCATCTTCTCTTGTTTTCGAAATACAGTAACAACGTCAACACACTGTATCTCGAAAAGAGGGCGTCTCAGAAAAAAACTTTACATGAACTACCTCCATTATTTTTCCAGGAACTTGCACACAAATTTTTCTGAAACATGAACGGGACATCCTGTATAAATATAGTTAACATTGGTCTAAAGAAATAGCCTGTCATTGGAAATACAGTGGCACTTTTGTTCGTGAAACATGTAATAAAATAAAAGTATGTGTATTAAATTCGATAAAATAATATAAAACGAAAGGGCAAGGCATTTACGCTTACTGTATAAAACTTTAGTCATTGAAAATAATTTTGTTCAGTATCATCAAATGTGATTACTTTGTAATGAACGTACATTATTAGAGCAGATATACAGGGTAGGAAAGTACCGATGGTCTATCTGAAGTTACGTGAGAGCGATAAAGTAAGCCATAGAAATCCATGCGATAAAGAAGGATGGCTATAATGAAGGCCTCTCATAGTCACCGCTCGTTTCGCCCTTCTGCAAATGATATCCACTTCTTATTTGTGGAAGGGCGAAATGGGCGTTGACTATTAGAAGCCTTCATTATAGCCATCCTTGTCTATCACATGGATTTTTATGGCTTACTTTATCGCTCTCACGTAACTTCTGATAGACCATCGGTACTTTCCTACACTGTATCATTAATTTTTCTTCAGCTAATGGAAAAAGACACTGTAGGGGCGGTGTTTTATTGTTAATTATGTTCTTATTCTTTATTTTTTTCAAGCTTTCGAGATATTATTAAATATTTATGATCAATAGTAACTAAGAAAAAAAATCCGAAGTTCCTTGAATCGGGTATTCTTTCGTGATTTTATAATATATTTATTTAAATAACCCCTTCTACTTTTGACGGTTTTTTATATAACTATACGTTGTGTAAATTCTGCTTAAATCAACGATTTTCAGCAATACATTTTGCGTTCCTCATATCTATTACGCCATGCGTTGAGGAATTAGAATAATTTTAAAAGATATGTCTTACGCAAATAATGATAATTAATAGCTTATGGTAATTTACCAACAATGTAGTTATAAATTGCCATAGTGGTGTCTATTTATCAACATGAGGTTTTTTCAAGGTTGAATCAGTAAATATAAAGTTATCAAAAAGTAAAGTACGCATTTTTCCTGTAACTAGCTTTACTAAATACTTATTTTATTTTATGTTTACGTATATTCTTTAAATACATTATAAACAAAATGTTCCTAAAAAATATTATGCTCTTTGGAATTTCACCGATGTATTTTAGAGTTGGCATATTAAAATATGTCCATCTTCTTATCTAAATCTGTTAGTATTACCTTTTTTTGATCGCTGAACAGCAAATTAGCATGAAAAATCTCGTCCAAATTAAAATAGTTATTGTATTCTGTTTTACCAAATTTATACTTTTCAGGTTACAAGTTTGCTCTTAGAAGCAGAAAGGCGAAAATTATCCGTTCTTCAAAGGGAACTCCAAGTGGCTCTCGAGGAAGGGGGTTCCATAAAAGCAAAGGAACACCAGAAACAGGAACTGCTTGTCGCCATAGCGTAAGTAATCTTGCCACTGACAGAGCGGCAATAAATCATCTGCGTAATTAACATAAAAAATTATTATCGATTACATCAATGAATTATTCAAAACCATTATTCGTATACTATATGGATAGGAGGTAGAATGTTATGTCACTAAATGAGCCGCATTGGAATTGGAGACAGTTGCGTAAAATAAATTAAAAGCAAACTGTTCTTGGTATTTGTTAGAAAATTTGATTGTACTGTATTACGATACTGGATTGTTTGAATATAGCCAAGAAAATGTTATTTTGAATTAAAGATTTTATTTCCGTATATCTGTATTTCAGTATAGCATAACTTTTATTAAGTAATAATTATACTTTTTACAAAATTTTAATATGTCAGACTATTCTACAATAAATCATTTATTTGCTTATGCATAGGCAACCTACCTAAGTAAATCTTCTTAACTCAAATAAATAAATGTTGATGGGAGGATTTTTATATACAAATTAGAAGAACGATTTAGTTTCACTTAGTTTATTTTATCAAATATTCACGTTCATACAATAAATTATTCAAAATTTGAACTACTCAAAAGATATCATGACATCCTCATAGGATTTTTTACAGGATATATTTAAAAAAAAAATGTATACAGTCCAACATCATTACTTAGAAAATTTATAATACTGAATTACTAACAAAAGCTGCCAAGTGCCTCCAGATATTTTTTTAGTCTTAGGACACCTTAAAATCAAGTGTTCCATGCATATGTAAAGTTGGAAAGCAGACATTGCCAGTAATTTCCATTATTTTGATGATAACATGCTTTCTTTGATTCTCATTAATTCATAGTTTGAAAATAAAAATATGATTTCCATGAATAAATATGTACTCCAATGTGAGCTAGCATTAAATTGTTTAGATAGAATTTGAATTTATTTCTAAACAAAGTTATGTACTTGAAAAATATGACAGAAATTTGATAACTTAACGAAAATTTACAATAAAGCAACAAAAGACAAGTAAAATATGTGACACCGAGTATAAAATGTATGGCTTTAATTTAGTTGCATAACTATAAACCTGATTTGAGTATTAAATGCACAATGCTCAAGTATTAATATTTTTTATAAGTATTTTGATATCTGGATACGTTCTATTGATAAATTATTGCCATATTACTAAACAAGTATCAATAAATTTTGATAAATATATACGTATAATCTAGGTATCTATCATTTAAAATCTGAAACAGTACAGTAGCGCCATCTGTAAATTTCAGTAGGAACTGACGTGTATGTTTGGTTGCAGACGTATACAGGCACAACATGACCATTTGGAGAAAGAATACCACGAGCATGCTTTGGGAGCCTTGCTGTCGGCTAATACAAGGGGATCTGGAAAAGTAAGTCTTTAAAATATTTTAGTTAAAAATTGTAGATGACATGATTCGATTAATTCAAGATTAAATATAATGGGAAAGTAATGTTTGAATTGCTTTTTAAAAAAAAATTCATATGACTCAGTTTCTATGATACTAGATCAAGCTTTAAAAACTTCTGTGGATCAAAAAAATGTGACTTAATTAGTGTATATGTTTAAGTAACATTGCAGATAATTGGTTTTTAATTTTTTGCTATTGAAAAGGGTTTAAAGTGAACTAAAATTTAAAACCCCAGTACTATATGCAAGTACTTTCTGCTCATAGAAAAATCTTTCATAAAATTCTTAAACCGGCACCCAATACGCAATAAATGCAAATATTTGTCATCCTAAAACAATTAAATTGTGGTGACAAAGGTTAAATAAACAACTAGTTTTTGTATTTTGTTGAAACAGACAATTATTTGATCTTTGCTCCCTAGAATTTTGCTTACTCCTAAGAATAACACATATCTGTCTACAAAATAACAACAAAAACATTGTATTCTATTTGTCGATGCTTCTAAACAGCTGTTTATAATAATGAAGTAGATATGTAGTTTCCGGAGATATAAATGATAATCGGTAAATAATTCACATTGTCTTAATAATTCTGGTAAATTAACTCTATAAAATATTTACGTTTTTCATCACTTGTATTACTATATTTCTTTCAGAAGGAAAAAAAAACTAATAAAATATTTAATTCACTAGTAGTGGTACCAGATAAACTACTATTCAGACAAAATAGTAAGAAATTTTAAAAAATTGGGAAAAAAATGATAAATTATATCAATTTTGTTCTTGTGACGACTATTATCTCCAATTTTAATATCTTTAGCTAATTGTCTCCTCCTAGAATGTTTAAAGAAAAGGGGAACAGGGAAAAGCCTTTTAGTCCTCAATTCATCGATTTTCAGTTTTGAACGTGTCAGTTAGTTTATATTTGTGATGAAAATTACGAGACAAATTGGGACATAACTCTCAAAAGAGACGGTACATGTGCTTTATTAATCTAAGAATATTGATTCCGTGACAAATTTTTGAGAAATTTCTATCGAATATTTATTTCACCAATTCGTTTATCCAGAAGAAAATTAACACCGAATGTAATTCAACTCGAATTACATTAATATTTATTGTCCTATGCCACCGCTTTATGCATGACACGTTTCATAATAGCCTTGTTAATGGATTTAAATTAAAGTACATTTAAATAAAATTGCAGTTAAAGGACGTGACATTTAAAAAGACTCATATATATTCTCCTTTCGTGGAGTAGTTCGTCGAGATGAGCGACTTTCCGCTCTTCGCAGCTTTTTTCACGTCCTCTCGCAATCGAGCCGTATTGTCCCAGGGGCGGGCGAACTTTAAATTTATATGGAAAAGGAAAAAATCCATTCACGTCTACGCCGTGTCGGCCGAATGGAGCTTCATTTTCATTTGCTGGCGTTGAACTATTAAGGAAGTTAGTGCGGACCCATTTTTATTAGGTTCCAACAGGAGGAGTAGAACATTATAAAAAATTGTTCTAGTTTCCTGAGTACAGATGTTCGTTTGTCATTAAGAATATTGTGGGCAATATTTGAATAGGTCTTAAAGAGTTTTTCCTTTAATTAATTGATAATGAGATGGATGCGTTGTTCTTTAATTAGGGACGCCCAACTTTTTATATTCAAGTGCATTGACTGTAAATATTATAAACGGTTTTAAAAAGTGAAAATGGAAAAGTTTTCAAATCTTAAATATACAGATTGTCCCATGAAAGTTGGGACTTTGTTCGACCAGAGACTCCTGACGACTTGTTTATCTATACAGGACCCACAAACCATTGAAATATATTTTTTTAATTACTCGATTCAGGGAAACAGACACTTTCGAGTTTTTATTTTGTATTAGTTACTGTACTTGTGAATCCACTACAAATCTCATTGGAAAAACACGATTTAGTGCTGATGCATTGGACAGGAGATATCATACTGTAACGTTGCATCAGATAAACTTCTTCAAACTGCAAGGGTTCCACAAGGACCAAATCCACTCTTGTTTGGTATTAATAATCTAACATTGAGGTGTTACAAGTTAAATTTTCTGTTCATGACAGATAAATTGAATAGTTGGTGTACAAAAATTAATCTATGCATGAATATAAAATTGTACAATTAAGGTTAGAGTCGGCCCAAATGACTCTAAATTTTGACAAGAAAATTGTTGAATCTATTTTATATAGAGTTATTTAATTTACTTAGATTCATGTTGTATTTAATACTATATTGTCGTTTGATGAACATATGCGTTGAATTACCGGATCTGCTTTTAAAATCGTAGAGTTTATTTTGTGTAACGGAACGTGAAGGTTCTAAATACACGTAGATATTTTATAGGCTATATTTGTGAGCTGCAAACTTAAATATGCATGAATTGTAGACCTAGACTAGATAGTGTTTGTAATATTCAACTAAAGAAGACAACGGAGACAGCTGAAGGCTATACATTCCATTAGTTCTGGACTTTATCTTCCTCGTAGTATACCTCAGGAATGCCAATTTTCTTTTTTTAATGTTAATAGTCTTTGCTGAAGGCGAGTTATATGTTTCAAACATATTTAAATTTGCCAATAATTCATTAAATGGATATTTAATTTTATTACAATTACGTATACCTCATAAAAATTAACTTATAGTATCTCTCCTGTATCTAATAATTTCTAATTACCAAAAATTTGAAGAATGACTTGACATGTCCAAATCTTGTACACTTTTCATATTCTATTTATCATATTCTATATTTTTTTATTATTCTTTTCTATTTAAGTCCTACATCTTGTTATTATGTCAATTTCTATTTTATCATATAGTACTTATATGAATTTACAATTAATGTTAGTTATCTTTTTATTTTACGTTTTGCTCTTCTGTTTTACATTATTCAATACTTGAAATATTGCACCTTTTGACTTTGTACAAGTAAATAAATAATAAATAAATATCTCTGGACCTTTATAAAACATTTTTTTATATAAAAATTAGTCAATAAAACATTTTCGGTATATTACTATTGGCTCTGTACATTTGGTAATTTAAAATATTGATAATAACAAATTATTTTAAGTGATATAATAGCAAGTTAAGTTAGTAAGCAATTTATTATTAATCGTTACTTTACGTTACGTATTGAAACATTACTTGTAAATAAATTTTCTCCTATCCTATATAGGTACAAATTTTGATTTAATAACTACTGTAGTAGGTATAGCAACTAATATTAATAGATATGAACTGACTGTTAAATAAAACTAAACTTTTAGAATGTCACTAAACAGTAAATAAACACTGTTTATATTTTAACTGAAATTGAGCTTATTTGATTTTAAATAACGGTCGAGTTGCGTCCACTTCCATTGCGACGGTACATTTTCTATTTGACCCCCTTGAGATTATGTCTTCTAAGACCCTTAGACCCCATATACTAAATTATGCATGTGACGAGTGATTTACTGATATCAGAATACAGCTTCAACCACACGCAACATTGTTTGTTTTCAGAATATCTCTTAACAACTCTTGAAAGATTTACCACAATTTATTTATATGATATACTAGAGACACTGATAACTCTAATGTTTTAACTATAACTCAAAAGTTAGTTTTAATTTCAAAGTTTGAGTATAAAACGGAAGAGAGCGGAATAAAATTTATGAACTGTTAAATATATTGTCTAATTTCTGTTTTGCTAAGGAATCATAGTTCAATATCTTGAAGTTTATATGAAATACTTAACAAGATATCAGTTGCAACTCAACCAAATCAAATTTCAGTTGTGATTTAAATATTATTGTACTCGAAGTGCGTATCTCCAGTTTCTGTGTATATACAGTGTACAATTGTACATACATGTACCGAGCTCTACAAAATGAAGTATGTAATCGGAAAAGTACACTGTAGAAAAATCGGTGTAAGTGAAAGCAATAAAGGTTCGTAGTGAATCCACTGAGTGAAATTATTGAGTACATTTTCAGTCAGTATTGGGCATTTTGGTCATTTGACTCATTTGTGATTATTTTTAAACTAAAACTGGGTACTTTCACTCAAATATAGGTCCTTAAATAAATACTTCACTTAAACTCGTATTTACTGCACTTGTACCTAAATCAGAGTAAATGTCTTTAACAGGTTTTATTCTCTCTATATTAATGTATACCACTTTTAATATAGAACAGAACATAGACAGACATATAGAAGAATCTCCATACGAATTTCATAGAAAGAATTTAATCCTAGTTTAATTTCATCAATTCTAACAAAGATCAAAGATATACTCACAGTTGTTTATGTCTGAATTGCAAACAATGTTTTTATTGTTACATATTTATTATTTACATATTTTTGTTGGACTAAAATTATTAAATAATCCGTAAATGTTTCATTCTAGAATCAACACTAACAAATCATGAGATTCTCTAAACCCACGAACACTTAATTATTGTTCAAGACCCAATTCTGTAGGAGAACATCTTATATAAATCTTCCATTATGTGAAATGTAATAATAGAATCGGCATTCCAGTAACATGTATTCGAACGAGCATTAACAATCCCTTTAATGTGCGATGAACTCTCCATAATTACTTTGAGGGTGAAAAGAGGTTGCAATATGTGCGATGCTAGAGATGTAACAAATCATTTGAATAGATTTGACTCAAAATTCATATCTTGATCGGTAGTTGTTTCATTGCTTTTTTAATTATATAAGTTAATCTTTCAAAAAAATAACAGAATTTATACTTCATTTCGCTACCAAATTGCTTCTATTTTTGAAATTATAATTGTTACTTTATTTACTAAATGTTCTCTTAAAATTTCTATGCTGTAATAAATATGTTTTAATACAACATATACACATATATGCTAAAATGATTTAATTATATTTAATTGTTAATCATTAAACATTGACCAAATGAATCAAATTATTTTTAAAATTATTTGGATTATCATTTGACATATCACTAATACATTGTTTTCTTGATTAATATCTCAAATTTGGTCAACAAGATCTAAAATGTCTTAAATGTACTGAAAATGGATCCATTTTCTACAAATATTTTTTATTTATTTGTACTATTTACTACTACTATTTTATTTACCTGTACTGCAGATACCCTATCTAAGTACTTGTATAATAAACTGGTATGCATAATTATTTATGATTAATATCCTCATAGTAATCATTCATCTTAAACTCTCATCTCACGAATTCCTCATTCATCATAAATTTGAAAAACATGCTCATTGAAAGAGCTAGGAGTCGATTCAAAACCACTGGCTTGAGGTTCACTCTTCATGTATAAGCTGCACCTATATACAGAATGTCCCAAAATTCCACGTCCATGAAATACCACATACTGATACCGAAATAAGTTGTCTTATGAACCACTAGAATGCGACGAATTTGGTAAAATATTTTAGAAAAAAAAGTAAAATATACATTTAAATGAAATTTGCTGTGCTTTTTAACATACTAACTGAAATAATTGCATTTACAAAAGTAATGTCCTAGATATTAGACCATGTTTACTGGGAAGAATCTGTAGTAGTTGTATAAACAAGTATAAAAATATAAAATACACTCCTCAGGCTTCCCTAATTCTAAATCTGGACATTTAAAATTTAAAAGAGCACGTTTCTCATCTAGCTATTCAGTGACACGTAATACAAGGGCAGATTTGGTCATGTGGAAAACGACTGCAATTGTTCGACTGCCGCCATTTTTTTTGCAGTTGGTGAACTGAACCGCGTGTTCGCATGCACCAGTCAAGGTTAAATAATCGTAATTTTATGCTTTTAGCTTTTATAGCGATTCTGAGTGGAACCGGAAATCCATGGGTGCAATATGCTTTCCTCCTATCAAGTTGGTTTATTATCATTATCATTAGTATCCCGTCGCCCATTCGTGTCTGTTCAGTTTCATAACAGCATTGCTTCATGCTTGACCTTTAATGACCTGTCAGAATCGAGAAGTATGTATTGGGAAATTGGAATACATTACTGCCAGAATAAATATTGGACGCGAAGCGTTTTGTTTGATTTTCTTCTTTTCGTTAATTTATTGTAGAATCCGCGAGGTCCAGTACATTGTTTACACCCTGTACAGTATTTATTTTGTATTCCAATACATTCCACTTTCCTCCTTATAAAACTTGGAAAGGTGAAAATCAAGAATATCAAACATTGTACATTAAATACAGAAGAAATTATTTGAACTTTATTTTTAAAAGTTTGTATAATGTTATAAGTACAAGTTATATTGAAGATACAGGTATAAAATGAAAATGTTGTGTGTAACACTGCGAGTACGTTATAATTAAGCAGGGATTTCTCATGCTATACCTTTGCGCTATAAGACCTCATTTATTTTAACTATTTCCTTTTAATCTTGATTTATCGCTTTAATTAAGTACTTATATGAAAGAAATATAATAGAACCACACACAGCTTCGTTTAACTAATATCAATTAAAATGGACACCCTAGGGATCCATTGTTTATTAATATAAACTGCAGATATAAAATAAAATTAAGTGTTCGCAATATTAATTCTAAATCTAATATTAAATAGACGGGGCACATTTAGGCCAGGAAAAAGAGCTGGGGAAAGACCATTTCGCGACTTTTTGTTTCGGCAAGCTGAATTTATCACTATAGATGCTAAATATTATGTACGATAACACATTAGCTTCCACAGTCATAAAAATGGGGGGAAGATTGTTTACGGGCTGGTTAATTGTGTAAGTTTTACGTTTTTCGTTTATAACTTTTTTCCGTTCATTTCCACGAGAAAACAGTAAAGTACTTTTTTTCGTTTTCAAAAGACCTACAAAACTACATGATAGATTTCAATGTATCATGAAAAAAATCAGTGCGATTGTGGAAGATGCTTGGGATCGTCCAGACTAATAATTAGTTAATTTGTTTATAAGGCCATAACTTCTAAACTATTCAACTTACCGATTCCAGATTTCGTGTGAGTTATTAAACAGTGATAAGGAATAAGAGGATGCGATGCCAAAACGTTCTGGTAATAATAACGCAGTTTATAAATGTTTAATTCAAAAGTCATAAATAAACTTCTGTTTATAACTTTTGATCTAATCAATATTTTTTGACGCTCGAGGGCTAGTTTTGTAGGCTATTGAAGACGAAAAAAAAGTACTTTACTGTTTTCTCGTGGAAATGAACGGAAAAAAGTTATAAGCGAAAAACGTGAATTTACGTAAAAATTATACAATTAACCACCCTGTAAACAATTTTCCCCCCCATTTTTATGACTGTGGAAGCTAATGTGTTATCGTACATAATATTTAGCATCTATAGTGATAAATTCAGCTTGCCAAAACAAAAAGTCGCGAAATGGTCTTTCCCCAGCTCTTTTTCCTGGCCTAAATGTGCTCCGTCTATTTAATATTAGATTTAGAATTAATATTGCGAACACTTAATTTTATTTTATATCTGCAGTTTATAATAATAAACAATGGAACCTTAAGGTCCAACTCTATATTTACATTAACGAAAAATTTAATAGTCCAATAATAAAAAGGACGTTTATTTAATATCTTCTACTTCTTTTCTACTTAATTAGATTGATTTGTGAAGATCATTTTGATAGTAACAGAGCCCCATAAAAAAGTTCTGTACCATACATTGTGTATTTTTTTATGCAGATTGCGAATCCGTACTCCAAAAACCGATTTACCAGGGCATAAGGAAAAACTTTATAATAAAAAGAAACAATTTGTAAATACATACTTTGAGAAAACAAACCCACTTACCACTTACTGATTTTGTTACCACGGGTTTTTGGGGTCGCTGATTACGAATCTGAAGCCCGAATCCAAAAATTTCTGTATAAAAGATGGCGGATCCAATATGGCGAATGTAAAAATTGGAAAAGTATTCAAAATTTGAAAATTATTACCGAAACTTGTTTCTTTAATATCAGCAATCACGAATATAGGTTTTCAATTCGGAAGTTCATAAATCCAAAATGGCTCATTATGGCGGATTGAAAAGTACCAAACAAATTTACCACCCAAAGAAATGTTTAATGAATGTTTAAAAACTGAGTCATTTGTGTAGAAGTTTGGAGTGCGTGATTTTAAGTAATCCTAAAATGATCATTAGTTTTATCAACTTGTCTTTGAAACATGTTATTTAATTTATTTTTAACGAGTACGACAAACAAAATTCATTTGCAATTTATGTCAATAACAGATACTGATAATGTCATAGTTTTTATCCCATTTCCTGTGATTGGTTAAATCAAAGTATTTCCTCCGATATTATACGGAATTTTGCATGTGTGCATTGTCTGAAGCAACGAACACATCCTTCTGACGTCAAATAAGTTATAACCATCCCTTTGAATCTGAAAATCATTCAATATTAAAACCCCCCGACATACCTACGCTATTATCATCAATTATTAATTGTAATAAATGGACATTAGGGGTGTCGGATACGAGTTACCCTTCTACAGCGTACGCTTCTGGGAAAAAAACTGGGAACAGCACCAACGTACTGTAGATAACCTACTACGAAGGAACATTCCCAGACTCAAATCTATTAGCTGGGATACCTTTCCAAGGTGTCGGAATACTAAGGTAAATTCAAAAGGGAAGCAACATTTTCGAGGTTGTACTAATAGTAGCTAATCTCATACGGAATAATAAAAATAATAGGTTTCCTTTTATGACAAACAAAATATTAGCAAAGTGATAAAGTTTTAATTTTCTACAAAATATTATTTCAAGTAGACGTTAATATACAGGGTGTCCTTGCTTCCTCGTGTTAGTGACCACTTTTAGTGCTACATCTAAGGTCTATTTTGATAAAAACCTAAAAAATAATACAAATTCTCTACCACCGATGTTCTTATCTTTTTTTTAATCAGCATATGTGCTTGAAAATATTAGTCCATGAAACTTTTGATTTTCAGATTGCTGATTTTTTCAGAAATACGTCCACTGATTTCAAAAGGACGTTGTTTTCATTTAGGTAATTTGTCGAAAGATTGATTAGATTTAGAATTAATATTGCAGGAAAAAAAGCTGGGAATTGACCATTTCGCGACTTTTTGTTTTGGCAAGCTGAATTTATGACTATAGATCCTAAATATAATGTACAATAACGTATTAGTTTCCACAGTCATAAAAATGGGGGGAAAATTGTTTACAGGGTGGTTAATTGTATAATTTTTACGTAAATTCAGGTTTTTCCCTTATAACTTTTTTCCGTTCATTTCCACGAGAAAATAGTAAAGTACTTTTTTCGTCTTCAAAAGACCTACAAAACTAGCCCTCGAGCGTCAAAAAATATTGATTAGATCAAAAGTTATAAACATAAGTTTATTTATGACTTTTGAATGAAACATTTATAAACTGCGTTACCAGAACGTTTTAGCATCGCATCCTCTTATTCCTTATCACTGTCTAATAACTAACACGAAATCTGGAATCGGTAAGTTGAATAGTTTACAAGTTATGGTCTTATAAACAAATTAACTAATTATTAGTCTGGACGATCCCAAACATCTTCCACAATCTCACTGATTTATTTCATGGTACATTGAAATCTATCATATAGTTTTGTAGGTCTTTTGAAAACGAAAAAAAAAGTACTTTACTGTTTTCTCGTGGAAATGAACGGAAAAAAGTTATAAACGAAAAACGTAAAACTTATACAATTAACCAGCCCGTAAACAATCTTCCCCCCATTTTTATGACTGTGGAAGCTAATGTGTTATCGTACATAATATTTAGCATCTATAGTGATAAATTCAACTTGCCGAAACAAAAAGTCGCGAAATGGTCTTTCCCCAGCTCTTTTTCCTGGCCTAAATGTGCCCCGTCTATTTAATATTAGATTTAGAATTAATATTGCGAACACTTAATTTTATTTTATATCTGCAGTTTATAATAATAAACAATGGATTCCTAGGGTGTCCATTTTAATTGATATTAGTTAAACGAAGCTGTGTGTGGTTCTATTATATTTCTTTCATATAAGTACATAATTAAAGCGATAAATCAAGATTAAAAGGAAATAGTTAAAATAAATGAGGTCTTATAGCGCAAAGGTAGCATGAGAAATCCCTGCTTAATTATAACGTACTCGCAGTGTTACACACAACATTTTCATTTTATAGCGAAACTGACTACCTGTATCTTCGACATGTTAACTCAATTCATTTCCTTGTGAAATACAAACAGTTTTCTTTATCTATGTTTTCTAGAAAGTCTTTATGTCTTTCAAATTGCAATTATTCCTTTATATGTATATTGGAAAACATAAATATATTTAATAGCTGATATATTACGGTTGGGGAGAAGAATAAAAGTGTGATAAAGGATTATTTGGTTGTTTACTTTAGTTTATTTGGCACTAAATCTTTGTATAGTACATAAACTTTTAATCACACTATTTTGGGCAGTTACGTCTTACTATTAAAGATAACCCCATCAACCGTAACATCACTTATCACCTAATATAATTCAAAGATATACAGTGTGTATAACTAAAAATTTGATAAAACTGTAACATCTCTTGTTCATAAATATAAATATGCATGTTGTCAGATATACTTTTGGAATGAAAACTGTCTATGATGACACTTTAATGATTTATGGTATTCCATTTTTTACTTTAATGGGATTCTATTTAGATTAGTACATTGTTAAATAAATTACAATTTTTTCGCCCATATCTAAAGGCGTTTGTAAATAAATGCGAAATATTTTAGGGAGTGGTTGCTGAAGTTATTTTGTGAAAAGAAATTCATATAAACATAAGTCAAAATTTGCTTCGTTTCTGAGATACAGAGTGTTTAAATTTTAATTTTTTATTGACAGCAATCTACTAGATATCAATAGAAATTAAAAACACACAACTTGCAATAAAATATGTTTTACTTTTAGCTCAAAAACGTTGCATCCTACAAAAAATTTGAAGAGAACAATTTCATTCTGAATTGATGGCGGATTTCTAAAAAAATTCAAAACGGGAAAAAGTTTTTTATTAAAAAAAGTTATGGCATTCTCGCACGAACGCCAATGGCGCAGGTAGAAATACTCAGATCACCCCAAAAAATGCACATTTATCCCTCCAAACCGTTTTTCAAATTTCGTGTCAATATCTTTAAAACTCTGAAATAATTAATAAAAATAAATAAAAAATTAAAATTATAACAATCTGTATCTCGGAATCGAAGCATATTTCGACGTTTATATAAACTTTTTTTCACAAAATAACTTCGGCAACCTAAAATATTTCGCACTTATTTACAAACACAAACTTAAGGAATAAGCCCCTGAAGACATTGAAGTTATAATATACATGGGTTCAATTCTTTATAGTTACCGAGCTATGAACCTTTAAAGTTTAGAAATAATGTATTAATATCAATCACACTCGCTAGGAACATGTCAGTTGATAAAACAAGTGATAGTAGACATGTCAAAATGTATAAACGTTCACTTTAATGCTGTAAATTGTGTGGATCTGTTTCTTAGTAATACCATTTCTGTCAACGTGCCTGTGCTGTTTTCAAATCAAAAGTATGTCGACATAGTTTACACTTATGGATTTTGTGATGGAAATTCGCGAGCTGCCCGTAGAGAATATCAACGACGACTTCCAAACAGAAGAGTGCCAGATCGTCAAATGTTTGAATCTGTGTTTCGACATCTGCGAATGCGTGGTTCATTTCCAATGTCAACTAACTACGTCCTGAACAGCAAAATTTGATTGAGCAAGAAAACATTTTTCAGATGATTGAAGACAGTCCAGAATTAAGTACCAGGAGAATTTCAGCACGTGCGAATGATCTTCATTGGAAAGTATAGCAATCTGTTGTAGCCTTATCATGTACAATAGGTTCAACATCTGGAACCGCATGACTTACTTTCACGGGTACATTTCTGGCAATGGTTTCAAGCAAATCCTCAATTAGTAGACATATTTTATTTACCGATTAGTCGCTGTTTACTGGAGACGGAGTGAACAATATGCACCACTCCCACAGATGGTCTGATGATAATCCTCATTTCAGAAAAGAATCTAATTTTCAACGACGATTTTTTTATAAACGGTATGGCGTAACTGATTTTTTTCTTACAGGAGAAGCGCCAATACCAGGTCTATTGGAAGATATTCATTCCTATTCTTAAAAGACAACAGATTATGTTGCAACATGATGGAACTCCTGCTCATTTTAGTCAAGTAAGCAGAGGGTATCTTAATGAAGGCTATATTAATAGGTGGATCAGACGTGGAGAACCACATTCTTGGCCACAGATATCACCAGCATGACCTCAAGAACTTGTTTCTTAAGTTTATCCAGTACGTCATGCAACTCCCTGCATATAGAAAAGTTAAAACTGTATTTCATGGTTCCATTTATTAGTGAGTGAATAAATATTTTCTCCTCCAATAACCTTTAATGGTGTTGTCCAAATATAATCAATGTGTATATACCATATTTGCTGGAAGTACGCTCGTATATAATCCTGAATATTTATGACTGTATCATTATTATCCCAATAATTATTCAATCGTGCGTTGACAAACGTCATTATCATAAATCATAATATAAATGATTGAAGAATTTCAATCCATAGGAAAAAGTTGTAAAATCTGCAGTTTCCTTCTTGTAATTCTCAAATCTGAAACGATATTTTCGCATGGCGTTACCATCCTGAATATTTTAATTACTCAGCACACTTTTTAAAAACGAAGGGTGAAATGTTTTGTTCGGGGGGTCGATTGGCAATTCCCTGTATCAAAAGAACACAATAGGCAACGCAGGCCATCTGTCAGAATCCAAACAAAATTCGAGCGTCATTAAAAATTCACAAAAGTTCACAGCGAGTGGAACCATCACGGAGAAAGCAAGCAGGCCCTGTTCATTTTAAACAAACAACGGATGAGCCAACCTGTTCTGCGGACTTATTCGTTTATCGAACGGACGCTCTGCGCCGCCAAGCGACGCTTTATCGAACTCTTGAAGGTAGGGAGTCAACCCCAACATTACAACGTGTTCGTCAGTGTGGCATTACTGCAATGTGTGAAATTTTTATTTACTTTATTCAGTTGTGGTTACCGCGTAAATAATGCAGTCAAATTTCATTCTCCTTAAAACGATAAAAACCGTTTCCGATTCAAAAAAATTAAATACAGTTGTATCCGCGTCTGAAACCTCAAATTTCCTGGTGTTTACTTTAAAAATGTGTCGCTGATCGGTGCTATAAGGAAATTACAATGCAAGAGAGTAATCGGGGTGGCGAGAGACCGAAAATTGCGCCTAAGCCAGTCATAGCGTCGAAACCCAAATACGTGCCTCCAGTAAAACTGCAACAGAGGTCGAACCGCGACGAGAACACATCGAATGTTAATAATCCCCGCCGTTCAATTGTCAGCGAGCATAAACCACCGCTTAAGGAATTGCCAAACACTCGAGATGTCCGAAACGTCGCCCAAGGCGACAGGAAAAATGACTACAGGGAATTGTACACTGAAAAAGATAGTTTTACCTGTGACAACAAAACCTTAGTAGTAGAAACTAATATTAAGTACGACGAGTACTCGTCGACGTACGTTAGTGAAAAATGTGATAAATTTATTAGTAATAGTGAAGCTTACAAGAAAGTGGATGAGATTCCACCCAAGGCCCCACACTCCCCCAGTACGGTGTGCTGCAGCATTCTATCAAACGCAACAACCGACTGTTGCGGCATTATAAACGTCAACAAAAAGGAACTGTATGGCAAGTCAATGACCAAAATAGATTCCCTGGACTCGAATTCCTCGGATTCCGGAGGATTTAAGGATTTTATACAGCTAGACTTAACCAAAAAGCTGTCCCCGGACAAAGACCCCAAGATCGAGCCCCATCAAACACATCAAAAAAAAGTCTCCCATTCGGAGTACGCAGACAAAAAGCTACCCGAGCATAAACCCCACGGTCACCAAAGAAACTCTTCCCAACCGGACTACATGTCACCCGAAGTAAGACAATCGTTCGCGCAAAACAAGCAGAATTTCATAGCGAACGCACAGGCCTTAGCGCAGTTCTTGCCGCAGACTGAGCAAAAAATTCTGCAACACAAACAAGCCATGGAACGAAACGAAGGCGATTTTCGTCAGCAAATCGCCAAATTCAGTACGTCCCCTGCCGATAAGACTGACGATCTGAAAGCGAAGCCGTCGAAATCTATCATAACACACGGTCAATTCCAGCAATCAACGAAGAAACTGGAGGAACTCCTATCGCAACGGTTGGAGAAGGAGAAGCTCATGAGGCGAGGTCAGAATTGTTTATTGGACGGTGAGTCAAGCCAGGACGTGGAGCAGAAAATGTTAATACAAAAGCAAATACAACAAAAACTCCAGGCGGATTTGCAGCAGACTGTTAAGCAAATCCAGGAGATACAAAGCATTGAACTTCGATTGCCGCAGAATAGGAAGTGGAATGAGGTTTGTTATGTCTAATGAATACAGTTGTTTGTAACCTTAAGTGAGCATTTTTATAAATATAAAACATTTCTCTAACATAACATACTAAATTTGAATGAAATCGTTTCGGTTGTTTTCCTGTAATTAAAAAAAAGAACGATTCCTTTTTTTTTAAATTTAAACACCACCGAAACCAAAGCGCTGTCGGACACATGTTTAGAGAAACTTTTTTCGATAGTTTGTAAAATTATTTCAAATAAACTTATACTTATAAACAATATACTTTAAGATCAGTGGCACGCACAGAATTCGGTAATGGATAAGGGGTTGTAACTTCAAAATATTACTTTCATCCGCTACTGCTTCAAATAATATTTTCTCTTAGGAGTATATGAGAGAAAAGGCTTATTTATTTATTTTTTATTATTTTTTATATTAAATATATTTAATTCCTTGACGTTTTCTTTTCTTTTTTTATTTGTGTCGTACCTTTTACCCCCACTGCTACATTCAAATAGTGCCCACGCATTTATTTATTTTTAAATTATTTTTATTGATATCTACGGTGATTTTAGAGATATTTCTTTGAAAGGACCCCGCACAAATCTTATGGAAATTGGGTCCCGGTCAAATTCGCTGAATTTTTGATATGTGATAGAGTTCATCATACTGGTCAATTGTCTCAATGGCCACAAAGCTCAAAAATGGATAGTTTGGCCGGTACAGAGCTTTAAAGCTCCGAATATCCTCCACGGATTTATGTATATGCGCAGTGTGTATAGACTTTTGAAATAGCCTATTTCATTTTTTTTATTATCTAGGTTTATATTTTTGAGGTTGCTGAATTCAGATCTGTTGTTAGATTTTCAAAATTGACAGTTGGCAGCTGTCAAATAGCTGTCAATGTGCTATAATAAAGCCAGAAACTTGTTTTTTTATGTTTTATTTTTTTTTTTTTTTAGTTCGATAAGTTCAAAGACGATATCAAATCAATAACAATGACTATCGGCAGCTGTCATTTAGCTGTCAACAATTCTTCAAAGTCCGGTAATAAAGTCAAAAAATTATTTTTTGTTTATAACTTCAAGTTTTTTAGATAAGTGAATATAAATATGATATAAAATTATGTAGTCATCAGCTTACAGCTGTCAACAAGCTGTCAACTAACTGTCAAAATGCAATAATAGAGCAAGTAACTTATTTTTTGTGCTTAACTTTGTGGATAAGAAATCAAACATGATATAAGTTTATGACATCACTTTTGAACTCAGTGATCTAAGCAACTTAAAGCTTTTTAAAAAAAGTAACTTTTTGACTTTATTATTGCATTTTGACAGTTAGTTGACAGCTTGTTGACAGCTGTAAGCTGATGACTACATAATTTTATATCATATTTATATTCACTTATCTAAAAAACTTGAAGTTATAAACAAAAAATAATTTTTTGACTTTATTACCGGACTTTGAAGAATTGTTGACAGCTAAATGACAGCTGCCGATAGTCATTGTTATTGATTTGATATCGTCTTTGAACTTATCGAACTAAAAAAAAAGAAAGATAAAACATAAAAAAACAAGTTTTTGGCTTTATTATAGCACATTGACAGCTATTTGACAGCTGCCAACTGTCAATTTTGAAAATCTAACAACAGATCTGAATTCAGCAACCTCAAAAATATAAACCTAGATAATAAAAAAAATGAAATAGGCTATTTCAAAAGTCTATACACACTGCGCATATACATAAATCCGTGGAGGATATTCGGAGCTTTAAAGCTCTGTACCGGCCAAACTATCCATTTTTGAGCTTTGTGGCCATTGAGACAATTGACCAGTATGATGAACTCTATCACATATCAAAAATTCAGCGAATTTGACCGGGACCCAATTTCCATAAGATTTGTGCGGGGTCCTTTACCATATATTTTTTATTTTAAATAGGCACACTTTCTGTATAATTTTGGTCTAAAATGTCAAAACGTGACCGGAGGAAAGGGAAGAATTATTTTTAGTATGCCCATGGTTTCAGAATATTTTTCTAGATAGAGCGTTTGTTTTTCTATTTTTTTTTCACTCTTATAAGATGGGGCTCGGTTTACGAGATATTGCATTTTTTTTATACGTTTTTAAATTGTCCAGCTGCTTTTAGAAGAATTAAGTTTTAACAAAAGATATTCTTGGATGGTATCAGAAGGAATGTCCCATTATTTTAATTCAAAGAATATGTCGTTAACGGCTTGACCTATTAATTTGTAACACCCTGTATATTGTTTATTTTCATCAATTTACAACAGAGGTAGCCAATCCACTTTGCTTCAAGTGTCTCCGCATGCCCCTTTCTTATGTGACGTAGGCCAGAAACAACATTATTGGAATCATTTTTACGATTAGGTCTTCTTTGTACGTTTTGCGTAAACGAAAACCTAACCTGACCGAACCAAACTCATCAGTTTATGTTTTTTTTATTAAGAACCAAGACAAGCGAATTGGCTGTCTCTAGCCGTTATTTTTTTAACATACTTGAGTGTATGTAATGAGGATCTTTATTAGGAATTCTAAACACAAACTAACTACATAAACAAATTACAGTTTGATAGTTTTTTTCTTTGTAGTACTTTATTTACATTCTTGGACCGCACTTATTACGAAAATTGTTCATTGTAGTAATTCATTGCTTCAATAGTTGGACAAAATACGTGAATACATAAAAATTTAGATATTTCAGGCACCGCCTTCCATTCCTGTCAGTGTCAGAATTTCGGTGCCGCACGTGATGAAGAATAATATAATACCGATGTATGTGTTCTGTTTGCACTGAAAATACGGAAGCATTGAACAAACAAGTGCATTTGTTTTCAGGTGTGAGTTCCCATCCATTTCCACATTAGTTAATAGCCTTCTCGTAGGCACAAAAAACAGCACTCATTTTTAAAATGGATCTGACATTATCTACTAAAAATTATTATTTTTTATTTAATATTAAATGCATGGTAGTAATACTTGAAAACACGGTTATGAAATATAGATATGTGCAATTATGCATCTTAAAAATTGAAAAATTTTGACAAAATTCCCAGTTTGCCCTATACAGTTGGACAAAATTAGACTGATTCCTTTGAATACGGCATATTTCTAATAATTCCTAATTATGTGAAAAGGTCTAATAAAATTCAACGGTTGATAACAATATTAATTATGTCGTGACACATCATGCGATAAATTTTATGTCTGTTGTGTTGATAGTAGAAAGTAACATGCATATTACAAAATTCCTTGCTAATTGCACAATAACATGCGTTTATATTTCCAAATTTTCATTAATTTTTATTACAAACACTAGATAAATAAGGTAGTTGATTGACTTGTATTGTAGGAGTACTTCATACAGATATCATTTAATATGTATGTTATTAGATTACTTGTCCAATATACTTCATATTTTCCTTAAAAATTGGATTCAGTTAACAGAAAAAGTGATGAAGTTTGTAGGTGTTCCTAGTAAAATGTTGTCAAAACTAAAATAAGAACAAAGCAGACAAACGCACAGTGCATATACAATTTTTTCTAAATTGATTTTGTGTATATAAATTCATGCAGATAGATTTACTAAATTTCTTTCTTAAAATTCTTTTGATTCTTGTTTCTGTTGCAACGAACATATTTATTTTTAATCACTAAATGGTAAATGACAGGTAGTAAACAATGTTTAATTAATAATAATTCACGTTTAGTGTTGTTTTACTGCCAAGAACGTTATTGAAATAAATGCACAAGTAATTTTACATGACTTTTTCTTCAGGGTTGTATATAATAAATAGATAATATATGTTCTTCCTTTTTTTGACATTCTTTTAACAGTTTTAATAATTTTGGAATATGTTTAAAAAATTGTTTTAATGTTTTTAAGTTATATTCTAATATATGTTCATGTTCTTTATTACTATTTAAAACTCTGAAGAAGATTTGATATAAAATTGAAACATTGGCTTAGTCAGAAAGTCAACACCCTTATTTCCTTGCTCCATACTTTGATTTGCAATTTTTTGTATAAGTATATGCCATATACCTTTTAACAAAAAATGCGCTAAAATGTTTAGATGGAAGTACACATATATAATAGAAATCTATAAGCTGGTTTATGCACTGTTTATTAATAGAACCGAATTATGATCAGTTTTTAATTTTCCATTTATCAACAATCAGCAATTACACCAAAATGGGTGTATGTCCAGATAACATCACGAAACCACGTGAACTTTTTTCACATTAGCGATTAATAACGCTACATTTGAGTTAAATTAAAACTACTAATTCGGAGCTCTTTTCAAAATGGATGCTTGATACGGCGACTTAATAAAATTGATTTATGAAAACGCTGTATCTTGACCTCACTTCTGTCATAAGATCTTGATCGTATGTAAATAAAAAAATTCGTTACTCGGTACTGGCCTTAATAACCATGCACGATATCTAAACCACAATATTCTCTGTTTATAAATAAAAGTATGAATCACGCGCTGCTCGTGCATTTGGGTCACGAGTTTATTGAAATTTAATAATTCTTTCGGAGGCAACAAATATTGACGGAAAAACCCTTAAAGGAAATAAGAAGAAGATATATCTCGAGGGCCATTATTTCTTCGTTGTTCCTTTTTCCTTGACACATCTTATGAGAAAATATAATTCTGTGTACTGTCTTTTTGTGTACCTGTCTTTTGTGTATCTGTATTTTGCCTTTTTTATACCTGGCATCTCAGAAAGGTTGGGAGCACGTAACCATATTTCCTCATGTAAGTAAAGATGCTGATAAAAACGTTACAGACACTGATAATAATTAAGTGATGTAGTTAATTGATAATACCTACATTATTTTTACTATTTCTTAGACAAACCTTTAAGTATTTACTTACTTTACTATCAGAGTAACTAAATCAGTTGACAAAGAAGAGTTATAAAAGTTGATTTCTTTATTAGCCACATTTAAGGTTGGGGATTTTTACCTCCACCATAAATAAAAATATTTTATTGTGTCTTGACTAACACAATAAAGCCTTAGCTTTCTGTTTATTCTAACGTGACAAAAACAAGCGACCTTAATTTTAACGAAACCTGGAAATTCCTGAGTTCGCTGACATCCGTGGTTATTTTAATACGACAAAAACAGAAAAAGTTGATCTAATATTTGGAAAATAACATATAAATAACAATGGGAAGAAACACTGAACGATCATTAGGGATTATAAACAAGTCAGGAAACTAGCACATACTCCCCTCTTCTACAGGGTACAGTAAACAAGAAATATTTTATTACTATTCATAACGTGCCTCATTATAAAAAATGTAAAGAACATACAATGAAAACTGAATACAAATGGGTTTGATTCGAAAGTTTCATACTAATTACTACAGAGAATGGTCTAATTTCAAAATCAAAAGCTACCAATTTAGAAAGATTTAAAAGTTGTATTCGGTGGATCATAGAATCAATTTATAGTAAGTTGTTTACAGTGGACAAAAATTGTCTAATTAAAAAGTAATAATAACCTATTAAAAATAATAGCAAACTAAATTTAAAAACAGTGGCAGAGATTAACTTTTATATTAAATTTGATTTAATGTTAATGACATTCTTTTACATTAAAAACGTTTATTTAAAAACCATTCTATGCTATTGCCAATTATAAAAAGAAAGGCTGGGTCTTTTAAGATAATAAAATTAATTGGTGCATAATGTAGACTTAATTAAGAAGGTATTATGTTTGTATCCTTAATTAAATTGTTTCCCAATAAAACCGTTAAAACAAAGCCATGTTTAAGTAAAAGTTGTTTAGGTATTTTCACATTTGTTCGATTTTATTATATTAGTTAACCAGCAGAGCTCCACTTCGAATTTTAGATATGGCAGTTTACGATTTCTAAATTATACTAATATGTTATACAAAGTGGGTTCCAAAGTAAACAGGATTTTTTAAAAATAAGAACATACAAAAAGTTTTCTTTGATAAAATCGATTTATTTTATCCAAAATAGTCGGTACAAGCCTTTTGGGAGGCTTCTACATCCACAAAGCGCTTTCCTTTTATCGGCAAATGCATCCGAAAGGAAAAAAGTCGCATGGTGCCAAATCAGGCGAATTTGGGAAGTGATAGACAGTTAAAGCTTCAAAACGCTAATATAGAATTGTGTATTAACAGTTTGGCCAGGTGAAATAAACTCTTTGTGGACAAGGCCCTAGGAACCGTAAAAGCAAATCAACATTGTCTTCACCTTTGACTTCTCCAAAAGAACTGTTTTGGATTTTGGCTAGTCTGGCTACTTCCACTTTGACTTTAGTGCTTGGTGGTATATAGTGGAAACACCACGTTTTATCTCTAGTTACAATGTTGTAAAGGAAGCTTTTGTCCTTTTTGGCCTCCTTGATGATGCCCTTCGAAAATTGAATTCTGAGCAATTTTTGGTTGTCAGTCAACTAGTGCGGAACATAAACATACTGTCATTTCAGACGCAATAACTCCGCTTCTATTCGTCCAAATGTCATGAAATTTTGAGGGTACATCAGTCAAGGATCTACCTTTCCAATTCATGTAATAACTTCACTAGAAATACCTATTTTTGAAGAGTTCTGTTTACATTGTATTTCTTTCTTTACAATAAATTTCTGTGTTACGTTCAGATTCCATTAAACGAAAAAAAAAGAGATATAATAAAATCCTAAAGTATTTTATATCTTAATAATTTTGAATGTCCTTTTTATTACAGAGCAGCAGAAGCCAGCCAGCCATAGGTTTAAAACACACTCCAAAATCACGGGTAAGTCATATCCTTTTGGTAAAATATTAAAATATAAACGTGTCACAAAAATGTTATGTAAACTCAAATTTAAAGAATATCATTGTAACAACTACATATTAAAATTATACTTTCAAGGAATTTTCACATCTTAGGAATCAGAACTAATAGCAAAATTTTACGTGTAGGTATCGGACTTCATGGTCGTTTGAAGGTCAATTCACACTATAACTCAAGCCCCGATCAGCTCACGCTCTACTCACGATTCTATGAAATATTTTTGCACGCTGACGGTCTTTGACCGCGGTATAGATTCGAGACAGTACTTGAGCGAACAGTGAGCGTCGCGTGACTTGAGCGTCTAGTGTGTATTGGCCTTAATGATAACGATGATGAGAAATTTTACAAATATCTTTTTAAATTCAATCGACAACTACCACTCTCTGAAATTTAAAAATTAAATACAACTTATACAGAAAGAAACTGTTTAATATTCTAAATATTTTATGTGTTGAATAAGCGCAACTTTCTCTAATTGTAAGACACAAAGCTGTGGCCAAAAATATAAAAAAAATTTAGAACGTGCATTGTTATGAAGAAATCACGTTATAAAACGGTGATATGTGGGTTACAAAGATGAAAGTGCCGCAAAAACGAAATTATTATTATTTTGTGTGGTTAAAATCGGGATCATACACCGACTTATTCTCTTATCAAAGTTGTCATAATATGCATGAACCATGAACAGAAAAAAAAATAAATAGAACCACAGACAATCTCTGAGATACATGTATATTCGATGTTGTAAAGGAAGCACGGACTAGGACGCCACATATATACCTACGTCATAATAGCAAAACGGAAAATATGCAGTTAAATAGTAATTTTTTAAAATTTCAGTAAAGTATATTAAATATATTTTTATGTAAAACTATTTTGTTTATAGATTATCATCATTTAAAAGAAAGGAAACCGGTTTCGGAGTTTAAATAAATAAGTTTTCAGATCCCTGTTAAGAAATATAATGTAAAAAAAGATATATACAAAAAAAACCTACTCTTGTTTTTTTTAATCTTATAATCCTTTGTTGGGACCTGTAGAGGGTAGATACAGTTTGTTCAGACTCCTAAACCGATGGTACTTTTTCCAAATGAATTTATTTGCACCATACCAACACCTAATAGTTGAAAAAATGAAAAACTAATTTAAGAATACATTTTCAATACAGATACATAATAGATGTAGACATTGAGTAAACCGCAATAGCTTCTTATTGAACTATAGGTGCTACAAAATCGAGACATATGAAAGCTGGCTAAAATAGAGGGATGGAAAGCAATATATAAAAGTCTAGAAATATTACAGCAGATATACTGCATTGGCTAATGATATTATTTATTACTTTAAACAAAAACAGTTAAAAAAATTGATTCTAGTTTATCAAATTGCATTTGGTATTGTATGAACACCAAACTACAGAGTAGAATAATATCGTAGTTTATAATATAATCTAAGTGAACTTTTCCTGACAAATAGTCAAAACCTTCTCAACTCATTCTTGTAAAGTTTTTAAACAAAACTTCATCGTTAGCAACCAATTTACTGAAAAAGTCAGTGCGAGCTTTTCACCCACTGACATATAATTTTCTTCTCCATTATCTTGGTTTTCTACTATCTCTTTATCTTTTCTATTACTAAGACCTGCATTTGATATCGATAACAAATATGCAGTTATTGCGGCTGTTTTCAAAGACCTGACGCAAATTATTGATGTAAAGCTGCGGGATGCAACTATTGCAAAAAATTACTTAATCAGGGTGACAAAAAGTTGAAGATCTATTTTAAAGTTTTGGAAAATTATGATTACATATTACATTACAAAATAATTGAGTGATCTTTTGTAAGACGAATAATTATAAATTCCAAGATATATATAAAAAAAAATTGAGAACAAATATTTTAATGTTTTCTCTTTGTGACTGATCTACATAATTTCGGTTAATACAGCATCCTCAATCAATTAACATGTTATTCGGTGAATGTCTTATAGAATTTCATTCTTAAAACAGGCATAATGCACACGCTATACATTATTATTAATTAATAATTTAGATGCATAGGTCATTAGACATTGTTTTTCATCAAGGTAAGTTAACTTATTTGTTTACGATGAAAATTAATTTTATATCTATAAGTTTCTGTATTGCCTAGGCACCTATTGCCTGTACAGTTGTGTACATCAATAAATGATAAAAATGATCGAACTCATTACTAATCGCATTTCATTGAAAACATCATAATGGAATACACATTAATTTTTCACAGTATTGTTAGTTATAATTTTAATTAACTCTCTAACAACTTATTCTTAATATAAGCAGTATTTTCCACTAATTAACTCTTAAAGAAATTTCATTTCAACATTTCAAAATTTCAATGTTTTATAATGACTAAATAAAAACTGATCTTTTTTAGTAGCTCATCTTAATTTTTTCCAATAAATTGAAGCTATTTACAGTAATAATTCACGATTGTAGACGATATACATGAATTAGAAGGAAGTGTATATGTATTATAAATAAAAAATGTACCTACTTAATTTTAACATTTTATTTTGTTTGTTGCAGCTATTTACTTTGTGATATCTGTAGCTATTATTTGTTTTAAAGTTGCATGTAGATACTCAGATAGAATCACTGTAAATACTCAGGTTCCAGGTTTTACCAAAAACCGCGAAATGTTAAGAATTATATTTATTATTGAGTACTTACGCTTCACGCAGTTTAAACAACAATTAAATATTATATCGCTGATCTAATAGAACAAATAATTTAAAAACGATTATCAATATTTAAGTGTTGGTGATTTAACAGATACATTATCTAAGCTTTGAAGTGTTGTACACACAGGCACCTCGCTTAAGCCAGCCATACGCTGAAAGCCGTTCAGTGCTTTGTGCTTTGTTATGCCAAGTTTATAATCAGCTGCTGTACCTCGCTAGTCATTTTTAGGCTATATTTTCCCGGATATTTGCCCGAAAGAACGAAAAACTGCAACAAATACTTCTATTTACCATTCACTTGAGTGAAGTTAGTAGCACAGCCGCTATAACGCGCTATGTTTTGTTGTGTTGAGTTTGCTGAGTGTATAATCAGCTGTGATTTGACTTTATACTGTTTACGATTTGGGAAATAATTAAACTTGGCATATTTCTTATTGGATTATTATTTGCTATATCTTCCCAGATATTTTTTTGAAATGCCCATATCTTTTATCCCTCATAGACGAGAAGGAAAAGCTTCCATTCATTGTACTCACAGTACAAAAAGTTTGCTGTTTCTACACAGCTACAGCACAGCACAGTTGCACAGTACACTTGGTGTGCGGCCGGCTTTAGAATATTTATCGAATGCATATTATCCGGCCTCTGTCGGCACCTTCTACTCTCCAGCGTCCCTGTCTATGGCGGCGTGCGCGGTTCTACAAAAATGACTCATTCCGTCAGTATAACCGCGTCTGTTGGGGAAGTTACACGTCGATGAATCGACTCTCGTTGTGTTTGTAAACAACATATGAGAGTAAAACGTGTTTTTCACGCCTTTTCTCTACCGAAAACACTGCAACTGCTGCATTTCCGCAACAAGTTCCATTGAAAACATACAAGATACACATATTCCTTTTGGTTTTGTATTTTGTTTGTGTTTGTGTTTTGAAATACCCCAGTACAGTGTTAACACCGAAGATGTATTTTTGTTTGTGTTGAGATATTATTTGTTTTGTGTTCACTTTTGATTTCGGTCTTAGCTGCCCCCGACGCACGTATTTGGAAGCAGGTAAAACATGTTTTATAGATTTTTCAAAAACTGCTGTTAAAAATCAAGTTACCAAGCTGGATATGCACAGGTTGAGTTGAGGTCATCTCAGGTCATAAGTGCAAGGCACAATTTTTATGTGCAACACACGTTAGGTACTAACACTAACGGAATTTTACTTTGATGTACCAAGCTGGTTTCGAACTGAATAAATAAAGCTCCGGACTACCTGATACTTGTTTGACGACGAGGTTTGAGGTTAGCAAATGCCGCTTCGGATAACTACCTAATACCTTAGCACCGAAAAGGTAAATACACCTTAGCAATTTGTAATTGGTATCGGAATACCTTTGTTTGATATTAATTTTTTTATGGGTTAGAATTAGTACACGCTGCTCACTACTCTTAGGTAATTTATGAACAATTTTTACTTATCAATGTCTTTACGTTTTATTTACTTGTGCTTATTAAATCAAAGGTAAATCAAACTCAGTTTAACGGAGGAACATTTGCAATAAATGCGAAGGAAATGCACAGTTAATTTGCAGAAGTCTTAATAAACCTCAATTTTAGCAGAACATTGTATTGTAAGCAATTCATTCTCCTCAAAAGCTGCAGCTGTAAAAATTCTCTCTAATAAGTATTTATTTTTTATTAAATGATAAATAATCCAATCGGATGTTGGAGTAAAGTACTTATTATTATTCACCAAACAACGGAAATACCTCTGTAACAACGTTATTAATATTTGCTAAGCGCTAAAGCTCGAACAAAAATAATTACAACCATTGTTTCGTATGTGAAATATTTTTTTATAGTATCATAGATGGTAAATGAGAATTTTTGACATTATATAACGCTCAGTAAAAGCTAAATTGCAATAATTATAGGTAATAATATTTATATTTCGCGCAGGGGACTTTCTAAAACCGTGTACCGTGTATACGTATCGTCGTAACTTCGGCTTTAGATTTGTTATTCAAATGCGGATCTGGATATCGCTAAAATTTGTAAACCAAATGAGTCTCAGTTTCTACAGAAATATTTTTTATTTGTTGAAACTGTTATATACGACACCTCAAAGTGGCTCCAGTTATTGACATTGTNGGATGTTGGCGTAAAGTACCTATTATTATTCACCAAACAACGGAAATACCTCTGTAACGACGGTATTAATATTTGCTAAGCGCTAAAGCTCGAACAAAAATAATTACAACCATTGTTTCGTATGTGAAATATTTTTTTATAGTATCATAGATGGTAAATGGGAATTTTTGACATTATATAACGTTCAGTAAAGGCTAAATTGCAATAATTATGGGTAATAATATTTATATTTCGCGCAGGGGACTTTCTAAAACCGTGTACCGTGTATACGTATCGTCGTAACATCGGCTTTAGATTTGTTATTCAAATGCGGATCTGGATATCGCTAAAATTTGTAAACCAAATCCGTCTCAGTTTCTACAGAAATATTTTTTATTTATTGAAACTGTTATATACGACACCTCAAAGTGGCTCCAGTTATTGACATTGTGGAACAAACAGTATTGTTGGATGAACGCTTTGTTTGTCTGAAGGAAGATATTAATTCCCGATAAACTATGCTTATGTCCCTACTTGACAGGATTTCGATGAATTGCATCATGTCAAAACATTGGCGATATTCATCAACATCTATCAAAAATTTCTTCTCATGCTTCCTATTCCTAATTTCCTTCTTTCTCTCTCTCCAACCCTATTTTTCTCTCTGTTTCTTTATCGATTATTTCTCTACGCCCCTTGGTATCATTTGTAGGATTTACTTTTATAGCCATTCTTCATTCATTCTTTAAACTTGATAAAATTCGATATGTTGTTTTGCTATCATCTGCTGGTTTATGGGAGATTTTCACCACCTTCCACATAGTCCCATTGGTGACGAATTTGTTTCTTTCTCAAAATTCCTTCAAAAACCAAGCCAAAATTATTTCGTTGTAGAATTGAATGTGTTTCGTTCTCAATTTTATCTACCCATTTCATACAGTTATTCATTTTATCAATTAATTTTTTAAGGGGTAAAATCAATATGTACACTGAATGGTTCCTTTGTGTACTTCTTTGTTTTCTATTGATAACTCATACCAAGCTCATCTAAATTAGAAATTCTATTGAACATCTCTACTGTATCGAACTTTTACCACTTTTAGTTTTTCTTATCTTATTAGCTTTACCTAAATTACTACCAAAATGTCTCTTATCCCCTCGTAAACTTTTATGCTGAACATTCTTACAGTTTTGTTGTTGAGAACAGCAGTAAAATAGTTAAATAGTCGTGATACTCCCAAACGTTGATAATCCCATGAATCTTGTAAATTTATTTGTTTCTTTAACCTACTCGACGATGGTAAATATCATAAACGGTGACATTTTATATTCTTCCCTCCACACTATTGTAAATGAATACTCGGATTACGACATTTTTATGAAGTTCATCTACACTATAACGGAAATTTATGGGACAAGTTTTGAATTTTTGACGATTAGTTCTACAATGTGTTTTTGAATACATTTTTTACTATTTCAGTATTATAGAAAGAAAAGTGTTCTTATTTTGTAATAATTCTATGTTAGGAATAGTAGAGTTCGTACAATATTTGTTGAGATAGAATTTCAAAAAAAGAATAAGCCAATAAAGTTCTGTTATTGGAACTACTGTAACAGTTTACCGCGGTAGGGGTGTGCCTTGAAAATTTTCGCCAATGTTGTTCTACCGCGGATGTCGAATGCGGTTAATTTCATGAAAGTGATTGTATATCTACATAAAAAATAAAAGTTATTTTAAAATACATATTAATTTCTAATTTTAACTGAAAACCTAGTAAACAGATATAATAATAGACAACGACAACAGTACACTCTTTAAGTCTAGTGTCTATTTTTAAATTATTGCTTCTAAAATATCAGGAATAATTTACAAATAATTGCTTTCAGTCGCAATGATTTTAAATATATTCAACTTCGTTTATTCGTGAATAAAACACGTTGATATACAACTTTTCAATTATTATATTGTTAGGAAATGTGTACAAGCTGGATTTTCTTTAGAACAAAGGCATACAATTTAATCAATGCTTATTTAAAAATATTTTACGTCAATGAGAAAAATACATTTTGATAACGATTGGAGAAATATTTCACAGCGTAAATTTACAGCAGAAAGACAAATAGAATATACAGTACTCTTATGACCTTCAAAGTTTAAACAACCGCCTCCTGGTTCTGTGAACATGCTTCATTCATGCTGTTCAACTTTTAAATTGTTACATAAGTACAGACAGATATAGTTTTGCGATGAAAATAAAATATGATAAATGTACCCAAGGCCGTTGATTCAAACAACATTTTTATCGAATTGACATTTTTGTATTCGTTTACCTGATCGAAGGCCACTGCTTGTCTACGCACAATAGCGGTCGGCTAAACAATTTGCGGAATTCGAACTGTAATATGAAACTGTTACCTCAATTGTCGATTCCAATTAGATTTCTGCGGCACAATTTGAATTAAATTAACCCTTTGGTCTCTGACTGTAGCCGACAATGTAAATATTTGGAGTGCGACACGAATTTCGATAGCATTATATTTCGATGCTATGTGTGCACGACCACGATTCCTCTTTCATTAGGGATGGTTTGCAATCAGATATGAGGACTCGAGGATACACTTAAATGAGCATATTTAACCCTTCGGATGGCTACAATGATTTTGTGGATGTACCCAACAAAACAAAGTTCATATGAACAAAGATATTGAAAATTAATAAAAAATACGACTTTCTCCGGACAAGTAAAACGCATAGTTGAGGGTACGAACGTAAAAATAATTTATTTCGAAGAAGACAGGTACATTTTACTCGACATTTATAAGGCTTTTAAAATATTCAGAGATTAGAATGAACTGAAAACAAGGACATTCCTTTTTTCCACACAAAATGCAAAGAGATGAATTGCAAATGCTTTCCACAAAGGTAGCACTTCAAAGCGTGGAAATACTATATACGGAAATTGATCTCTACGGCGTACAATAATAACATTGATAAATTATAGAAGGGCAGCTGAATTTACGCCACGTGCCCTAAGTTCCATTTCCTCCCACATTAGCAGTCTATCTATCTTTTCCAGGTGTTGACACACACTGAAACTAAATTGTGTATTTCCTAAAATCGGTTTACCTATCTTATATCAAATTTTGTTCAAATTGTCCCTTACAATGCATTTATTTGATGCATATAGTCACTGTGGACGCCTTAATCTACTTCCCTGACGCCAGGCTTACCAAGTATGTATGATTTTTAAAAGGTGATCTGTCGTATATGGCCTACACTCACAATAGCCTACACAAGTTGCTGAGTCACATCTGAATTAAACAGTTGTAATTGACAATGTAGCCCTGATGTTGGTTGTAATTCGCAACGATTTCAAATCACATTTTGCGGATCTTAAGTTCGTACCTAGTTATAAATAATAAATGCTTAAGGCTCATAGAAATCATTCTATACGCGATCAGATGCTGAAGGATATTTTGATCCAGTATCAATAAAGCCCCTATTTATTATTCGACAATCGGAAAAAATAGATTTCGACATTTTTACTAGTAAAATGGACCACTAGTTCTATTTCGTCCTAAGTCAGCAAAAATGACCATTATGGAGCAAGTAAATATAAATTAGGTGCATTTTTTCATGAAAGCCAAAACCTGATTCGTGTTAATACTTATTATTCTGCACTTTTAAATATTGGTAATAATAAAATTAGTAGTCAAATTAATATGCTTAGTAGTTAATAGTTAATACATTATAATACGGCGATATTTTGACCAAATTTACTAAATGACATTGGCCAGAGATCCCACTATACTGCTAGCAATATTGGTAATGTAAACCCTGCCAATAGATAAACAGCATTTGTTCTAGTTGAAAATATCATTTGAAATTTTGCTCATATTTCAATTCTGTATGATTCAACTCCTTTTTTACTCATACATACTCACCTTCATAGAATAAAATAACTGGGTGTTCGGTACATCGCTGTTGGAAGATGTTTGAAAATATTTATGTTGTTAAGCAGAAGGATTAGTATTACCTCAGAATTTATGAACCGAATATTAATTAAACGGTTGATAAAATTTCAAATCTAATAATACGAATGTTTCCCTTCATTCATAGCAACCGTTAGATAAGGAAACTGAACCCATACTTCCCTGGTATTACCGATTTGCAGAGTATTTGTCACCTTGGCTTTTGGAAGAATATTAATGTTTCCTTTCTTGCGGCCAGCTGCTCAAATTGACACTGACAGATGTGAAAAGTCGTAACACTGATCTTACCGACTAATATACGACTTTTATTGGAATACCTCTGCCAGAAACTAAATTTATTTTTTTTTTTAATTATGATAGTTTTCGTAACTGGCTCTTGAGGTATTCAGAAAATTTAAGTCGAAAGATTTCCTAGACGTATTTGCTTTCAAGATGGTTACCTTAAAATCAGTAAAAATAATGCAATACCAATTATGTAAATTATGCTTTGAATAGATATGATATTGCTGTGGTTTGTTTTTGTTATATTACCAAACACAAATTTAAGGTATAATAAGGCTCTCTACCAGTTACAATACCAATGAATAATGTAAAGAAGTTACGCAGTTGCTAATAAAAGTTTTTAATACTGAAAAGTATGGAAGTGTGCCACTCGCTGTGCAATTCTGAGCAACATTAAAAGTCAAACTGTAAATTTTAAAGCTTGTTACACGATAAACAATTTAGTATAGGAGTTGTATTAGATTTATTATATTTTCACTTTACCTAAAACTTACTTAAATTTTCCATCCGTTTCTTGTTCTCAATTTCAATAACAATACAATTTTAATAATGGTAGGAACGTATTTCTATTTCTGCGACGAAATTTAAAAGATGCGTTTGTTGTTAAATCGCGTTTTGGATTATGTTGTATATTTCCATTTTGCATTTATGCCGTTTACTAGCCAGCTGAATACACCTTCCAAAGTATTACCTATTCTTTATCTTGGGAAACCTAGCGTAAACAGCGTGGGTTGCAATGTACAGACAGACAAATAAAAACCAAACGTATCAAAGCACGCTATCTCCATTGCAGAACAGCAAACATGACTCATACTAGTCATAGTCATAAACAATCAGTACGGTTTAATTCGCGCCTTTGAAAAGCTATGTAAGTATCGCACATTATAATTCGAAACGTCTACGGGCAGATAAATACACTGGCAGTGTTGTATGGGAATCTTCAGGTGTGAAGTCCAGCACGTTTTGGCGCACCTTGAACATAAAGTAGGCCTTGAGACGGAATGTCTGCCAAACCAAATTAACCTCCTCTGACTCCAAATTGTGTCACTTGAAGAATGTGACGATCTTAAATTGTGGTGTGAGAATAACAGGTTGATGTTAACAGTTTTATTTTAGAGTACTGTTTTGTTTTGTTCAGGTGAACACCTAGATTTTGTGAAACGGTGATTAATTTTTTTCTTTAGGATCACAATTTGCGCAATACTGATCGAGAAGAGAGTAAATATTTTTTACAATATATCTTTACCCTTCCAAATCAAAAAAGAAAAGTTAGACAGTGAAAATTTGGTGTTAAAATGTTTGATAAAAACATCAAACATCTCTTAAGAAATGCTGTGGAACTAACCATCCGAAAGAAATATATTAATCAATTTCTGATCAATCAGAATACAGGACGGAGTGAATCTTAATCTGCCAAGTTGATCACATTTTCATAATCTGCTGTAGTTTTTTGCAATTAGAATAACTATTTAAAAGCATCAAATGAAACAAACATGAGATAAGGTTAAGTACATTTTTTATAGAATCATTATAGACTAATTACAGATTTTTATATTACAATTTAAAAAATTTCAAATAAGAAGAGAAGAAAAATACACCATTTGTTTTGATTTTATATGAATGTATTTTGTTGGCATTCCAAGAAAAAATCCTAAGCAGTATCAGTTTCATCTAATTCTGCTGAATCATAACTTAATGTTTTTTCTTTTACCCAAAAAATACATATTTAATTGTGAAGATTATTGTATCGGCATACTTACTTATTTTTTATGTTGCCCTATTCAAGTACTATCAAACTAGGGATCATTGCTGGAATGCATACGGATTTTTTTCCAAACTTGAATTGCCATAGAGTTCTCTTCAAACTGCCAAGACCAAATTCCATGTGCAATTTATTAACTATATTAACATAAAATTGAAATATCCGATATAAATAGACCAGATTGTATAAACAAACTCGTATCTCCTGCAAAAAATAAATGTACTTACGAAAAAAATATATTCACACATAGTTTTAGCGATACAGTAAGTAAAGATCAAACGTGGACATTCATTTCTATTAGTTCATCAAGATTACTGTGAATCCTTGACTTTCATATGTCAAATTACATAACCCACAATAGGAACAGAACAGCTGAGATGTATTGTTAAATATGAAACAATACACGGAACAGTTCCTTGAGAATTTGTCTATCCGAAAAAAATGTCCTGGTTTAGCTCCAAGTCAGTTTAGAACCATATGGTAGTCGATAACGTCTAGTTTCATGTTACAACAGACGAGTTCTGAAGTATAGACGCCTTCAAAATATGTATTTCATAGAAATTCACATATTAGCCCGCCCAAAATGTTATGATTCATCATTAAAGTCCATCCCATGTTCCAATTTACATATTTTTAATGGTACACTATATAAATCAGTAGGTATAGATGTGTTTATAAATGAATGCACGTTTCAATGGCGTACAAATATTATTTTGATATTAAATAATTCCACGCCCTTGAAATTAAAGTTTTAGTTATACAAGTATAAACAAATGTAATTAAAATATTTCTTCGGTATGTGGAAGGAACTGTGAAAATTTAATTTCAACCGCTAATGTTCCTCATATAAAATGGGAATGTATTTCCTTACTCTTTCATATACTAAATTCACTTTCGCATAGAAGATAGTATCAATATTACCTCAGTAGTTGCCATTTCCAGCACCTGTGTATTAAACACAGGTGAATAATAGCTTTGTTCCTAAAACAGTCCAAAACAGTTTCCAACAGTTAAACGCATGCGCATTCCGCCATAATGCTTACATAAAGTTCAAAATTCATTGTTTAGAATTGCGTCTGATTGTTGGAAACTGTTTTGGATTGCACTAGTACAAAAACTATGTACAAGTGTTCACCTGATTTTCAGAACGAGCGTTGTGGTTTGCAGTAAACCAGTCAATGCTGTGCTAAAATCGCTAGTGTTGGCTTTTTTGTGTACAGGTGGATAGATTATATCTTTAGCTTCATAGGCTGTTCATTAAACATTTAAATCACTGAACTGATTGTTGCTGATTTTCTATGTTGTACATGTTATGTTATTGGGGAATATTTCAATAAACAATTTTTATCAATATTTTTTTTGTCAAAACTTACTGATAGGTCTACGATGATATAAGTAATCAAAGAACTTATTAATAACCAGTAAATTTCAACTTAAATAATTAGCAAGCTAATAACCGTGATAACATGTTTTTAAAAATAATGAGGGTTATCGCTATTGGTTTCTGGACTTTTTTCATAGCTTAGGTACTTCCACAAGTACTTGTGTGTGTTACTTCAAGTAAATTCAGTAAAAATATTTGAAGTCTAATGTTTTTAATAGCATTATATGATACTGTAGGTAATTTAAAATTCAGATCTTTACTGAAATTATGCAAAAAAAAAGAAGCGTACTATTGGGCGGAGCTATTTCATCCGCCCTATTACGATTAACAGGTTGTTCATATTATCTTTATCTGTTATACAGTTTTACATCTTGTAGGATGTATATTTTTTAAACAGTGAATGTATTTGTCAGCACAATAATTTAATATACGTATATACAGTGAGTTTTTTTTTTTTCATAATAACAACATTGTACAGATGTCTTTAATTAAAATAAATTTCATCCATACTTTCATGAGAAACAGTAGAAAATAAAAACGCGTTCCCGTGTATCTCGGAATTGTAACCAAGGTTCTGGAGGCGTTATACTTTTTTTATTATTTTTCATGACAACCCGCCTCTATTGTTTACCATATAAATACGTTACGCAAAGAGTCACATCTGAAATTTATTTATTTATTTATTAAATTTTTTTCACATCGCTTTGGGTGCCTGAAAACATGATTCGCTCCATGTGTTCCAGGGTTTTTACCCTTGTTAAATATCAATCCGACATCGACCCAAGTCGTTTCATGAGGAAATATACTGCGTAGGTGTCGGATTTAATTCCTCAGGTAAATATTTGAAGGATACAGCGTATAGAAGGTCCAAAAAAAAGATCTTGATAAAAAGTTGATGTTTTTGAAAGGTTATCCTAGAGAATTCAGGAAATGGAAAAAACTGAACAACGGTGTAGGCATAAACTATTTATTTTTAGAATCATAAATGAGGAACTAAAAACCACTATTTTAATTCATCATACATCGACCTACTTCGGATTATTCTAAAATATGGCTCTTTTCTTCAGAGAAAACTTTCTTCTCCTGTTCTTTTTATCATTTTTTAAACTAGTGGTACCTATATGTTAGCAGTACGTACTTTGTCGATTAGGTGGTGTAGTAAATCTATAGTGATACATATATTAACACGTGTTTGGCTATTAAATCCAGTAATTTATTTATAAAATGTGCTGCTATCTAGTAATTTTCTGATAAAATCTTTCGCGACCTGGTTTTTATCAAATTGATGTGGCGTGCTCAAGAAGTTATTAGGCAAGAAAAACGTTAGCTTGTCATTTTCGTAAACTTAAAATAGTGTAGTGTGCAGATATACATAGGCTTGGTATTGGAGCGTGAAAATTCAATATCGATGAAGACGGGAGCATATTAATCATTTAAACGTCTTCATGTTTCATTTTTCTCAAAGTTTGAAGCGTCCCAATTTCAGTAAACAGCTTATTTTAAAGCGTGTCATTTTCTATCAGGAAATTGAATATGTCCTAGGAGGAAGAAAAATTTGATTGTCTTAATTTTTACGTCATATTCACAGAGTATTGAAAGATTATGGTAAAATAAAGGTAAGACATCGTACTCTTTAAAAATTAATTTTTAAGAATTTATATTGAACTTTGGGCATGCTTTCTAAGCTTACTTAACATTTCTTTCCTTTGGAATTTTAATATTAAGCTTATTAAAATTTATTTGAATTTTTTTCCAATACAGATGACTGTTGAGAACATATTAAATAAAGTACGAAATTGAGATTTTTTGTTTATTTTAACAAAATCCATCACTTAAGAAATTTGTTGTATTTAGTCTTTCGAAGATCAATAAACAATATCCTCCCAATGAACATGAATTCGTGAAAGTTAATAATTTTCTTTAATTTTATGTTAATTTTCCATTTATCCAAATTTCTCTAACACCTTCATAAGAACTTTGCTTCATTGTGGAGTACTATATACTTTACTTTTACACTGTTTCTTAAAATTATTACGAAACAACCGAATTATATCAGACTTTTCCCATTTAAAAAAGAGTCCTTTGATTTCCTTCAATTTCCTCTCTGAGCTCCCTGAGATTTCCTTTCTTCAAATAATCAAATAAATCGTTTACAAATACAGTAGCTATAAATTATTCCCCTTTTCTGCCAGATACAAAAAATTTGATTCCAATTTAATCGATTTCGATGTCGCCATATTTGCTTGAAATATTGTTCATGTACTTACCTGACAAAAATAGTGAAGAAATAATAATAATAATATATCTACCCCTCATTCTAACCACGAGAATTAGCCTCGAAGTCGGAGATTTGTGTGAGAGAGGAGGCGGCATATTATTATTATTAAGCAGGCCGCATTTGCGCCTAGGAACGACTTATGTTGGTAGGCCCTAACCACCATTCAGTGCAGTAATGAGGGAAACCTGGAAAGCCTCATTAATTAGGGGGGTGGTCAAATGCCAACCGGTGTCAATGTCTCACATTGACCCAAGCCAATATTCTTCCACCCTACCATACCTGCACAGAGGGTGCCAATCCTCCGTACAAGCATAGCTAATCTACGGTCTACCGGCCGCGGGATTCGAACAGGGGCAGAATTAGCACACATCGATTTAAGTACTGACGTCTTAAACCGTGTTTTGACCTTTGGCCGACCAAATACATTTATATTTTAGAAATACGTCGACCAAATTCTTTCTGCTTTATTTATGAGTTTTTAATTTATTCACTGAGATAAATATCCTGTAATGGCAAGATCATTAGAACGTTATGAAAGAGATGATACCATACTCGGCAGCACAATCTTTGATAAATTGAAAGTCCTTCCTTTTTTTAACTCGGGTCCTATGTTAATGATAGACCATAGCTAACGTAATAAATGTAAAAAATAATCTACATGTATGCATATATTAGTGGTATAACTGGTCTCGCTTCATAAATCATCTTAGTCTGCAGTATCAAATGGCGATGCCATACGAGATGCCTTACAGTGACGCAGGTTATAATGAACTGATGAGTAAGCTCTCTGGTAACAATAGACGAAGATCGTATGTACCAGACTGAATAAAATTTAAATAAATATCAGTGTTGACAGAAACGTCATCTCTAATATTAAGATTTATCAATGCAGAATGAGAGGTCTAAGCTGCAAAGCTCGTCAGTTTGTATTCCCTTAAATATATCCCTTTTACTTGTATCTTTGGTGATATAACGAAAGGTGTTCCAAGAAAGAGATTTGCTTCAATAAAATTATGGTTTTACAGCTTCATTTGAATACACACAAGGAATTATCTCTTTGATAATAATGATTTATGTCGTGAATGTTGAAATAAATTAGTTATGCACAGCTACCGCTTCATAGGACCATTTCTGTCTTTGTAGATTGCAATTTTGTAGTTGTTGCGGGTTGCGGAAATAACGGAACATGTTCTATGAACAGGTTGACGGTGACTCCAGTGAACAAATTCTTCCAAATAAATGAACTTGTTGAGTAAGCAATGATGCGATCAAAGTTTGGCGGCATTTCGTCAGTTCGTTCGTTCTCGATGACCCGATATTTATATTGACCACTGTTCAAGGGTTCAAGGAGAATAAAAAAAGTAGCTGCTTACAAACACGTTTCGTACTTAGCTTTTAATATCTTGCATTGCAATGAGCTATGTTAGTGAAGCGTAGATACTGACACCTAACGGTAGCAACGGTAGTAATAGTAATTGGTGATTTGGGACAAATGAACTGATAATTCAGTTGTAGACAGTTTTTCTCCGGATATAATAGTTTTTTGAACCATTAAAGAGGTGATTAAATATAAATTGGCTGATTCTTGATAGCGACGTTAATACTAATGAGTTTAACTGTCTATTTCTATAAAACGAGGCGTGATCTTCGATAATAAGCGTCAACTTTCTCACTTTTAATTAATTCTAATGCACAATCTATGGCATTTGTCACGTTTACTTTCTGATTACTAAAGTTACGAACAATGGTTACCGTTCTAGTTGGCGCCGCATAATTTATTGTTCAACTGACAAATTTACCAAAGAGGTCGCCCATATGCCACTAACGAACGACAATAACCCAACAAATGACCATTTAGGAGGGTTTCACTCATTATTTGCAATCCCGGAATAACAGCCACTTGTCTAGATTTGACGTGCTTCTTGTTAGCGGTTCGGGTTGGTTTCCTATATTATTTTTCAAAGGAAAAGGAGAGGTAGCTGACATGTTTATAGTTTCGGATCGATGTCGTTTGTTTTTGCTTTATATAGAATATGTATAGAGCATGCTGGGTAACTGAAAGTCATCTAGATGTTCCTTTTATCCTGTCAGAGCTTGTCGCCGTTTTTGCTGACGTCGAACAATGGCATTTTAATCTTGTTTTGATGCCGATTCGGGCTCCGAGTTTTATTCAAAAGTTAAATGCACTTTGGCGTCATTTCGTTTCCAGTTGAAGTCACTTTACGAAAGAGTATTTATCAAGTGTTGTTTTAAATTAAGCAAAAGTAAAGAAGTTTAAAAACACATACATGACAGGAAAATCATTTTCTGATTTGCTTTTATAATATTCAATGTTTAATTCAAGTATCCTTGTAATTTTAAAGTTCCAAGGTGATTATCCGGTTGAGGAAGAACACATGTTGTTATAATACGGTGGCACAGTCATTCGAAGCGTGACAGTGAAATTTCACATATTGCTAGTTTATTTCAATACAGCCTTATTTATCATCGACCCCCTAGGAAAACGTCACACTTCCATAGTTCGTCGTCCAAGCGTAAAAAAACTTATCGGTGACGTAAAACCCCATTTGTGATGCCCACTACTTCATATGTCTTGTTGATGAGTGGTCTCCGGATACATAAGCAAGTGGTAAATATATTCGGTTTGTTTAACTTTCACAACGATGTCGTTATGTGGGAGGGTCATTGTCGCTAAAAAATTAAACTCTGGCCCACTCTCGCATTTACCATATCATTAACCTAGTTAGCTCCGTTACCGTTATATATCTTCAGCGTGCAACAACAAAAAAAATATATTTGTATCCTCATGTTGGCTACAAAACCATCTACAATCAAAAAAATAAATTTTCAGTGGGACTCTTTTTTGTTCCTGGCATTGTAATCCAAGAATGGCCACCCCAATATGTGAAAATATACGTATAATAGTCCGGTCAAAGTAGACATTTCAAATAACGAAAATTCCAACAGAGCTAAATGTTGGTGGAGACCTTGGGTACACCATTAGAAATAAAGTGTCAAAAGTCCCCATCGATCCCATTTGTGCTAAAAAGGTTATTCGGGGTCAAAGGTAAAATTTGAAGTTTTTTGGATTTTTTTCGAAAATGGTAAGTTTATCAAAAAAGTAGCCCCGACAAAAATTATAGATCTTATAATTATCTACAAAAATGGTCATATACTTTTTTTTTCTAAAAATCACCATTCCTGAGATATCGCAATTCTAATAGTTGAAGGAGTCACGTTCTACATGATATGCACACATTTCTACACCACCTGTGAGGTAGTGTACTTTGGTGCGTTTTTTGTTTTTTTTAACGTGGTTTCCCGGGTAGGCCTACTCCACGAACTGTTATAACGGAATTTTCAGGGACAATACTCTTTTAACTGCATGATTATTGATATTGGTTATTGACTTTTGATATTTTAATCTGATTCGTACTCTTCAAAGTCGACTTCAACAGTCATGTCTTCTTCGGTTTCTTCTTCTTCTTCCTCGTCTTCTTGCTGGATGTTCATAAATTATTCAAATGAAAATGAATCAGCTGTCTCTTCATCGAAATCACATGAAGCTTCTGTTGTATTCAATTGGACATTTGAGTAAGACAGGCTTTGGCAATTAGTACACGCTGGAGAACACAGTAACCCTACTCTTCTACAGACACATTTAGCACTACAACCTTTTTGCAATTACAAAAAATAGTGTTTAGGAGCTTTTACGGAACAGGTAGGAGTAAAGTTTGAATCGATTCCGAAGTATTATCTGTTAATTTCCAACCCCAGTCTTCTGGGTTCAGTTGATTGCCTAGCCATGTTTGAACTTGATAGTATACTCGATACAAGTGTTGATTAGCAGAAAAGCCTATGTTGGAGGAAGACAAGATAGTTGTACTTGTTTCTTGTTTCGTGTATTTTTTACCACAGTTTTTACAATAGAGTAGACAGATGTTATTTAAGGCCATGCGGATAGAGGCGATTGAGTGAGGGACTTTTTTGAGTGTATATTCTCAGAATAGTATAGTTTATACATATAAGAGACACAAATAGGCATTTTTACTTGTATTAAGTGCCTGACTATGTATATACGTGTCATATATGTGCACATGTAGAATGTGACTCCTTCAACTTTTAGAATCGCGATATCTCAGGAATGGTGATGCTTAGAAAAAAAAGTATAAGGATCATTTTTGTAGATAATTTTAAGTTCTATAATTTTGTCGGGGCTACTTTTTTGATAAAACTTACCGTTTTCGATAAAAATCCAAAAAACCTCAAATTTTGACCTTTGACCCCGAATAACTTTTTTAGCACATATGGGATCGATGGGGACTTTTGACACTTTATTTCTAATGGTGTGCCCAAGGCCTCCACCAAAATTTAGCTCTGTTGGAATTTTCGTTATTTTTATGACTAATTAGACCGGACTATAAATTATATGGGACACCGTTCGAATGAACAGTTTGTGAAAACACTAGCTGCCATTCGTATGGAAATTTGTCCATACGAAATCGTTAACAAACTATTCGTAAGAATTATTAGATTATTAAAAACATGACATAAGTAACGTAAAACCGATCTTATTTGTTTACTACTGTGATTACTTTGGTTATTTACTTACATTTTTGGTCCTACGATGGCCGTATTTCATGCAGAGAAATCCATTGTCTCTGAAACATTATTGTTACAAATGTCGTGCTATTAAAACGGAATAAATTGACGAAAACAAGCTATTAGGTACACGTTAGTTTGTACGCAAAAAATGAAATCGCAATGTAGAACTTAAAAAATATATATTTGAACTTCTGTAGCCTTGTATAAAAAGACATATTGGTTCTAAAACAAAATAAATAATGCATTAGCACTGTTACACCCATTTACTCGTTTAAAACAAAAAATGTGGGTTTGAAACTCGATTTGGACCGGACTTATAAACATTAGATACCTATCAATAAAGTGAACTGGAATTTAAACATGTACAAACATTTATATCAGTTTCAATTTACGATATATACGGCCCGTGGTGGCATAAAACTCTTTTAATTGAATACATTAATTACTCGACTTGCGCGAGAAAGTTACATAATTCTTAACTGCTTACTTGAAAGTTTACTGAAATAGTTTCGTAGAAAATAACAACATTAAGTCACATCTGCGAAAGTAAAAGAACCACGATGTTAAGTGTTCGTACATCAATTTGAAACAAGCAAAGTCAATTTGCGTTATAAGTACTTTTACTACATATTAAAATAGCTGGTTGTTCGAAGAAGAAAGTATCATGTTAAAATTCTCTTGTTTCCTCTCTAGACCTGTTGAAAAAATTCACATCACATCGTTAGTAATGAAAAATTATACCTTTACCTGAACCTTTACTTTATATAAAGTTGTTTTTATCATACTGTCTGTAGCTATACAGTTACGGCAACTGCCAAGAAAATATCATTTGTCCATGCCATCGATTTAGAGCTTTTTATATAAAATTACGGTCCCCGAAAGCTTCGCGTCTTAAAAGAATAGTAGTTGTTTTTGTCTTGGGTGTTCCGGAGTTACTGTAATTTGTCAAATGGCAGGTGGGACGTTATAAATTTTCGCAAATCCGGTAAAATCGTTGGGAAACAAGTTTAGCGGCACATGTTAACGGTTTACCTCGCATAATATAAATCAGGCGCTTATATAACTGTTTTGGCAAGATTCCTTAGATGAATTTACGCGACTATAAATATTTAATTTAGACTCCACACTTGCTCCTAAATAATGTATAATGGAACTGAATTGAATGTTCCCGACGTTGATTATATTTTCTTCCATACGACTTGATTAATAACTCCCATCACATTGTACCTATCTATTTTGTCTTTCCATGTGGTTGAAAAATTATTATACAAATATAAAATGCTCGTAAATAGAGCTCGGGGATATGCGGTTCAAAACAGAACCGGACTCAGTTCTTAAAAATAATCATAAATATATTTATAGAAAATATGTCGTAAGGCAATAACAGTAGTACTAAATGTAAAAGTTACGACAATACGTAAAGTTGGGGCTGTGTTTACAACATATCATTTATCGGTTTTTCTGGAGTGAAATATCAATATTTCTTAGCAGAAAGTAACTTGTGCAATGAAAATTATAATGTATCTTTTGTAGTTGACAAAAGACGGTACACTGTAAAAAAATTTCACTCAAATTTCACTCAATTTTACTCAATAATGTATCAATTTTTTCATTGCATTAATCAAGACAACGCTCTGCGTTTGTACAAACTAATTCCTGCGAAGCAAACATTAAACGACGACTAGTAAACAACAGAAATAGTAGTTGTTTTAATAAAACGCACACACTCACACATAAAACTGCGGGTTGAGTATAATCCGGTAATTAAACCTTTTGAAAAGCAGCGCTAGGCCGGAAAGCTCGACGAGTCCAGAGAGGATTTGACGAACTTCACTCGTGAAAATTCACAGACGGCTGTCCCAGGCCTCATTTCACGTGTTGCATATTTAACCGAGCTCTGGTTTTACTTGAACAAGTACAGATTTCTAGCCAGGAGCTGCGCTAGTTAGTTTCCATGAATATTTGAATAAGACTGATAACGTGGAACTGAGTCCTTTACACTTCTAAAGTTTCCGAATTACTACCTGCCAAGCAGAACTATGGAACCGCGTCAAAAATATCCTCCCAACACTTTCTGGAATTGGATCTCATAATTATAACTGAAATTTGGTAACTAAACGTAATTTAAGCTTATATTGTTTTATCAGATTAATAATTCACGCCAGACATAGCAAGTATTTACTAATTGAATCACACATGTAAATATACTGTAGCTAATTTAATTCGCACCAATCATTTAAATTCATTCTGGATTTATCCGGTTTATGAATCAGTAATTTGGTAGACACGTCGGGGAAGTAATAACCATTTACTCGATTTATTGCCGATGGAAAAGTTAAACAAAGTCAAGGGACTATTTCTATTAAATAGTGTTTTTGCTTAAACAAAAATCTGACGCTCGTACGACGCAATTCAAAGCCAGATTTGTCTCAAATATTTTTCGAAATATTTCTATAAAGAATGTACGAAATACATGATATCAACTTCAAAAATTTTTGAGTTATTGCTACATCTGTGTATCTTAAACGTTTCCATCAGATTGAAGTTTTTCGGATAGTAAATTATAATTCTAAAAAGAATTTTAAATTTAACAAATCTACGAGAGTGCATGATTAACATGGGCCTTACTTTTAATTTCGTTAATTTGTTGTCCTATAACTGTTTATTCATAACTACTTCTTTCTTCATTTCGTTAAAGTTGATAAATACTTATTGTATCATAATGTGGGTTTATAATTCACGGAATTTTGCAGTCCGCTGCGTTTCACACCGAAAAAAAATTACATACAATACACAGTCTCTGATGAGTAGGTTCAATTGAAATGTGTGCTACAAAACCTGAAACCTATTTTTAGAGTCATGTAACAAAATTTAGAATAAACATCTAAAGTGTAATAAACCGTTAAAAACATGGCTATTAAATCGGGTTGTATAGGTCTTAAAAGTATGTCATCGGAAACACATTTTAGCCTACGCCTAACCTCATGAAATCTTAGATAAATATTTTGTTAACAGAAGGTTTTATGAAATATTCGATTTTTGAAACGAAGGAATTAATGAAAAATGTCTTCCTAAAAATAACGGGTTTCCTCACCATATCCAAGATCAAAAATAAGTAAAACCGGTAGAGGAGAAACACTAATTAATTAGAACATAAGATCAAAGGATACTGTTTTAACATGCCCACCTAATACAATTTTTCAAATTCTATTCGCTTTCACTTCATTTTGTTTTGATAAGTTTGGTTCTTGTGGTGGCTTAAAAACAATTGCTATTGATGTATTTTCAGATTATAGATTGTAGTATCAGTGGTAAATGTAGTATGAGTTGGACGTTTTCAAACATCATACAGGATCCATGTTATAATTTTATTTCCGATGTTACTTCCAAAAAATGCATCTTTCACTTTGTTCACTGAATAATGAATACAATTTTTTATTCAGTTAATGTGTGTATTTAATTAGGTAAATTATTAGTCAGAATTTGCTTCCTTATTTCATATAAAACAAAATACGGCAAATCTAATTAATTTACATTGTTTTGTTGTAACAAGTGCTTGTTTCTTTTGTGTCGGGACTTTCTCTTTAGTTTAATACAATTAGCTATATTTATGTATGTATGTATTTTAATGTAAAATATTAATATAGAGAAGTGGTAACCTCGATGGCAACGTATCTTTAATAAATTAAGAAACGAAATAAGAACAAACACCTACATACATTACCAACAAAGTACAGAGCATTAATTGTCACTAAATGCTTTAAAAGTCTGAATGTAACATCTCAGTATTATATTTACTACGGTTTTCAATAACCAGAATGCAGAAACTATTCTCATACTGGGTCTGTTAGACATAAAAGCTTTGATGTATATACAACCACGAGAATCTTGGACATGCAGCAGGGAACTCTGTAAAGTTTTCATAAATATTTGTTCCATTTGCCTTACTAGTTAACCACCTTCTAAATTCATCACATTGATATTCAGTTCAGAATACCTTAAACTAGCCAGAACTTACATAAATTTATATAAATGCATAATTTTTCGGACAGCGTACTATTATTATTATGAATCACTAGATACTGATGCCAAATATTGTGGTTTATTTATGATTAGATATGTTAGGGCGGCTACAATGCGGTACAGGATCGTCTCCAAAACCGAAAATGTAAAATAGTTGAGGATTTTAATAGATGCTATTTTTACTAATAGTGGTGAGGCATCAACTATCGCATCGATCAATTTATTCGATACGTATCTAGCGGCTCCCGAACGCCTGCCCCGTCAGCCTGGCGTGCCGGTGAACAATCAAGGTTTGCGCGAGTGTGAGTTTGACGCTTTGCTTGGTAGAGTGTATGGCACGTGTTTTTATGGCAGTCAGTAGCATCGTGTTTCGTGAGCATAGAGCGGCACAGGACTTGATCGCAGATTTAACTTCTTTCTGTTACTACAACGCTTACGAGTATTGTGTAGATTACTACTGTTTATTTATTTGATTGTTGCCACAAAGTTTCCGATGTCTATGATATAATATATTACCTGCAAAGTATCTTTGTATCTCTTCGAAAGAAAATATTCGAGATTGTCATATTTCTTTGCTGTTCTTAAATATTGCGTAATAATTTAAATTTTTATATAGCAATGACGTTAAAATTTTAAAGCAAACAGAATACATCAAGCGTGTAAATATCAACTAATTGCAACAGACAAAGGAATAATTGATTTTTAAGTAAGTACGTCTCAAGACTATGACGTGAAATATATCTAATTGCCATTTTATAATGACACTGATACAGAAATTTCACTTTTCATTAATGTTTATATAATTTCTCAATTAATTAATTAAATATAAACAGCCTGTTAATTTAATTCAGTCAAATCCATTTAGTGGAAGAGTGGTGAAATCAATCAAGTTCTATAATATCTTTGTTTATTATATTCTTTCTTATTAGCACTGATTTAAAAGTTCTATCTAATAAATTGCTCGTCTGTGATAATTCATAATATGATGATGACTAATGAATTGTTTAAATATACTCATATAATATCTGTTTTAATTATTAAACATTTTGACTTTATATTTTTGTTTCGAAAATAAACATGAAGGAAAATAATCAAATTAAGTTCATGTTCTAGTAGTATTTATGCTGTTTTCTAAAAATATAGTTAACGTAGTTATATAATTAGAGTATTGTGCAAATAGATTTGTGTTTAGTCTAAAGAGAAATTTTAGTTTTAGTATAATTAAAAAACTGTTACTTAATTTCAAATTACAGATTTTTTAGAATTTGCACAAATTTGAAACGTTTACGCAAAAATTTAAAAAACTGCTTATGCAAAACCAAAAGTAAATAAATATAAAGTGTAGTAGCCAAAACATTTTCATTCTGTTTTAATAGTTTCCAAATATGGTGTCTGTTGAACTGACATTGTAAATGTATAATCTTAAATTAGATCTATTATTTCTTTACTTATTAACGGTATTAGGTAAATCAAATTAAATCTAATTTTCCAAGAATTATCATCTATACTATACCAAATATCAAGGTATGCTAAAGCAATAAATAACTCCCTTGATAAAGTAACAATTAGTTAATTATAATGACCACATTTGATGCGAGTTTTAGTGTAGTTTTAGAATTAATTTAAAATAATGTAAATGACAATAGCAAATAATAAAAAAAATGCGTGACTTCAAAAGTTAGATTTCCGTTTCCCGACAGTAGCAGCGACGAAACTAGAAACGGACAAGCTTTGTTCCCTATTTTTTTTTTTTTTTTGGCGATTAAATAATATCTGGCATGTGTTTCCATGGTAATTCTATTTCTGAAGGCATATCGGCTTAAATTGTCTGCTGAAAGAGGACGAAATCTCTTCAAACAACCAGAAATAAAAAGGGAAGCTGCAAGGCAATTTAATTAAATAGCTTAAGAGATTACCGGCTTAATGAATTTGTAAGTCAAGGATTCGCTGAAGCTGAAATTGAAAATTATATGAAATACTTTGTAATATGATTAAAACTTATTAAAAGCGTAAAAAGTTTCAGATATACATAATACATTGCGTCGGTTTAAAAACTTCCCATTCTTAATTTTTCAGAAACGGTTAAAAATACAGGGTGATTCACTTAAGACTGCCTACCATGGAAATCTTTGAAACAGTATAAGGTACAAAGCCGGGTAAATTACAAAAAACAAGAGTAAGTGTTTTTTATAGATAAAAAAAATTTGGCTACCAAATACAGTAAAATATGAGATAGCTACCAACAAACAGCGAACAAGAATAGTTGCTTTTATCCATTCATAATCTTTTTTGCAGTATTAATTTAAGTACACTGTATGTACAATAAAATGTCCGGAATCAATCTTATCTAGTGATATTATCCTATAAACTTTTATAAATATGCCGTATTTTTATAATTTTAAATATAGAATGGTTCACTGTAATACTCAATGGTTGCTTAATTCAAGGTGACGACCTTCCGTAGTCCGGAAATTAGATAAATGACTGCTGTGAATGAAACCAGTATTTATGAATGATGGAGATGGAAGACATTCCAGAATCGCCATTGTTTTAAAGCCTATTTATAAACTTTTTCGGTAGTTGTTCTTGTTGTTCCACCATACAGCTCGACCCCTTGTATTGGTACAGCTACTGATTGTTTCACTACCTTGCAACCAAAATGACGGTCGGTTATAAAATTTATTATCAAAGCATGATGACTAGGCATACGAACAATAATACATTGTTCGGATTTTATTCCGCAACAGAGAAATTTAGTGCTTTTCTTTTAGATTCGTCTGGAGTCCCTTCCTGTATTGAAAGAATACAGCAAATCATTATTCAAAATTGGAACTAAAGTGGCAGATGGCGAATATGTCAATTTATAGAGTTTTTTAAGCTATGTTGTGTGAATGTAAAAACTAAAATATGTCACGTCAATATAACAACATAACTGTGGAAATCGGAGGGAACAAGAATTTCCCCTTTTTCACTTAAGAATACCAAAAAAAAATTGAAATTTATCAACAGAGAAACTTGCTTTCAAAAGCTTACATTTACAAAGTAAGTGGTTTCAATTTTCATCCGATTCTGATGTATATAAATTCCTTTTTTCAGTTAAAGTAGATTGTTACGAAATATATACAGGTGGTGTTATTTTCACATAAAATTTGGCGTCCTTTTCCGGAGCAAAATGGGACGTTCGCGGTATTTTCTCAGTACAGGGTCTCTAGGTTCGTCAAGGTCGGTGGTAAATTAATTGCTAGTTCTTCGGGGCTATCACTTAAAAAATACGCAAGTTACAAGTGTAGTTTTTTAGTCGTAAATTACAGCAGTATTATTGACAAAATTACATAAGTTTTCCAAAGTGAACATGATATAAAAATCAAATATTATCACTTACACTCTATTTTTATAGCAAAAATTACATATTTATGACTCTCTCTCAATACAAGGGAATCATCAATTTCAAGTCAAATTCGTACATTGATCTCGATCATAAAAAAATTGGAAATAAATTTGAAAGCTTTGCTTTTAAATATCCGTATGTTTCCATATTTTCAGTGTCGGGATAAGAATTCAACAATTTCAGGTGAATCATTCAACACCTGCTAAATCGAAGGTAACGACCTTTAATGGTCTGCAAATTAAGGAAACACAGTTTTTACAAATTTACTGAGGAAGTTTAATTACACGGTACGGCAACTTAAAACATCAGCCAACGCAAAGTGCGTTAGTCGTGTTCGAGACGTCTGTAATTTATTTGAATAAGATATGTATCTCTCCGATTTACATACAGATGCAAGCAGTTGGGAAGTAACCTCGGCTCGTTAGAGGAACGGACTGATAAAAAGTATTTTTTATAGGCTTATTTTTAGAGGTTAGTAATTGCTGCCTGCTCGGCTGTCTCTGAAGGAAATATACGTCTTATTCCACTTGATTTTCTTCCAGGCACAATGATCTAATTACAGATTCTGGTCCCATTGTAAATAAATTACAAATTAATTTATGTTTTATTTGTAAAGGTATACAAAGCATTGGAAAAACGTAGAATGCCTATCCCAAAAATGCAACGGTTTATATAACAATGCCGGAAGTTGTGTCAATTGAACAACCAGGCAAATTGCCCAGTTGAGTGAGATATTTTTTGCGACACTTATTTGTAAATGAACAGAAGACTAATAGATTTTTAATGACTAACAAAATTACCATTATGTCCCAAAAATAAAGGCTTACAGAGAAGCTGAACTTAAGATTTAAGAAGATTTAACTCCAGTCCAAAGTCCAAAAGCTAATATTAACGGCCGGTATTATCAATACTGGTAGTCTTGATTATATGAGGTATTTAATTAATGTGGCAACGTCTTCATCTCGATTTTCGTCATGAAAACAAGCTTCATATTGGACTTCTGTATTAGTCACCTTCCTATGAATTCTTGTAAAGCCTCCACATGAAACGTGAATGCATTGTTTAAATACTCGTCAGTATATTGGACCTACAGACGTCTTTGTGAAAATTGAACATGATGCACCACACATAATTTAACTTTAGACAGACAGCAAGTGTCACTGCCATCCTTTTTGTTAGAAAACTAGTGGCACTAGTGCACATTACTTATTATATGCATGGGAAACATGGGACATAAAAGCAGTTCATGGCTACAACTATTCACCCCTTTTAGTGTAGTGTGTAACTCGGGGACGATTCCAGAAGTTCTCAACAAGCTTTAACAATTTTGTTCAATATTAATTTTACGTATTTTGGGCAATACTATCACATCAACTGAACTTTTAGTTCCTACTGTAGAGATGGTACTAATGTTTAATTGCGCTGTACTAGTAATAAAATATTTACCCGATACATTTCTATATCGTGACATCTGTAGGACGCCATAATAAAAGTAAAAAATAACAGCTTCAGTTATATTTGAACGAAAACATGTTTTAAGTATTATCATTATACGTTATATATGTTAAAACTATTCCTTTTCATAAAAAAATGTTACGATTAATAACTGTACGGTTATTTTAAGTTGCAAACAAATTTAGCGAAGGAAATCCTATGAAATTACGTAGTAGACTTTGAGCCGCCAAACACTGTTTGGATTGAATGTTTATGTGGTTGCGTATTACGTAAAATATTACCTAATCGTTAATACAAAGTTTTCATAACAATAAATTTCTATGATTTCCCTAACGGTTAAACTGTAAGACGATGGAAGGTCGTTAGCTAACATCCATCCATTTTGATGTTCCCATATCAATAACTTAGGGATAAGCAGAGATTTTTACGGTGTGTTTCATCAGACTATAAAGAATACATGCTGGAACAGCGACAATGCGATCATATTTTAGGGCTAATTCGTGTCATCAATACGAACAAAAAAAAAACAAAAATAACACAGCCACACAAAAAAAAGTTGGATATACTTTTTATGCGACATATATTTTTCGTAGTAATTTGGCCTCCTGAACACGAATCTGGGGTCAGAATTGGCCCATCACGTCACAATTTTTTCCTAATCTCAAAAAATTTGTGAAAAATAGTAAAAATTGATGAAAATTTACTGGGAAAATTTGGAAAAAAATTTATTTCCACATCAAATAGTACATTTTTATGTAAAAGACTCTGCTGAATTCAAATCCACTGTCAGAATTGAGCTAGAACATGTGGTTTTTTTCTAACCTCAAAAAACCGAGCAGGAATCGCTATTTTCAAATTCTGAGCGGATTTTGACCAGATTTTGTATAAAGAGGTTTTTTGGGTCGCTGATTACGAATATGAATTCACATTGTAAAAATTCAAGATGGCTGATCCAATATGGCGGGTGTACTTTTTTGAAATCCACCGATTTCAGTAAAATTTGGCATCATAAGGATTGCTGGTTGATCTCACCTTCATTAATCACACATGGCCAAATTACTACGAAAAATATATGTGGCATAAAAAGTATACCCAACTTTTTTTTTTGTGTGGCTGTGAATTAATCACTGATCAGTTTTTGTTTTAATTTTACGTGAAGGCGACGAATATGTAGAAAATGCACTGTACCAAATTTGAAGTCTAAAGTTACAACCATTCTTGACTATCAAAATTTGTGTTTCACTTCTTTGGAAGATCGTAGAAGCCTTAGGAATCGTTTTAGAAAAAAACCTTGTACTTTTTTTGTTTTAACAGGAAGAATCAGTCGTGAAGTTTGTCGCAACGCCTTACACTCTGCTAGGTGTGTAGTTGTCGTTACACAGCATTTAATATCTCCCGAAACGCATAGTACTACCCTTTGCTGCATTTTTATTATACAAGGTATCTCATAATGATGTGCAAATATTTTAAGGAGGTGTTTCGAAAGTAATTTTAGGGGGGTACTTCCTATATATTTTTTTGATTTTTTTAAACACCTTAAAATATTTGCACATCATTATGAAACACCCTGTATATTGACTATCACAGTTCAACTTAAGCTTCTTTAATTTTACTCCTAACAAGATTTCAATAGCTTCAAATTATTTTTCGCGGGGAATGAGCTTCAAGTATACTGCAACGAAAAATAATTTTATTTTATCCAACGGAAAAAACGGTTATACTTTGATTACACTGCGATAGAGAAATATTACACAATCAGGCGAAGTACGGCGTTGAATTACACATATTTTTTACGTCTCTTCTTTCGTTTTGTTTAAGGGTGTTTTATAAATGTCCGTAATTTAAATAAATTTTCGTTCTCCATTTTCCAACGGTTCCATAAGTAAGCAGAATACAGTAAGCAACCCAGGTATTATTCTTCGCGGCATAAAGCCTTTTTGTTCGTAAATTGCATGTTTGTGCTTGTAGCATGGAAGTGAATACATATTATGTAGGCAGCAAGCAAGAAAATAAACATACGTACACATGTTAACCGTTATATTCCATTGAGGATTTCGTTCATTTGTCAAATCAGACATTTCGACAACAAAATTGAAGTATTTAAAATTTTGCAACTGGATAATTAATAATTTAGCATACCTATTTTGAATATTCTTAAATATAATCAAATTTATAATTATTATACATAATGACAACTATTTTCCCATCATAGTATATCTAGTCTTCCATATGCCTACTATTTAAATATGCATATTTTATTTCATTTGTTTTAATTATTATTAACAGGTACAATAATTAAACGTTCTATGATATAGCTGTAATTTACATTTATAAACTAAACAGTTTACCTTTCTATGCCTCTGTTAATTAGCATCGTTACGTATTCGGCGAAGTTCCAAAATGATTTATTTTATCATGAAATTCACAAGCAATTTGTAGGTAATAAAAGCTTATTCACTGTACCATAATTCCTTCAGCAACAGCAGTTTTGTTATAGTAAGCAGCGCTGACCTGATTGCTTTTATACCTATCTCAATTTACGTTTGAATGATGATTAAAACTATCAATGGCTTTTAACTATTAAAAGAATCTGTGCTACGAGGCAAGCCCAATTTATTATGATTTGTTGATACTTCTCAAAAAGGAAAGGTTAGTTTTAGTGTATAGCATACATGACTTATTTTGTATAGGTATATACAGGATGTTTAATAATTAATGGGTCGCAGAATAACAGTGGCAGCTAGTGAAAATTAAAGTAAAAATATTTTGATGAGGCAACATGGGAAAACACTCCGACACGGTCGGATCCAGATACCAACTGAATTGCGTATTGGTGGTTGCTGGACATCTCGTATTAATAAACCGCCGCACCGTTGTGACATTGCTCGATATAAATCATACCGAATTTTAAATTTATCACAACGCTTATTATTTTTTAGAATTAAGCATAAAGCATTTACCCGCCTAAGAATATTGTCATTATTTCAATAGGTATAGTTTCATGGTCTGATATGAACATGTACTTTACTCAAATGGCATTTAATGCATAACCGCTTCCTAGTTCATATCCATGAGGCTCTGGATTCCTAGAAATGTGATACAAATGACTGGATGAGGTCATTAACATCAGAGTTACTTGTGTGAAATATTAATATATTTTTAGAATGAAACATGCCACAAAATCAGTTTGCCACAAATAAAACCAAGGTTATAAATTAAATACACACTTGAGTCACATTTAAAAGAGTACTATTACTTCCGTTGAGTTGAAAATTGTCTTATCATGTGTACAAACAAAATTGCGAATAAAATTAGTTTTATTTTATTACTAAAATAAATAATGACGTAAATATAACTTTTAAATTATGTTAATTGATTTAACATGCATTCCTACATACGTATTATTGCACTGCACTGTTCTTATTTATAAAATGCTGAAAATTCCATTGCCAAATTGTAGAGGTTCCAAAAAACAAATATCCAAGGAATTTTATTATGTTTAATATTTTCCTTTCAAATAGAAATTCTTGCGAATACAGTTATTTAATTTCCCATTGTAAAAGAGAGCAAATTGTTTCTTGCGATATTTATGGTTACATAAATTTCCAGCCGATGAAATATAGGTTATATTGAATGTAGAAAATCAAATTGGTCGCTTTTTTTTCTGTCAGACGATATTTTTTTACGATTATTGTAAGAAAGATAAACTATAAAGATTTGGTAACCACTATTTTCATAATTTTGCTGATGTTTTGAATTTATTCTGATTTCTTGTCGCATCTATACTTCTCTACTCCTCCTGGCAATGAAGATATTATTAAAATTAGCCACAGTTGTTCTGCTTTATACAAATTTGTACACAGAAATCAATGAAGACATATTCAAGTGTAGAGCATTCAATGCACTACGAAAAATATGAGCTGTAACTCCTAACTTAACCTTGTGTCGGTAAGTCAAGTTCTAAGGAATCTCTGAGGCGGAAGCTTTACAAACCAACCTGATTAACATCAACCTTGAGATACAATCTACTGTTTTTCTCCTATTTATAACAATATACAATGATTACATCACAGGAGCTTATAAATAGAAATATATGTGAACATATGAACAGTTCGGTTTTGTAATAAGGTAAATTTAGAAATTTGAATTCTGTTAATTTATTATGTTTTAACATTACGAGTGAGTATATCTAATATTAATTTCACGTACGTGTTTGTAAGCATTTCTAGATCTTGTTAGAAGGTTTAATAGCGTGACATTTTTACGGAGAGGAAATAATTAAGAAAAAATGAACAATTTAATAATTAAAACTAACCTTGTTTGACAAATGCTTATTTCTTCGCATATATTTACCTGCCAATATAACTACTATTTAGCTACAACAATCGTATATGTAATCTTTACATTTATGGTAGATACTTATACTTCATTACTTTCATATTACAATGATGTTCATTGTTCATGTACTCGAAACAATAGTTCGGAGAGAAATCACGTTCAAACATTCTTTTGCTAAAATGTTTTTTGACCAAATTACTACTTTTTATATCTAATCTGCAAAATAGCTTGTCACAGATTGACATTTTAAGGTTAAGCGAACAAGTACCTATAAAATTTAAAGACTATCGCATTGGTTATATTTACTATCAGTTTCAGATAACTATTGTCACATAAAAATGTTAAAAAATTCACAGAATGAAAAAAAATGCGACAATGTAAAATCCCTAAATTAGCATCAGACGAGTGACAGTTTCGTATGGAATCATCAAGAACATTGCTACCTGATGATGCAGAGTTTAGTTTTGCAAACACACACGAAAAATAATTTTTCAATTTTGATGGGAATTATACAGGGTGATTCACAAACGATGACCAAAAATTAAACCTCGTATTCTTTGGTGAATTTTAAGAGGGGTCTTTCCTATAAAGTGTTTATATAGGACGCTTCGTTAAAAAGATACAGAGTGTTAAACTTAAAAAAATATTTTTAATTTTTTTAAATAATTTAAAAACGTGTGAAATCATTTGAAATTGGGCACATGTATTTATGTAAACATTGTCCAAAGTCTGAGGCCTTTCTCTAAAATTTAAGTGCTCCAGTGGCAGGGTGGCATATTTTTCTAAATAAAATAGTACACCACTGCTCTACGGTAACAATCATGATATTTTCGGATTTTCCAGCCCTTAACTCATGAAAAATTAGGGCAATATTTTCATCAATTTCTATTTAATATAATCTGAATTTACCCGGTACTTTTTCGGTGCTAACAAAATACGGAATGACGCAGCGGCAACGGGGCACGTTAACTTTCTTTTGTTGTATGTTCAAACAATATGATCATAAACATGACGGACTTACGCCTTGGAGGCCTCGTTTTCGACGTTACGTTATGATGATTAATTACAGATCCGGCAAAACGATTAAGTGTCGGTAATTAGCACGTACGGCCATGGATTTCCAGAGGCGGTAGGCAGTGGTTAATAATAACAACGCGGGTGCGCAGCAGACGTTGTAAAAACGGGCAGATGGATTTTGCAGCTGTGCTTTAAAAGGTGTCAGATACACGAATCTGCAAAAATTGAGAGATGCGAGATTTAAAACCCAAAGTCCGTTAAGATAAACCTGTCCTGGCCCCCCCAGGTTAATTACGGTCTTCTAGAGATCCGCAGCTGCAGCCGAATGTATAAAACTTGGTTTATTAATGATGTACCGAGTGTTCGATAAGTAACTAACTACTATTTGAGACAATAGACCTTTTTTAGAATATTTTTACTAGATCGATTTTCAACCTTATGTACTTTCGACCTTAGGGAAAAAATAGCTTCATTGTCATGACCTTAAATATCGCAATATTTTGGCAATATTAAAAATATTTAAGAAGTTTCAAACCACAAGTGACAAACTAACAGAATTATAGAATTTATATATTTAAATTTATAGAACAATATTGACTTATATAATATAGTAATTAATAAATTAAATTAGGAACAAAGCTATAATGTTTGGCGTAGGAAGGACCTCTTTTTGTCACATATAACATTCTTAACAAAGTTTATAGGATGCATTTTTGTTTTCTTTAATCGATAAGGCCAATTGTTAAATTTCGATTTGTTTAGATTCCAGATCAAATACTTAAAGCACAGGCAGCAATTTTCGATCATACATTCTAAAAATGTATAAAATTGTACAGAATCTTCCTCATATCTTGAAAATGGCAAAGAATAAAGAAAAAATTTGTGCAGAATCTGATGTTCAGTGATTAGAAACTAGCAAGGAGTAGTAACGATAAAGTCCTGAATAAACGATCATAAAAAACCTTTTTCAATTACATTTTTGTCTTTGGACCTTATTCTAAAATGTGCTGTTCACGAATAAACGTTCAGAAACTGTGGCAGCTTCTTTCAACCTTGTAATATTTTGTGTTTCATTCAAATTAACACGAATTTGTATAAAAATTTGTTTGTGGGCTCTTAAATAGTACATTGTACGAAAAATTTCAAAGTTTTAGATGAAAATAATCTACTCATAACTGTGACGAAGACTCTCTGACATCAGACACTTTTGGTCACTGTTAACTCTGCAGAATTTGCATTTTGGTGATATTTTACATGGTCGATAACTACTATGAGAAACTGCACTGTACCTATTCTGTATTGTACAGTGTAGAATAGTTCTTGAGAAAAAGATCCGAAACTATGTTTGACTTCCAATTTTTGAAGAATAGTAAATCTTTTCTATACAATCCAAGATTAAGACAATATTGATACTGAACATATCACCTCACGTCAAAATAAAAATATATCTCGTGTAAAACTCACAGCTGTTATGGTATCATTTAACGTTTCGAAACCTTGAAATTGAAAATTATTTAGAGTATAAACCATCGGTAATTTCCGTTTATTTTTCATTCTCCTGCAGGAACAATAAACGCGCTGAAGCTATTAAAATTTATTTTTTGAGTGGGTATAAAAACCGAATGTTATTACAATACGGCTTTTGTGAGCCTTATCGTCGTAATAAATTTTTCAAAGAGATTATTGTTCCACTTTGATTATGATTATACATTTTTGCTGTAATGACTGAGCGTCATGTTACACTCTTTTTTAATGCACATATATATTAATCGTATAAGTGATAAATACTTTTCTATTCAAGTTCAGGGATAAAAATAGGGAGTTAAATTTCACTGCTACTAGCTCCTTATTTCGAAAATTTTAATTTTTTTTATACACATAAAAAGTAAAAGTTATATAAATAATAATTGTTTCAACATAAAAATTATTATACGGTTCCTATTCGTATACGGTTCCTATTTATATTTTCCATGACAAATATTTACATAAATTTACGTTTCATATTTCCTGAACATTGTGCAAGTGCATAATCAAATGTGTGTTAAGTAAATATTTGTCGAAAAAATATTATCTACGAATAAATATACAAGTTCCACTAATGCGTTAGAAAAACAGTAATTTGTATGGGAGAGTCGAATATTTTTTTATGTATTGAAAGTGCAAATTGTGTTAATTAACAATAGGTACAAATTTTATTGCTTCTCACTTTTATTAGTAAAAAAATCACTAAAAGCCTGAGAAGATGTAATAAAGGTAATTTTTAAACAATTCTTTCCGTTTTGTTGCTTGTTGTGTTATTTCACTGAACTATTTGTACATTTTTTACATTCTTTCATTATACAGGGTGATTAACGTACGAACATGTTAGATAAGACTATGATTCGCAAATGCAACAACAGTAATCTCAAGAATATTGCACATCTTCGCATATGATCTGCTTTATCTGCGTCATCAGCTGTTAATGAAGAAATCCTACAATTTTTAATATTAGGAATAGTCATATTTGAGACCCGCAAAGTCCACATCCTCCTCAATCATAACCCGAAAAATTTTTGAGCAGCAATATTCAGTAACGTATTGTACGATACATATATCTTTTATCGGCATAGTTAACAGCATACTTAACGTTTCTATTTGATACATTAAAGACACAAAGACTTGTTTATATTTGTCGGACTACAGGAGCTTACACCTCACGCCGATAGATTTCTTTCTGTGGAAATATATGAAGGCCTAGTGTGTAAGCTATCGACAATGCCACAAACATAATACATGAGCACCGATTAGAAGATGTCTTGAATGTTATGAATAAACCCTTCGAACATTTCTACTATGAAGTGCTTATTTCCTTTAACTTTAAACAAATGTTATGAATGTTCGGTGGAACTAGAAATAGTCCGAAATGGAGAATATTCTTTAGACAAATTAAGTCAATTCTGCGCTAATCCTCTGGATAACTGATACATCAGACACGACTATAATCTGCTGCATATTCTTGGAAATCATCAGCATTGTCACTGCTAAGCGGTTGAAATCAATTTATTTGTATTAAACAGCACGCATGCAATTGTACGTCACGACGTGACTCATAGTTCACGAACAGAAAAGCGAACAGCATCAATTCATTTAGTAAATCCATACCGAAGTATTCCTCTTGTAACCGCTATCGTAGACATTAATACTGGGAAAAGTTCAGCTATTGAGGCGCTCTTAATTAATTTTTCCTTCCGGATAGCTCAATTGCAATTTAGATAAACAGGCTCCAGGCAGTTTCTCTTGAACGAATATATAATGAATCACAAGTGGTACTTAGCGGAGGCAAATTCATGAGGCTAAAAACTTCGCAGACCACTCAAAGGCTAAAGACCTTAAAAAGTCGGCCGCTTGTCACGAGCAATATTAAACTATATCGAAAACTTCTCCGTTAGCGTCTACCGCCGTGTACGCATTAGTAACATTAAGAATGCGACGCCAATAAACTTTCATATATTGTTTATAATTCCCGCTTATTGGTTTCAGTTTATTGAGTATGTTATTTGAAATGGTCGGACAAATTATGAAGCAGTATAACTCGTTATTGTAAACTAAGAAAGTACAGAGCGTTATTCTCCGTTATCTGGAGCAGCGCCTAGCTAGAAATATTGTTTTCATTTTGCGTATGCTCGTACGTTGACGTCGTAGGCGTGTCGCATTCAGTGATGCAAATGAGTGGACTGTAGCAAATCTAAACGGATTTATAAATCTTCGCTCTTATCTTAAAGGTAGCTAAGAAATTTACAATTGATATCGTAAACGAATCTACATAGTTAAGGGCACATAAAGAATGGCAAACCACGTAATATGGTCAAGAAAAATGATAATAATATTTTCCTGTGACTAAAATGAACATGATCTAAAAATATTGTTAATGATGTATCAATTCCTTGAGTACATACTCACCATGAGACGTTTCTAACGACTTTCCGCAAACTTCTAATAAAGTTAATGGCGTTGGGTCAGCGTAAGGATAATAAAACCTTATCGACTTCTAACTTTAGTGCTTTCACAGAGACATACTGGGAATATGTGCCTTATCTGATGTCTAACGATTTTGTACAATGCAGTGGTCCACAGATGGTATTCTGAATTTTCGTATTTATACAAAGAATATAAACAAATATACAGGGTGGTCCGAATTTTATGCAGGAAACCTCGAGGGCAGATAGATCTCTTTAAAATAATATGTGTTTGCCTTATAAGCATTGGTCTGGAACAGCCCCGTTTTAGAGATACAGGGTGTTGAAGTTGTTAAAAAAATTGATTTTCTGTTTATATCTCCGGAATCTATTAACCGATCTCAATAAAATTTGGTACAGATAATCTATGGTAGTAGACCTTACATTTCCTAAAATATGAGCTTTAAAGGTTCAACCAGTGGTGTACAACGGGACAGGTATCACCCCGTTTTTAAACTATTTATTTTAAAACCTACGCCACTGCATTTTTTACAAGTCATTGTTCTCAAGTTATTCATTCCAATACAATCCCCTTGTGGCATCTAACTATAATATTATAAGAATATTTCTGGAGCTTGGTACAAAAAGGGCCAATGTCCAAAAATTACATTTAACAGCCAATGAGTCTCCTGGACTACCCATGTTACATATTTGCATCACAAAAAGGGCCAATGTCAACAAGTATTATAAGCCTTAATTATTTAAATTTTAAAATGGCCTAAGTCCATCTAGGTTTAATAGAAAAAGGGCCAATGTATGGACTTTGGTCCTTGAAATACTTTTAAAATGTTTGACAAACCACCAATATGCACTGCAATGGACATTGGCCCTTTTTCTACCAAGCTCCAGATTTAAGTTTATGCTTAAAAGTGAGTGCAATTTGTAACCACATTAACAAAATAACTTACACTCCTTTCTACACCACCTGTGAGGTAGTGTTCCTGGCGTATTTTAGTTTTCCCTGGACGCCTAATACTCTTTACAAATAAGAACAATTTAAATGAAAATAATAATAAAAATATATTTACCAAGCAACAGCAACTAAACAAGAGACAAAATTAACGTTACGTATTTACAACAGTTGTTCAAAATGCCAACCACCCACATCGATACATTTCTGACATCTTCTACTAATGGAATTAATTGAAGCTAATATCATGTGGTGGTTTTCTTTTAATTCATTACACCCGTCTTCTATTCGTTGCAGTAGTTGTGGTCTTGTATCTGTTGGAGTGGAATAAACTTTACTTTTCAGATAACTCCAAACATAGAAGTCCAGGGGGTTTAGATATGGCAATCTAGCTGACCAAGACACTGGACCCTCTGCACCCTCTGCACCATTATGGTTGACAATGGCATTTGGTCTTCTACCTATCCATCGCCCCATATAATTTTCATTAAGCCATTCTTATGTTGTTCGCCCAGAATGCGCAGGAGCACCATCCATTGCATCCAGCCATTTTGTCGTATATTTAATGGAACATCCTCTAATAATTAAAATTTTCTAGAAAGTTTAGAAATGACTGGGAATTTAGACGGGGTTGCAAGAAGAAAGGTCCACAAACTTTATTGCGAATTATTCCGAGCCACACATTTACAGCAAATTCGCGTTGAAAAGATCTTGTCCGAATTTCATGAAGATTTTCTCGTGAGCAAATATGCAGAATGTGAAAATTCACTACCCCTCGCCATTGGTAAATGTACATTTATTATTATTTTCATTTAAGTTGTTCTTATTTGTAAAGATAGTGGGTTAAGCTTCCAGGGGAAACTAAAACGCGTAAGGAACTCTACCTCACAGGTGGTGTGGAAACGAGTGTAAAGAATTTTTTTAAGCACAAACATAAATATAATTGTAATATTATGGTTTAGAAATGTCTAAACAAGGGGATTGTATTGGTATGAATAACTTGAAAACGGCGAATCTTAGGGAAACAATTCAAGTTACCTTTTTACGTATTTTGTGCATTAGAATATAAATCCGTTACAACTTGAAAAAAAAGCAATGGCGTAGTTTTTTAATAAAAAAAAGAGATGACCCCTGCCCAGTTGTACACCACTGGTTGTACCTTTAGAGCTCATATTTTAGGGAATGTAAGGCCTACTGTCATAGATTATCTGTACCAAATTTTATTGAAATCGGGTAATAAATTCCCCAGATATAAACAAAAAATCATTTTTTTGTTTAACAAATTCTGTATCTTTAAAACGGAGCTGTTTCAGACCAATGTTTATATGGCAAACACATATTACTTTAAAGAGATCTATCTGCCCTCGAAGTTTTCTGCATAAAATTCGGACCACCCTGTATATTTTTTTATTTCAAAGACTATCCAGTTAGTTACTTATCTTATCCACCAATTATTTGACGGGAAACAACTACTCTGCGAACTATATGCTCCGCCCAACATCGGACTTACACGCTTAATATCTACTAAATAGCTAAGAGGTCATTTGTCAGTAGCATCACCAGACATAGACAGGTTTCAACCCTATTAGTTCTCATGAGTATGCTGATGGGACAACAGAAGCACGATATACTACGATAACTATTTGGATGTCTACGTATTCTAATGTAGCTATTTGTCAGATGTTGGTTATGTAATTCAACGCTGGGTGGAGCAAGTAGCTAGCAGAGTAGTTGTTTTTGACAATAGTTTGTTTCACCTAGTGCGAAACAAGTTGTGCTTTCGTAGCATCTACCGATTAGTAGGTCACTCTTAGCCAGTAAATAAAAAGTAATGCTTCGTGCTGGTAGGTATTGCGTAGCAATGACGTTTAAGATATAACATATTTACATTTTCATATAATATTCTCTATTTCAATAATTTCTTTATCTACAGGCAAATATAATTAATTAAGAATATACCTTATCATATTTGATATTAACCTGAATATACAGAAAATGCAAGATTGTTGTATATTCGTTTTATGTCTAAATAATAGTATAATCTAAAAACAGTCTTAGTCACATTTAAAAAAAAATGCTTTTATGTGAAAACAACGTTTGGATTCTTAAAATCTAAAACTGTATTATTCCGGAGATGCATAACGTAAATGACTCAGTTATTTTAAATTATAGCTCTTCCTTATATCTATCTAAATTTAGACACTTGTAATTTCGCAATAAACATAAAAGTAATAAAACTCACAATATGTAAACTGTCCTTCGATCATGACTTCATGTGAATATTTCAAAAATTCAATCGTCAGTATCATGAAGTGATGTATTTGATTCTTACAAACTTTACAGGACGTTAGTGATTCAGTGTTGTCTTATAAAAAAATACAAGAGTATATTTTTAAGTCAGTATTTTTAAATAAAGTAAATTTCTTTTTTTTTTCTCTCGTAGAGTGCTTCGGTGAGTAAATACTAAAGCTCCATCATGCTCTAACCAGAAATAATTAGACAGGAGTCATAATGGTGGACGCCCTCAGTTGTCGTAAATGTGAGAAATTTCGCAAACTACTTGGCGCCTCTGTTCTCATAAAAACACCCCAGCGTCTGCTTTCATTAAATTTGTACTCATTTTATTTCTGAAAACCTGTTTCCGTAGCACTGGAGGACATGACTTCCTTGTGGGACGGACACCATATGAATAAATTATTTTGTTAATTAAAATCTTATATCAATATTAACACTATAATATGAGATATTTTCAAAAATTTAAATACATTCCCATTCGGTTGAAAATTTATAGTGGATAGCTATATGTTCGTAGATAATGTAATTTTCCTGTAATTTTACACTTAGGGTTACATTTATTTGTTTTGCTACGGATGAACATTGATTGAACATTAAGTGTTATTGTATATTCTTTTATTATTACTTTTGCAGAATATTAATTCAGTTTTATATTTTTTTATAACAATTATTTATCGAAATGTCAAAACTTTAACTTATTTATAATAAAATTACATACGCTTGATTTATTGTTTACTACATTTGGCAAGATATTTAATATAACTGTTTGAAATTTTTTACAGAATATATTCTCTGAGAATTTACAATTTACATTTGATTTAAAATTTCACAACATATTCTTTCTTAACTTAAAATACATTTTATTGTTTTTAAATCGCATTTTGCTATGCAGACAGCCTAAATTGTATTTCAGCAGACACATTCACAGTAGATGATGAAAATATTATGTTTACATGAATTATAGAATTAATTGAAAATTTACAATAGCAATATAATTACTGTTATGAGTATTCTCTGATTCGCTTCATCACTGTTTTTTTTTTCCAGTATTATCGATGCAGTGTTTCCAATGTAACTATACTTTCAGTTATAAGCTTTACATTACAGTTACATTCTTTGAGCTGCAGTTTAATTGATTTGTCAATATTCCCAATCTACTTTAATTGTGAAATTCCAATGTAATTTTACAGAATATTCTTACACTTAACATTATAACTGTGTATTCACATTTAAAATTAAATTTCAGGACCCCTTTTTGCAAAGTAAACTGAAATAATTATAATACTAGGTACCTAGTATTAAACTGAAACAACAGAGAGCATTGATATGAAAAAATCCACTTGCTAAATTACATACATCAGCTTTATTTGGAACAATGTTTTTAAATTGTCTGATTTAGATACAAGTACAAATTGCTATCTGTGTCACATTATAAAACCCTTTTAAAAGATTTTATTATAGGCCACCACGCAACCACAGTAGAGTCCTTGCGGTTTATGAAGTATGTCGAAAGGATCATTAATAGAACATCTGTCCCAAATTTGCTGTTTGCGCTAATGGCTGTAAAATGTGTGAAATCTATTAAATAACTGTATTAACTATAATTAATGCAATAACTGTCATTGCGTTATAACGAATTTTATATGATATGTAATTGCCTATAAACTTTGGGAAATATTTCAAGCTCTGTTAATTTAGTTTTATATCTAATTAGGCTAGATTGGAGGGAGCAATGTTTGTCCAATTCTGCTCCTACACGAAAGTTGTAGGACAGGAATAACTATTATTGCAAAAGTAAGATGTGACGATGGATGTTAAAGAATATTTTTTTAAAGCCGAATTACGTCTGATAGCGATAATAGGGATCGTAATTTGCTGCACATTCTATAATTTTCTTAGTTGATTACTAACACATATTTCACGAACACTCAAATTTTTAAGTAGATGCGCCATTGAAAACAACAGTACATGATTTTTCATTTATATAGGTACATAAACAATGTCACAATAACCCGAGGAAACATAAAAGAATGTATAACTTACAAAACTGTTTATATCGAAATGCCATTGAAGTAAATATATTATTAATAAGCATATTAAATTCCGTGAGTAACATTTTTATGATAATTAACATTTTTATGATAATTTAACTTGACCTATAACTTTATTTTGATAAAGTCCATGAAGAAATATTTAATATACGAATATATAAGTTTCTCTTAATCGTTTAATAATAAAACTGATGGCCTACTTTCTCTTCTAAATTTGAATTTAGTATCCCTTTTTTATTATTTTATAAGAATTTTTAGTTGTTAAAGGCTCTTAAATGTCTTGGAAGTGCACATGTTTAGTTCATATTTCATTGCAAGATGTCATTGCAACATTTTATTACCCTAATGGACTATAAAATTTCTGCTACATAGAAGTAGAGGCATGTGCAAATTACAAATACATCAAACATATATTTTTTTTCACTACCGAAAAAAATTGCAAATTGAAATGAGGGCGTTTGCTTTAGTTTAAACGTATTAAGGTAACTAAGATAATAGAGAATATAATTCATTTTTGCACTTTAAATATTACCTACTTTTTCAACTTAATTTTGAAAATGAAATTAAAAAATTAATATCACTATTGCTTTCTTACCGGAAAAATACTTTCAGTATGATTTTGATAATAGGTTATTGGGCATGGTTTAAAAATAATTTTCGACTCTTCTATTTTAGGTTCTTTTCATTTCTGATTTCATAAAACATTATGTGAAATCAATTTTTCTAACATAGCTTCTCTCCTATTAATGTCCAGGAAATTCTCGTTTATAAACCACTGCTCCCGTCCAATCATTTTTCGAATTAATCGACCGACCTTTATTCAGCTATTCCACACGGCTTGCCAAACTATAGTAAAGCAATAATCATTTTAGGAGAGCCATAACCGAACCCACCCCTTGGCTTGCACTGCCATCGTCTAAATCAAACAGTCTTCACCCTAAGAATGTGTTCCCCCAAAATGCATTCGGCCCTGCAAGCCCCGATATGAGTCATCGACACTTTGCCGCTCCCTTAATAATCTAGAACCAAGCTGCTCCTTCGTTATAACGAAAAAATGTCGACGTCGACGAGAATTAAGGAAAAATGTTTTCATGGCAAAGAGGAATGTTATGGGGTAGGGTAAATCTATTATGAGGGAATCAGATAGCATTCAAGGCCTTTATGACTTATAAATTTGTCATCTGTCAAAATTGGCATTTATGTATCGAGCACAGATTCTACAAACATATTGTGTGGATCAATATCTCCAGTTGAATTAAGTATTTGAATTTCAAAAATATTTCCCTTTGCCGTACTATCCTAATTCTGGCTTGTATATTATCTACACAAAATTCTTTAATTGAAAATTTCTCGGCAGTTTTAGGCTTCTTCTGAGGTAACATTTTCAAATGAAAATATAAATAGTCTAGACATTCAAGAAAAATAATCATCCTCTTCATTCTGAATTTGCCAGTAATCTAGTTGTAAGTACAGTACAAACAAAAACAACATAGAAGATAGAATAAGACGTTGTTGATTTGTTTTCGTGTCTGTTGCAAAGTGCAGATATTTAAGTAAACTTCGTAGACTTCGCCACCATTAAACCAACTTCGCTATTTATTTCTGTACATAAAACTAGCGCTAATTATTCACTTGAATCGTCCTGTCCTAAGTGGCTTATCCTTTATTAGACATGGTCTATAAAGGCGTCTGTTAATTAAAGATAGTAACTGTTTTACGTTTTCTTCGACATCATAGCCCTCTATATAAATGCAAATTTATTGTTATTATCATATCTCAGAGTGCCATGAAGATTTTGTAATTTAATGATCTATTAATTAAATATATCAGGTACTATAAGCAGCAAGCTAGAAGTTATTGCTTTGAAATTATGTAAATATAGTTATGTCCCTACTGTTTTTCCAACATTATCCTTTTAATTAACTTCTTAGCCTTAAACTATACGGACAATTTCTTACATTTAAAGGCTTGATCAATATCAAATACATAGGTACAATTTTCATGAGTAATAACGACAAGAAAAAAAATATTATTTATCAGTATAATAAAAAAAAACGTTTAAAGTGATTTTTTCTTCAATTTTTTTAAAACAACGTTTTTTCCAACACTCAATTTTTCCGGAAATTTTAAATCTCTGACTAAAATTGACAATTCCAAAATACAACTTACTGTTTGTGAAATAGGTACATATAAACAGTTTGAAAACGATATGACGTTTCTTGAAATACGGTTCATGGACAAAACTGACTTTAATTTTAAGACAAAAAAAATCTGTAATTAATACATTTGATATGATATACTTTTATTTGAATACAAATAAAAATCTTCCTAAAAAGGACCAGACTTTTATAATTTAACTTGAGTAATATGAATCTTATAGCAGTTTGTTTTGAGTCGATTTGAATCATGTAAAACCCTGATTGTAACCTTCATAAAATTATTCCGACACGGTTTCGTTAAGGATATAAATATAAACAAACAAATTATTCACGATTATTTCGTTAGCAGGGGAAATGCAAACATTCCTGTCTTACTTGGCGCATATGAAAGTGAATTTAAGTAGATAGCAGGTAAGGTATACTCGTGTAACCTTGTCTGACCTAAAAATAATTGAACTGAGCATATTTCTAGACGTCAGGATCAATGGGAAAGTGATAATTTAAGAAAATTGGATGACATGTTAATTACTTAGTACCTGCTATATGTAGCGTAGTTTTTAATTTTCCAAGACTATTTTCACGTCGTTTATAATAATAAATTCCTGTATTGTATAATAACATGCTCCTATATGCTATTAAGATATAAAAATAAGACAATCACACGGAAGTTTTACCTAAATACAAAAAAAAATGAATCTTGAATATGTTGCCATATTAGGGTTAATTTTTTAAATCATTTTAATGAATAATGCGTATGTTCCATAAGTTTTTGAAAAATATCCTGTATACATAATAAAACTTAGTCTGGAGATTTAACTAACTGAAGACAAAAATTCACTGAATTTATATACAGGGTTATCCAAAAGTCCCGGTACGGCACAAAAACTTTCGAAGACAGCATTCTTTGGATGTAAAAGTTCCTGCTCTTTCCAAATCTGCAATAAAAAATAGGGAATGTCATTTAAAAAACATAACTTGACCTTCAAATGACCTTGAAGGTCAACGTCAAGGTCAAATCCGAGGTCACCGTCAGATAGCCAGGGAAAAATCCTTACACTTTTGTCTGAAACATTTTTTCCCAAAATGCTTCCTACGAAACTTTTTCTGCCGTACCGGGACTTTTGGATAACCCTGTATAATTATATCAGTCGGTGGAAGTATTGAGGCATATCATCAATAAGGATCTGAGACTTTCGACGGCTCTGGGTACTTTAAGAATTCAGTCATTTGGATGACGAATCTCTTCAATTTTATTCGAAGGATGGGTCATTTTCCAGTTATAATTTATGTAATTTTCGCAGGTGCAAGAAGCCGATGCTGCTAACTTATTAGACAGGTTATTCCTAGATTTATACGTGCGATGTATTGGTAAAATTAGTGTAATAATTTTACCTCAGTTATCATCAGAAATGTGGAAGTTTAGTTTTAATCACTATAAACGCTATATCATGAATTGTTTATAATCTTAACATTTCTTGATTGTTCTACAAAAATATATAAAAATTTCTATAAAAGAGTACTAATCTTACAGTAAGTATGGAATGAGAAACAGTATATCCCATTTTCGATATTGTATCTAAATATACCTTCACTTTTGAAAGGTATTACTGAAGTTTCGTTATTCATGTATGGGAATGAAGCTGCTGAAATGCAGCGCATTGGCCTGCATGGGTCAGTCGGTATCGATCACGACAGGATGCGTATACGTTTCGTGTAGATCCAGCGTAACTTTCAAACGTACGTATTGTAAGGATATCCAAAAGCACGTGTAATGAAATACTTGGAGGGAACAAGAGGGGAACCTACGATTTCATTTCGAACTTATTTCCTACCAGCAACCCCAAATGAAGTATTATATAGGATTCCTATTAGAAAGTTGATTGATTTATGCTGTACGAGGATGCCATGAAAATGTATTATACTTATTTAAGAAATAAGCTTCTATCCAAACAAGGTATATATCGTGCTGATATGACTTTGTTAAAATACAAGGTGTTTGTAATTAAGTACGAAATATTTTGTGAAAAAAAGTTCATATAAATGTAGGTCGAAATAAGCTTCGTTTTCGAGATACAGTTTTTAAAATTAAATTTTTTATTTATTTTTATTTATTATTTCAAAGGGTTTTGAACATCCTGTATCTCGAAATAGACGAATCTTTTACTCACATTCATATCAGCTTTTTATTTTCAATGTTGAATTTTTACTTTGATCACGCTTTATTAAAACAGACCCTTAAATAAAAGATTAACAAAACCTTCAATAAAATATATTTTATTTTTTTCCTCAAAAACGGTGCATCCTACGAAAAAAATTGAAGAGACCAATTTCATTCAGAGTTGATGGCGGATTTTTAAAAAAATATCAAAACGGGAAAAGTCAGTGGCGTACCATTTATTTTTATTAAAAAGAAGTTGTGGCGTTCTCGCACGAACGCCACTGGTGCAAGTAGAAATATTCGGATCACCCCAAAAAATGCCCATTTATCCCTCCAAAGCGCGTTTCAAATTTCGAGTCAATATCTTTAAAACTCTTTGAAATAATTAATAAAAATAAATAAAAAATTGTAATTTAAACACTCTGTATCTCGAAAATAATAAAAAAATTACCAATGCAAGTTCTTAGTGATAAACAAAGAAACTTGAGTTGGACTAATGCGAAGGTCAAGTTTTTGAAATAATATCTACCTATTAATAAAGTATTATTTATAAGTAGATTATGTCAATATTTTGTCTTATGTATTATGCCTCAATATTTTGTTCCGTTGTTCCTTTGTTCACTTGTTTGTTGTTTTTGGAACTTATTTCTGGGGCATATATTTTGAAAAATTAATAATACGAAACCTGAGGTTTATTTTACAAAGGCATCCGAATTTTCTATATTACCTTGTTTTCCATTATTTCTCTCATAAATATATTATAAATATAACGAATGTAATATTTAATCAAAAATATAAGTTTTCAAACTTTCAATCTTGTTATTTACGGATCTCTACTCTGTTTACTCTAATATACATTTTCCATGGCGTTTGTCTGTTATAATAAAATGGCTCCTAAAACGATAACGATATTTCTTTAAAATCTTTTTTAAGTATTAAAGAGAAATAAGTAATGTATTCTTGGTAGGTTATTTATATAATAAGGTAAACTGTCGAAAACATGCCCTTGAATACATCAAGGACACTGAAATTCTGGATCGATCCTCCCCAAATATCTCCAGAGAATTCTAGGAAGGTGGAAGTTACTTGCGGTGAAAACAACTTTATTTTTACATTGTAATACTGCAGACAGTGCTTATCATTTTTCATCCTGAAATATGAACTTATTTATCCATTAATTTTATAAGATTTATATTTCTTATTCTGTAGATCATGTTACTTGTTAGTCTTCTAGCTAGTCTCGATTATCATTATTTATTTCTTTATGTAAGACAGTTTCATAACTTTTAGACCATCTTGTCTTACCATTAGTAGTTTTACTGAACCCAAAGTATTACACCTTTGTCTTTGTCAGACATTATATTTCCAAAGAGATGTTGAAATTCATCTAAAATTTAAAATAAATAAGATATTTGACGTAAATTAAATATCATTTTCCTGCATGCTAAAAATTCAGTACTGAAGTGGTGTACAAATACGTGAACCAGTGACAAAGATGTTAGATAAAGCGAAAATATTTATTTTCTTTCATATAAACAAAAGTAGACTGAAATTTAAAAAATATTCAGTGCCATCGAAACTCAGGACCTCTGGAGTTATCAGTGTAGTGTTTCCTAGCACCTTCACCATTTTTTGAAGTATTTGTTATGAATTTTGTGATTTATATGTTCAAAACCTTGTAACTAAACATTATTGAACATTTTGGTACAGAAGTAGATGAACTTTGAAGCTATGATAAATCATATGACAGTTAGATACTTAGATAACTTTCCAGTTCTCAAAATATGTCTCTGTACCGTCTATTCTCACCCAACTAAAAGAAGCATAATGGTCGATGCATAACATAAGTGATTTCCAGTTAAACCCATCGAATAATAAGTATGAAGATAGGTTTTGTTTTTAATAAATGTTGCTATTCCAGAAAAACAGTTTAATAAGCCCATTTGATTCAATGTATGTATTACATTTACATCTTTAAAGGGATATTATTTTTGTTATGAAACTAGTTAACTTAAGGCTTGAATATTACTACTGAATTGTCTGCGTACCTAGTATTGTTACCGGATACACAAACATCATGCTCAACATCCGGTCATTCACAAAATACTGTAAATATATATTGTTACGTTCATTTTTGGATTAATATATAAAACTATATTTAAAGCTTATAGTGAAAAGGTTATTCACTCCATTGAATCGTTGTGCTACACTTAATTTAGATTTAGGCGTTATTTTTATTGCCGTAAGTGGTTTAGTGCTCGTATAAACCCGAAAGATAAATGAGGAGCAAACAATATATTCAATTTACTAGACGGTTTAAGAATTAGCATAGTTTCTTTATATAATTCCTTTGAAGTTAATTCAAGATATTTACGGAACTTACTTAATGTACAAGATATCTGACATAAAAGTATTCAAAGCAGAAGGAAGTCGCACTCTGTCACTTTCTCCCATCACTTAAACTTTACCATTTTTAACTTTATGGTTAAGTAACTAAATTAATTTCTTTCATAATAATAAAATTGCATGCAACTCTTGATTACGACAAAGAATAATCAATGACTGTACTGTATTTTTCACTGAATAATTAAAAATAACATTTTCCATGAAATGTATAGATATTATAAATATTTTTCTATTCCAAGAAATCATTGTTATTAAGCTAATATTGTAATAAAATAACAAAAAAATTGGAAGAAAAACGTACATATGGAGTAACAACAAATAGTTTGTTAAGATAAATTTATTTTGATTTCATTATTATTATGGACATATATCAAAAAGTTACTGTAAACTTATGTAAGTGTTCTCTGAAACGTGATATTTCCTTCCAAGTACAAAAGTAAAAAAATAAAGAATGTAAAATATTGCATGAACATGAACAGCCCTGTATAATGAGCCGTGGGAAGACAACGAAACAGACACAATTTTAATGAAGAATTTATCAGCTAAATTATTCTCTTTCGTAATAAATTTTCTGTTCCCAGAAGACCTGAAATCCCTAATTTTCTTTGACGTCACTGTTAACAGAACGAGTTACACGTGTTGCTTTGGAATTTTCACGTACATTATTAAATCTACGTGACATTATAAATTCATCCTTACTCAAATCCCTGGAAATTAACAAAATTATGAAAGCTAAGGCATTACCGATTATCCACTTGCATATTCAGCAAAGTTCCCCTTTGCCGCATTAAATCCGGGGTAAACGTACTTCCAAGGCATAAATGAAATTTTGTGGCACTTCACCGAGTGACATTCGTTTCCTGTTCCTCTTAAGGAATGCTTTTAAAAAGGGCGAGGTGAGTGTATTTTCCATCTGCGTTCCTTTTTTTGAACGTCTACGATTCGGATAAGAATGTAGCTTGCAAGCAGTCGGTAGGGAGGCGATCAGCGTAATGGGGTCCTTGCATGTTTTTTTGTTAAATCGATAATTCGTATAAAATACTCGTATCGAGATACAGTCGTACCGAATAGTTAGGGGACCATAGATTTATGCATTTGTAGAACTGTAGCCGTGTGTCGCGAATATTATGCTGCTGAAATGAAAATAACAACAAAGTTTGCAGTTCTAATGTATTTATAATATCCACAAAATATAACCAATATATTGGAAGAAAAATTGAAATATCTTACACTAAGTTTGAAAATATTGACCAAACAAAAACATATTTTGGGAAATAATGATGAACTCGAAGAACTTGTTTCTTAGAAACTAATTTAAGAATGAAATTAATAGATATTTGAATACTAATACATATTATAATATATTATATTGTTAGAAAAGTAAGGTTAAAAGAAAATTATGTCAAGTTGTACAAGATTCATTTATACCACAAGAGCTAAAAAAATTTGCAACGATTTTTATTAAATTTTGGGACTCCAGACGAATTCACTACGTTTTGCATCTAGGTTTTAAAAATAATGTACTAAATTTGAAATAACAAACCACAAATATATTAATCTATAATTAATTCAGTAATATTTGTGAGGATTTTCAGATTTTTAGATAGTTAACCAAATAAAACGTTTTCAATTCCCGACCTTGAATAGAAATTGAGGCATTTGACTATTTTATGTAAAGTTGGCAAACAATATGCTAAACACTTTGTTTTAGAGAATGGATGACCCTCCGGGCACGGTCAATGATCTTGAACTTTTTAGGTTTGTTGTTCGTATGCAAACCTGAGCACGAGGCAAAGAAAACGTTGACATTATTGATTTAGCTAGTCAGGACAATTACTTTAGGAATTTTAAATTTGACCATTTTTTGGGGGGTATTGACAAGAGCACCTACATCTCTCCGCACTAGTGCCAAATATTACTTATTTCGATAATAAATTGAATGTAAAAAACCACCACCACTATCTAGTGAAAGAAGAAAAACTTTTACATCATGTCAGAATGATGTGATAGAAAATAGAAAGACTACTATTTCTTTAATAAGTCAAAACGCGTAGCAGTTAACAATAAACAAAAAGAAGTTTCCAAATGGGAACTAATTAGAACTAGTATTGGCATTTATGTTAGGAAACATTTTTAATAACAAAATGAAAGAGGTCTTTTTTCTTTGAAATGCAATGGTGAATAAAATGAACATCCAGAATTTCCAAAATAGTCAGTGGCGTTTATTTTTCAATAATAATTGGCCTCGAGATAATTAGGTGGCATTTGTACCATTTCATTTAAATACAAATATACTAAATCTCTTTCTCACTAAGGTTAAATATAACTTTTCCGCCACCAGTGTTAAAATGTGACTTATTTCGATCCTAAACTAGAGGAAAACGGTGTCCCATATATAGTGATTGTAGAAAAAAGTTATTTAAACGTCTCTTAAAAAAGGTGTTATCTAAATTCATTTTCAATACGTTGACGATGATCAAACAGTACAAGTAAGCCTATTACCACATCCATCTCATGGAGTGTCACAACAGATCATTTTTGCCTGTACCCTTAAGTTATTAGCCGTCATTTAAAGTTTTTTTTATTATTATTAGCACTCAGACGTTGTACATACATTATTGTAAAAAGTAATGAAATCCACATCAAAGGCTTCAAACAGAATTTTAAATGCATAAAGCAGGGAAGTAATAAATAATAAAGACGTCTTTAACTAAATAATTTTTTTATGCGTTTAAAAGTAGCAGGTAATCAAGGATTTTATACATTTTTTCTTTCTCTCTCGATTGTACTTTAGTAGTGTCCTCTCCACCACTGGTTTCTCTTACCTTTTCCAAGTAGTGTGCTCTCTCTCGCGTTTGCGCATCTCACTCGCCACATGAAATACGTTGAATTGTACTTTATTTTCACTTCTGAGTAGCATCGTAGATAATATTAAACTTTGTGGTAGAGTAATTCATTAAACATGCTTTATAACGAGCGTTTAAATAAAAACGTGGTGGAAGTTGGCTCTAACACATTGGACGTAGGGAGTAGCTTATAGCGACCAACTTAACCTCATTTCTCAACGAGCTGTATAGCAGCTGTCAGTTTCAATAACGTTAATGACTATATAACTTTATTTTAAAGAATAATCGTGATAACAATAACAAACAATTAAAGGAGCTGCGGAAAGTGTCCCCCTCCTTGTTATAACAATAAATTAAAGCAGCTGCTGAAAGTGTCCCCCTCCTTGTTCCAAGCACTTTTCACACCTGTTCCTCAAAGAATTAAAGACATTTTCTAAGATGCTCGGGGTATTGTTAATTTCACGAATCTTGTCTATAAGTCGAGCCTGCAGATGGTTTAAATCAGGAATAGGCAGTTCAAAAATAGTGTTTTTAAGGTAAGGCCACAAAAAGAAATCACACGGCGTAATATCACATGACCTCGGTGGAAATTCATGTTCAGCATTGAGACTTATTAGTCGATTTTGGAAAACTTCCCTCAACATATTCATCGTCTCGCCTGCCGTATGTGCCCTTGCGCCATCTTGTTGAAAGTAAAAGTTTGTAATTTCGTTTTCTTCCAGCTGGTTAACAAAAGGAGCGATAATTTCTTCTCTATACCTTTGCGCAGTAAGAGTACCATTAAAAAAAATAGGTCCATAAATCCTCCTTCGATTGAGAGCACACCAAACTCCAATTTTTTGAGCGTGTAGAGGGCCCTCGACAAAAAAGTTATCTGGTTTTTCAGAAGACCACATTCTCATATTCTGTGAGTTTACGTAACCACTTAAATGAAACCAGGCTTCATCAGAAAAAAAGGTGATATTATGAAGTTCACCGTAGTTGTTTAAAAACCATTCACAAAATACAGCCCGTCGCGGAAAATCAACTTCATGAAGTTCTTGCTGACAAGTTAAACGATAGGAGAACAAACGCAAATCTTTTTTTAACACTGTGTGGCAGGTACCGACTGATACTCCCACCATTTGTGATAAAACACGTACAGAAGTTCTTGGCGCATTTTCCATTATTTGTTGGACATTTTCTTTTAATTCTTCAGTCCGCTTTTTAGGTCGGCCGCTTCCTTCTTTTCTTGTTACACTGCCCGTTTCACGAAAAACATTAACACAACGCTGAACTGCACTTTGAAAAATTTTGTACTCAACAACGCCGGGAAATTGATTTTGAAATTCTATGAAACATTCCTCAATAGAATACTTCCATATTCCATCAATCTTGCGTCCATTTCTAAAGTAGGACTCTATGATAAACACTTTTTGTTCTTGAGAAAACACCATTTTAAACGCTTTTTAAAACGAAAATATTCAAATTGATAGCGGCGATATAGCGCTTTGACAGATGACGTTTAAGTTCATTTGCTATACGCTACGCCCTACGTCCAAATTTTCAGAACCAACTTGACCACGTTTTTATTTGAACGCTCGTTATATAACACTCTGCAATAAATTACTGTCACTCGAGCTGTCATTTACATTATGTAACAAATACACCGCAACTAATTCTCCGAAAAATTATATACCAAAGGTGCAATACTAATAGTTCAGTCTAACTCGACGAAAGAAAAAGAAGCATTGAATGAATTCGGTAGATTTGAAATTCATATTCAAAGTTGCGATATAATAACTTGGTGTCTTTCTTTTTTTTAAATAAAATTAGAAAGACCTAAAATATATCTGGAGATTATTTATATTGACAGAAACGTATACAATTATTATATGCACACTGTTACAAATGTCCTAATTTCAAAGATTAAAGAATGATCCTTATCGCAGTTCAATATAAATTTTGATGCTTAGACTTAATTTTATATTTTACAATAAATATAATTTTAATAGAAATAATTAAAATTTTATCTTTTATTTTAGTATACACTGATGACCTTAGATAGGCAAGTATTACATTAAACCAATTTTTTAAATGGTTTTACTGCTGATGAGAATAGTAACGATTTTATTAACAGTAAAGTAAAAGTATAATATCGGCCCTGTGATATTTTATAACTATATTTGATAGTATTCACTATTCAGTTCCTCAAAATATTACGGACATTAAATTTACCGACTTATTTTATGGGTCTGCAGCTCAAATACTGCCGTGAGGACTATAAAGCATTTAATTCCACTGCTTCTTAGTACTTCAAGTACTGTTGACTATCGAAACATGAACAATCTGATTTTAAATTCAATCGGTGTGCCATCACGAGTCGGTAGTTCAGCTTTACAGCGAAACATCATTGTCGCAAAACGACTTTAACTCCTATTAAGTAAATATCGTATGCAGGCAGTCAGGCAGGCACCTATGCTCATGGTTTAAATATTTGAGTTACTTGCAATAAATCAAAACAACTTAAAGACGGCAAACAGTTGAAAAACTGAATCTGCGTTGATTCTCTAAATCACCAGTTTCACATTCATTTCATTTCAAAATATAAAAAGCAGGTGAAGGTAGTTATTTCATGAAAATAATATTTTATTGATCATGAATAATGTGATTATTATCATTTTATAAACCAGATGATGTAAGTGACAAGTGTGTGATATAATATTTCTCCGTTATCTCAAAAATAGCGCACCATGCACCAATAATACAATTTCATGTGAATAGTCTTTAATTTCATCATAATGGTTAGTCAAAGCTCAGGTAGTTTGAAATAAAAGAGAGTGGAATTGCTTCGCACCAAAGTCCATTCCCTAAACATTTTTTTTTTTAAATTTGTGACGTACAATCACTAAAGATTGACCGATATTTATAGTTACACTCAGTATATGTATTTAATGTTCCCTTAGATCACCCATCATCAATTTCCTTCTTAAGAAGTATTTAAAATAGATGAGCTTTCCTTTTTTGGGTATAGGAATCTCGTTAAAGAAGAACCGTTACATTTTAATTTAGGTACCTACATGAATTATTATTAATTAATGAATAATAATGATGTGAACTTAATTTTAATTAGTAATTAGACGAGACACCGAACCATATATGTATCGAATTCACTTGAATTTATAGTAATATTTAGTATTTATTGAATGTAGGTACTAAGTAGATTGGGGCACTAACTTTATTTAAAATTTATACAATTTTTTGTCAGTTTCGTATCCACTAATATAGTTCGGATAAGACAAATAGACATTAAAATTCAATTACTACCAGAAAAAACTATTGTGAATATATATATATTTTAAGCAAATTGAATTAATTCTGCACAAGCTCCAACAGCCTGAGAAAAAATGAGAGTCTTTACGGAGATTGTATTGTCTCGCAGGCTATTTCCATGTAATATTTTAACCTATAAATCCTTTATCTGTCATGAAAGTGGCGTCTTACATTTTTATGATATAGTGCTGAGTCGCGATCGTCTTTAGTACATCGCCTTTCATTAGACAAGTACATTATTTCTATTAATAAGGATAAGACAATGATCTAAATTCGCTTTTCTTAAAGAATATGTAATAGCACCGTGTGAATGAAAATTCTTTTAAATTATAGATGCTATGTGCTGTATTCCACTTCTAATTATCCAAATTATAGTTTTATAATTAATGATATATCTATTTCTCACTCTATTCACAAATATTAGCCCATGGAGAGAGGGGGTGGCATATTATTAATCAGTAGGCCATTGACTCTAGGAATGACTTAACATTCGCAAGCCCTAACCACAATTTAGTGCAAGAATGAAGGATATCTGGAAAACCTCGTTAGTTAGGAATATAGTCGTCAAGTGGTGTATATCTCTCACAGTGACCCAAGCCAACGTTCTTTCATCGTACCATATCTGGGAATAAGTTGTCTTCTTACCAAAAGATTACATTTAATCTACGGTCGTCTGGCCTTGAAGATCGAACCCGCGGTTTCGGTAAAAATTCAAAGACTGATGCCTTAAACCACTAGAGTACCGAAAGATCCTCCAAACTTTGAGAAAGATTATAATGAGTTGTATTGTAAAATAAAAATTTAATAATCATTTGTGCTCACAATCTAGTTACGTCTACCAAGATAATTTACACAAGATATATAGAATCTTTGAGTTCTTTTCCCACATCTTTACAAGTACGATAAAAATACTATCAGCGGTAGCCAACATGGTTTTATGAAAGGTCGATCCAGAACGACGAATTTATTATACCTATATTACGTAATATCTGTCGGAATATTAGATAATCAAGAGCAAGTGGAAGTAAATCTATAGGTATACAGATTTTTTTATCACTTTTGCGTTCTTATCTCTGCAATCGACAGCACTTTGTATATTACAAACGTTTCACCTCGCACAATTTTCCAGTCTTATCAGGTGTTCCACAATGACCAATCCTAGGCCTATTGTTAGGTAATATATTTATTAACAACATTGTCAGCAGTTCATATGTACCTCATCTTTTATAAGCAGATGACATAAAGATTCATTTAAAAATGAATTAATATTAAACACGTTCTTAGGAAGCATTTTATTTAAAAACAGCGAGCACTATATAATTATGCTCGACTCCTTTACATGTAATGTGTAGAAATTATTCAATTGTGCAATACTGTTTTAACGTTTTTTTACACAAGTGCTCCAAATAGTTTGCAATGTTATTATTCGCGTTACGGTGGCCATATTCCTGGCCGAGAAATAGTGAAATTTCTGGCGTTTTTAGGTACTGAAATCTTTAAAAGTAAAACGTGTAGAACAAAAGTAAGCACAAAAATAAAATCCTTGATGTTTTGTTTATTCATTGTTACCATTTAAATTTACTCAAATAAAATAATAACTAAAAAAAACCGTTTGTAAAACATGCGTTTGCTGTTATTCTAACCCCACATTTTAAGAATTATTTTCACGTACTTATAAATAAAAGTAAACAATTTTATATGTAGGACTAAGCAAGTAAATGTTATAAGAATATTTACATGTGGAATTATATATAAAAAAGTTAGTATTTTCGTAGATTTCAGTACCTAAAACCTTGATGATTTGATCGTTTTTTGCACCTGTTTATTCGTTTTACTGCGGCGTCTTTGAAAATACTCAGGTGGCATGACATAACATTCCTATTATTTGATAAGCTTTAGATTATTCAGTTTGAAATTATTTGTCTTTGCGGAAAACACTATTTAAAGAATATGGGGCCCTTAATTATATTGCTATATATTGTTTTATTTTTGTTTTTATTAATTTTTTATTAGTTTTTTATTAATTAATTTAATTTAGCTTTAACTTCCAGTTGCAGAGTTCAATTTTGTGCCTTTAATATCAAGAAAGTCCTTCCGTAATGATCTAATGCAACCTGAACTATTATGTGTGCAACGACGAGTTGTCAGTCAAGCATTCTAACATCTAACTCATGCATCCTCTCACTCTACATTGAATTCTCGATCAAATGCACTTCCATTAAGTCACCATACACTTCCCCAGATACTGACATATTAAATCTACCTCTGGAATTGTCCCTGCGCCCCGCTGCATCTCATCTTACACGAGTCAATAATTGTGCCGTCATCTCCAGATGCCTTCCGCTTAATTTTGAGTATTTGAAAACGTCTCCAGACTTGACGAATATATTTACTTACTTTCGAATAATTTCCCACTGGGTTCCTCGGAAATATACCCATTTTTCACGGCGTCGTTTCAATACACTTCACTGATAATTAGGGACGTTTTAGGCTGATGTCAGGCTTGTCATTTACTTCGATTGCCCTGGGGACGCCTCGTCAGTGTTGGGAAATTTGATTAGTGAATACAGAGCTGAGATTTATGGAATCGAGAGAAAACTGCTTGGCTCAACAGAAAATTAACGGGTCCCCTTAGAAATACGTATAAAAGATGCTAATACGCTTGTAGAGATATACAAAGATTTCATAAATGATTACACGCAACGTGACGGCTTAACTTAGGCAACCAACATAGCACGATTGGCACTGTTTGCTAAAAATACCTAAATATCCAATTCCTATTAACCATACCAAGTTATATCCTCATATTTCACGGCACCTCCAAAAGAAACCACGAGCATAGTCGCCCGGGGAACTTTGCATATCGGCGCAAGAAATTCCTATTCTGCTAGCTGCATAATAAACTAATTATAACGGTAACCTTGCTATATCGCGATTCAAATTGCAATTTAATAAACGACCCATTATTGCGGTCTCGAAAATAAATCATCATGACTCACGAAGGGGTTTTGTTTAGTTTCTAATCGACATTAACCAGAAGACAATGGGTAGCACGTTTCCACGTGGCTGTGGGAGATAAGTAATAAAACGAAATGAAAGTTAAACATTCCTCGCCACGTGCGACAAACAATGGGGGGACAGACAATTCCCCATTAATTGACAATTCCAACGGACGAAGACCATGCTTCGGCAGGAGGGCCAGAGTTAACTAAACTGAATTTATACGTGATTGATGCGTTTTAGAGCCCGCGTTTTAGGAACACCGAAAGAATATTCAGAATGAATTAGTGTTTCTTCGAGTCGAAAAGAGAATATGAAGAAGACTTCGTCAGTCCTCAAACAAAATTGCTATTCGATATTGATTAACCATTGTTATTTTTAGTTCTCGACCACTGTAAATTTAATTTAAAATTGTAAATAAATGCAATATTTCAAGTATTTTGTTATACGTACTGTGCTTTATCTACCCCATTATCAGCAGTATACCTTAAAAAATTATTGTAAAATTATAAAGGACATATACACTTGTTCTTGTTCGATATGATTAGAATACACGATAAAAAGATAATTAGAAGTGGCAGTCAGACTCTGCGTCAGTTTTAGAATCGTGGGAGGAAGTTAATCTCGCATCAAACCATTTAAAATGTAGACGTCCAAAAATTTAGATTACAAAAACATTCAAGTGAAAAAATAGCCTCATGTCAGTTGGTGTAATGCGGGTTTGTCAGTAATCCTTCAAACTGAAATGTAAGCTGAACCCATACTAATCCAAAATTAGATTTAAACATATATCAAGGTGTACGGGTCCATCACATCATATAAATTGTAAAAATGTTTAAATGAATTTTATGTCCCAAATCGTTTAGCGAAAGACTGGTCCGGAACTTGCTTTATTAACTTCATTTCAATACAAATTATGAGCTATCTAAACACACGTTACGTGTGGTACGTCGTCCGTAAGTTGCAACGCTACTCTGACATTTAAAAATAAACATTTCTGAATGGAAAATACCGATTTGTAAATACAAGTCTTTGCATAGAAAGGAGCATTGTTTAATACAAAGCATTGTTTTTTAATTAACAACGTCTTCAGATGCTGCCTGTCCTCTCACCTTATACGGTTCAAAGAGATTCTTTCAAAGGTGATGAGCGTAGATAAAACTGCAAATTCCTATCTTTCATCTTGTGACATTTGCATTAGCTTTTCAGCATGTAAAGATCCTGTTGCCTTATTGGATAACGAATGTGCATGTTCTCTGGATGCATTCGTGTGACTCGAGTCTAGTCTATAATTTTAAGACTAGATGTCCTTACAAAAACCGAGAAAGATGTATTAATGAATTAATAAATATGCACGAGTGTACTAGTACGACTGTAATATTTCTGTATAAGATCGTATTGCAACGGTGACCTCTTCCTACAAGGATCGATTTCTACCAGCGTTTTCCAATACAATTTTTAATTAAAATATGTCTCGTCCAAATGGCCAATCAACTCTGCGAGTAAACTAAATTGATCTGATGGTCTGTTTTCCCTTTGTCGAGAAATCCATTTCGGAATATTTTTTATTTTAACTGAAAAATCATTACTTCTGGTGAACTTTTACATCTTCTGATCATCAAAAATTCTTTAATATTCCTGCATACACTAAAGCAGTTGTATTTAATTTTTACTTTTCTTTTAACGAAATACTGAAGAAATAACTGGTTTATGTATGGGATGGTTTGAGCGTTGAATATGTGATGTATATTGTAAACTTGTGGCACTAGCATTTATTTATGTGACACCATATTTGCGCCATATGTTTTATTATTCGACGGCTATAAGGTCACTTGAAGGACGATCGTAAAGAATTTATTTTCAGTGTGTTTCAACACGTGCTGCACTGGTTGAATGTTTCCTTGCATTAGCATAAAATATTTGCATCGCCGTTCTTTCTTCCTTGATCGCGTTCGCCTTGAATATTCCCCAGCAATCATCCTATAAGTACAAACTGGATAAATGACTTGATACAAAAGATTCTCTAATGACCATGTGAGAGGAAATTAAATAATACGAATTGTATAACGATATTACAAACGTGAGATTGTGGATGCCCTTCACAAAAAACCTTTTGGTACAATTTTTAGCTAACCTTCCAAAGGAATATTGTGTGGCGTATTAAGCACTATTTGATGTAATCCAAACGAGACAACTTTCGGCGTGCTCTTACACGAATTCGGAATTCAAAAGCGGCTGTTTGAATATCGCGATTATATTTATATCCGTCTATTCACGTCGACAGCCATTGTCGGATCGAAGTTGCTTGTATGAAATTCCGCTCCGCTGTCGCGAAAAACTCGTTCATTAATCACCATCGTGTTTTGTCCGGATTAAAATGGACATCGCAGCATTTCCTGTGAAATTCAAAGTACGAATTACACTATTCACTGAATAATCGTATACTAAATTACAGGGATTAGCGACTAGACGTATCGAGTGACCGCAACGTTAGCTCGAGCAGACCATTGATGTCCAGACAGTTCTCATTATCCTAGTTAGTCCAACAGCACCAAATGTAGAACGGATTTGGATTTCAAATTAAATCTTTTGTGTTCCGCGTCCCTCTGATGGAAGCGACGGAAAAAAGCAACGGAACGACCGAAAAAATTACCATAGAAGAGGTTATTCACTATAGGAAGGCATTCGTTGGTATAAAAGTTTTAGTTATCAAATAAAATGATTCGAACAATCTTTATTTATCTTTTACAGCCTCTGTCAAGTGCAAAATGTTATATATCACTTTAAACTAGATTACAGGTAATTAATAGAAGTGATTAATTCCCTATAAAACCATTACCTACTTTGTTTTGCTGCTAGGCAATTTGTTAACAACTGAAATTTATGGCCGGTCGCCCAGTGCGGTTGTGTTTGTGAACCGTTTGCCCGCGCGCGCTTTCTTCAACTGGGCGAGTATTTTAATTCCTTAATTACAAACAAACAAAACAAATTCAAATACATTGCTTAAAATTTCCTCATCGACAATATGTTAGAACAATTTTCTAATCCGCAGTATTTTGTTTCTTACTTGTCAAAGTAAACGCATATAAATTTACGTATAACAGTTACATGATTTTTGTATAAACGATTTATTTACATGCAAGAAAATAGTTCTATGATGATATAACTACGTTTCATGTTGCTCAAGAGGTCAAAGCGGTTAAAAGATGGACGGTCAGTGTCATGTGAAAGCGCGGTATATTCTTTTGGAGGGCTCACGGTATAATATGGGACAAGGATTGAAGAACTGACCATGTGAAACGAATACAACCGAGTATTTTATACATTAACGTGCACACATTACTGAATACTACTACTACTAATCATGCATTTAAGTCTTTGGGCCTCTAGTGAAATGCAATAAATATTTTAAAAGTTCAATGGATAGGCGTCTTGCGAGCTGATTAGCAATCACTAATGTAATACTTTGTGAAATAAGCGTTAAATTCATCATTCTGATAACAGTAACAATATAAAATTAAACCATGTTTCTTTTTATTTAGAAGGAGGTATTCTGTAATTGTTACATTTGTATGCTCAATCCAGTTGGTTAGTATTAATTTAACAATCTATTAAAGTTCCAGTTGCCATAAATATATAAAGATAGACCATTGTTATTATAAAAACATGAATTATTAAAAGGGTTATACTGTCGAAAACTAACAATCCCTTAAAAACAACAAAGCAAAAGAATATACTACGAAACAAACATATCATTTTATAAATTTAACTTAACTTACAGATACAACATTTAATCGAGGTTGATAAAACCACAACATGGTGAAGTTGACCTCTTTCCTTCTTCCCAATAATATGAGAAAGGTAAAGCTCAACGTATATTGGTACAGTGAATTGACACAAATAAATTAATAATGCGGGACATGTTACTGTAATCAATTGTCAATGACATTTAGTAAGGTAAATGAGTCTTCTTTTTATAGACGTAAAGATGCACATAACGGATTTTAAACTGATATGAGAACCAGTTAACCTATGCGGATTGAAGGACAAATAAATAATAAAATAATGGCATTTATTTTATTGTGCACAATTGGAAAATGCAAACTCTAATTTGATAATTGAGCAATTATTGAAACCCACTAGAATTGGTTAGATTTACAATACTAACGCACGGGAATCATGAATAATCTTAATCGAAAACATTTTCTTTTCAAATGTAACTGTGACATGTGATCGTAGGATAAATCACATAAATTTATAATTTTAGCTGAAGTTTCAATATAAAAGCAGTTAAAAGTAATGAAAATAAAATATATTAGTTACACACAAGGTCGCCTTGTGGAATGGCATCTTCAACATTATAATGTGAAGGTAATTTTTTATTTCTGAAGGATACAGTTACGATCACTGCATATAATGAACCGAGATAAATATAAAACGTTTTATTACCAGTACTAACACATTTTACAGTATAAAATATAACTAGCAATTACTTCTAAGACCTCTCTACAAATCCGCGTATCATCTAAAGCCGGGTATTCACTAGGTATCGTATTCCCGTTGCGTATCAGTTGCGTTCCGTATCAAAATGTTATACAAAAAAACGCAACAAACCCGTGCGGTCATTTTTTCCCCTTCACATTAAAACAATAATGCGGAATTAAGTAATAATACACTATGGTGATACGTTACGAAGAAACGTAACAAGTACCCGGCTTAATCTCGAATTGACTTACGATAAAAATCAAGTACTGTACACCGTCAAATAAGTACTTGCACCATATCCGTATCAGTAAATGATACAAGGTGATGCGATACGCAGGAATGTAATAAGTGGATACCAGGCTTAAACGCGAAGGCGATGCTTTTAAGACAACGCGTTGAAAATAATTCAGGTTTCCAAAGAATCAAACGCAAACGTTAATGTAAAAATTACCCACACATTTCCCAAGAATTATCTTAACAGATCACTATTTATTATCCCACACAAAATATAAGGTGAGTTACTAGACATAACATTTTTATAACACCTAGATACCGATATCTTTTATTGTTCGAGTAGGCTACAGTGAACGTAAATTGAATAATAAAATCTGACCGAAAATGTAAACGAACGTCTTATTTATTATTAAATTTAATTAAGGCTAATAATCATAATGAGCTCCAAGATAGCCGAAATGCTCGGGTCCATAACTTTTGGTTTATTTTTCTTCCCACGTCAAGACAGAACGTATTAGAAAACGTACACTGTAACAGCTAATATATTTATGACTTTAGATGAGACTACCATTAAAAACTATATGTTTATTTTTCATTTTAATAACGGTTAAATCTGTAACAATGTATCTAATAATTTATTATAAAGATGTTAAGTACCATATTTATATTAAACACAGTTTATACTCTGTTTGCAAATGAAAGAGAGTAATAAAACCCCGAGATAAGAACCGGCCATGGGCGTGCTAATATTTCGTTTCAGGTAATTATCGGGTAACACTAATGCTAACAGGTAATGGGTGTACATTAGTATATTTTACTGGATACGAAGACGTGCTAGTGCAGTAGAGTAAAATTCGACTTGTATTTAGTGACTAAAGTACACTAATTTTATTTTAAAAAAGAAATACCAACGCTAAACAAAATTTTAAGTGACCTTTCAGAGGACAACGATTTGCCAAAAATCAGTAGAAGCAAATTATGGGCCGTCTTACGAGAGTTGAATTTTTGCTGGGAAAAGCAGAACAGGAAGTCAGTTCTTATCGATAAAGATGAAATTATTTGTTGGCGAAGATCCTACTTAAGATCAATTAGAAAATTCCGTGACGAAGGGAGGAATATTTATTATCTAGACGAAACTTGGGTCAACGAGGGATATACTGTAACAAAAGTATGGCAAGATAAAAATGTAAAAAGTTTTCGACAAGCATTTTTGGATGACTTTCAACAGGGTTCAAGGAACCATCAGGTAAAGGGCGAAGATTAATAGTGACACATATAGGTAGTGCCAGTGGTTTTGTAGATGGCGGTTTACTTTTATTTGTATCTAAAAATACAGGTGACTATCACGAAGACATGAACGCAGATGTTTTCGAAGAGTATTTTACACAGATGTTGGATCGTATTCCTCAGGGGTCTGTAATTGTCATGGATAATGCCAGTTACCATTCACGGCAAACCGAGCGGACGCCTACGACTGCTTGGAGGAAAGCCGATATAATTCAATGGTTATCCGGAAAAAACATTTCTTTTGAAACAAATATGGTGAAAAAGGAACTTTTGACACTTGTCAATCTTAATAAAGATCAGAAAAAAATATGTTATCGATGAAATGGCAACAAATCGCCAAATAACGGTACTACGGTTACCACCTTATCACTGTGAACTTAACCCAATCGAATTAGTCTGGGCGCAGGTAAAAGGAGATGTAGCGCGAAATAATACGACGTTTAAATTAAGTGACGTGAAAATTTTGTTAAAAAATTGACGTTACTGTGGAACCTATCTTTATCAATCTAGGAGACGAAGATAATTCATCAGAATATTCAGAGGATGAATTTTAATATACCTACTTTTTTATTTTCTTTATTGTGCATTTATACAACACTACATTTACTCACCATAATTTGATTTTCAAAATACATAGTTTTGTGTGGAATAAAAGTCTATTCATTAAATTTAAATAAATATTTTGATAATAATATTGAATAATTTTATTTGAATTACTAAAAACCCTCTTAACCCGGTTATGACGCTTAAAGTAGCCTCATGTTTTGAAATGCTGTTTTTATATTGTTTACTTATAAGAGAAATGGACCGAGAAATTGAAGCGGCATAGACAAAGACGGATTGTCGGGGATTAAATTTTAGCTACCTGCTACAATTTAGTACAGTCCGATCGCACAAAGTTTTGTTAAAAGTAGACCTCATCTATACGGAAAATACATAATATAAAAATATTGAATATAAGCACCTGTACTATATTTTTTTACGATTTGCATACATAATGAGCTTTTATTACTCTCTTTCATTTCTAAACAGACTATAGTAGAGTTTAATAGAACTACCATGGGCGTCCGCAAAAAATTGACCAGAATTGCAGGTAAAAATAAGGAAAAATACACAGCGCCATAAAAGAGGTTTGTTTGCTGCTGAAGTGTTAACAACAATATTTTGAGTAAAATTAAACAAATAATTAGCTGTTTACTAGATTCAATGTAGCCTGCTGAGTAATTGTTTCCCACAAAATCAATAGTTAAAAACTTTATTTCACCTAGTACAACACTAGTAATGCTTTCATAGTTTCTACATATTTGTAGGTCACTCTCTGCCAGTAGGTACACAGATCGGTACGGTACAAAGCAATACTTTATGCTAAGTAGCCAAGTCATTTAGAGTACGACATATATTTTGTAGTTATATCTTATCCGCAAAGTTACTATTGGTAATTTACATTTCAAAAATGAAAAATATATTCAAAATTTTATGCTTCAATCTTGAACAGTTTAAATAATCGATCTGTATTTTCCTTACATAAAACACATAACACTGAACTCTACAAGGCGTCAAGTATATCGAGTGTGGTAATAAAATAGTCGTTAATAATTCCTCATGTAGCTGCGTTAATTTATCACGGCTATTGGAAATAAACGTCCCAACAGCCATAAAAATTAATACCCCGAAATAGATTGTTTCTAAATATATTACCAAAGATACAATTCTGGGCACGTGCTCTACATTAATCTTAAATAACTTTTCGGTTTGGAAGTTGTTAAAAAATTTCCCTGGCAGGAATTTTGTTGTGGGACCGTGAACTTTACCGTAAAATTATGTAAATGTTTTCATTTTTCTCGTATCGAAAAATATGAGAACTAATAATAATAACTCCTGTAGTTTATTTTTCTATTTTTAGAGAATTGTTATATAGTTAGCGTATATATTCTTTATTACACTTACCTTCCTTAAAGTATACTTCACAGATTTTCGTCATTATTAAATCATATTAAAAGATTTTAATTTATATAAAGGTACCTATTAGATAGTAAAAAAATTATAAAAATTTACAATAACTGCAAAATTTAATATCGAAATAAAATGAAATTTTATACGTACAGGGTGTCCACAAATTTCATCGACTACGCGTGACTCTGCATATTCACGACGATAAATAAATACGATCTACGAAAGAAAGTTAAATAAAAATGAGTTACAGACCTTCAAAGTTGTCAAAAATAAAACTAATTTAATTAATAATTTAGAGCCCTTTTACCGATCGCGTTAAAATTTGGCACATTTATTTGGACTATTATGGCGCATTATTTCTTAGTTTTAGTCAAATGTTAGTTTTCTCCGGTTACCTCTCCCTTTTAGCGGTCAAAACTTTTACAGTGGTCGTATTTTTTTAAAACGGGCAGTAACATTGAAAAGGTCTTTTATTTAAAAAAAATATATATATCGTCTCTTGAGAAAATCGCCCACAGAAAGCCATTCTTGAGAAAAATGGCATTATTTGCAGGTCTGTGCCTTTCGGTTTGCTTAGTAGTGTCACAATTAGCTGTAACTTCAAAACCACAAATATTTCTTTTTTTTAAACATGGAAATAGTACCTGTGTATTAATTTATTTACAGGGACCGATGAAAAGAACGTCTACGAAATTATTTTCTTAAATAATAAAAAGTCTTCTTCAAAAAGGCTCTTCAAAAGCAAGAAACAACTTAACTAAACAATAACTGTTAGCAAATTTCCCCTTTTAAATTAATTATTTCATTATCGTTATTAAACAATATTTGACGCTCGAACAAATCCTCTCGCTTAACCTTAAACTGATGTAATAAATCATCAAAGAGCAATTTCGAGTTTGAAAATCTCAAAGTGATTCGGCTGTTTCATCATGTATTCTGTTCGGGTAGGAATACAAAATTGTTATAGAAACTCTTTAATAATTAGGACATGATTGATGGGTTATATTTAGAGATTAATTGCAACGTTCACTTTCATAAGGACCGTGATGTTAATTGTGTACAATAGAAGTAGTTATATTCAAAAGGTACTTAGATTGTTACCGATAAATGAAAGTGTATTTTGCAACTTGTATTAAAGTCTCAATGTTAATTTTTTGGTATATTTACTACATTTGTTACAAATTAACACAATGTCAGTTTAGAATGTAACCTAACTTTATTATATTAAAGAATATGTCTAAAGTTTAGGAGAGAATTTTTAACATAGCGTATTCGAATAATTTATTTCGGTTTAAACTGCTTCAATATTTGTCTTGTCCTCAATTTTTTTATTTGCCTGATTCACCAATTCGAACTAACTCGAAGTTTTTAATACATGCTATTTTTAGTAATGGTGGCAAACCATCAACTATTTCACATTTTAGTAATTGCACAATAACATGTACATGTCTGCCTATGATCTGAAGCTTCGCATCGATCAATTTATTCGGTACGTATCCAGCAACACTCTAATGCCTGTGAACAATTCAGGTTTTTTGCTGAGGGTGGTTGGACGTGAGTGAGTTTGACGCTTTGCTTTGTAGAGTGTATGGCACATGTTTCTTTGGCAGTCAGTAGCATTGTGTATTGTGAGCATAGAGCGGCACACAGGCTACACACACCTTACTAGCAAAATATTGATTACTACTGTTTATTTATTTGATATTCGCCACAAAGTTTCCAATGTCTATATAAAATTGTTTATAAATTTGTGAACGCTCCAGCACAGTTTAAGCCGATTATTCGGCATTTCCTCACTCACCAACGGTATATCATCATGATTTCGTTTTAATTTCCTCTGAATATGTCTATCTGTCATTCGTGAATGCATATACAGTTCGGAACACATGTTAGCCGAGCAGATATGAGGAAGGCGCGCTTCCTCGCGCTCGACCGTTTCTCCAGTGGGCGGAATAAGCATCCGGAATTTCCGGAAATATCACTTAAGTTAAGCCGCTTTAATAGATTATGAGATCAGAATAGTCAGTCTGTTATTTCGGAATAGTTCAGACGAAAATAAAGTATCCGTGTTACCACTGAAACTAATTGTGCTTTATTTATCGCGGTATTTGTGAAAGTCGAGCAGTTTTGAAATAATAACTTGTCATGGCAAACTGGATTCGCAGCAGTTATCCATCTTTTACATAAATATGATTGTTTATAACGTATACACATAAAATTACAGATAATATAAGTATAGCTAATTTCAAAGTGCATTTTGTTAAAGGTGCCTAATTTAATAACATTAAAAATTTTATGAAAGTTTTATGTTTTAAAAATTTACGTTTTAAAAATTTTAACTACCAAAAGAGACAACTTTTTAACAACTTTTTCGAAAACGCTATAGTTTTTTTATATTTTTAATTTCTATAGACCACCACTGAAGCACAAGTGGAAACGCTTAGTTGATATTAAACAAAAAAAAGCACAAAAGCACAAAAAAATAATTACTACTAATATTAATATTAGCCACGTGGTCGTGGAACTTGGGCAACCCAACATTGCACGATTGGTAGGGTAACGAAAATTCCCTAAATCTTGGCGTTACCAATATTAATTATTCGTTTACAATTAACAATAACAAACCGTTACATTTGCGCTGCGATAATGCGGGAATAATAAATACTACAAAAATTTGAGTTTTCGAAAAAAATTATTAGACAATAGTTGTTGCTTCGCATAAAAATAAAAACATCACAATAAGTTGTCCTCAAGTTGATTTCCTCGAAAACAACTAATTAGATTTTGATGATTTTATTTTTAATCATAGGCTGACGCCTCAGTAAAGATGGCTAAGGATGACATTCTCTGAGTCAAACTGTAGTCTCATTTTTCTGAATAATTTCGTTAACTCTGTTATTTATGGAGCAGCGCGTAGTTAAATTCTAGCGCACTAATTTGCAGTAAAAATTAAAATAAATGGATAACAAGAAAATAGATAATAGGAAGGAACAAAGTTCCATAAAGAAAAAAATCAATATAGCTTATTTCTAACCTTACTTGTAACAACGGCTTTGCATCGATGACTCGTACTGTAAGTCAGACGTCTTTGATTATCATTCCTCTGAGTATATTTTGAATGTCCTCAAAGGAGCTGGGTATGGGTTGATAGTTTCTAAGGTGTTTACCCAAAAAGTGAAGTTATTAATTTAATCTATCTCAAACAATAACAGAGATAATTACATAAATAAAAAAACTATTCAGGAAATATAGGATTAACTAAATCACAAGAAAATTAACTTGGAAGTTGGACTCCAATCTGAAGAAAATTCCTGTTATTAGAAAATTATACATACTCCATTTCTAGACAATAGAGAGAAAATAATATACAAACTTTGAAAAATTCCGAGGACTAAAGGAACATGAATACTAAATATCGACCAATTTTGTTGACAATCTCAAATCTTATATACAGGGTGTCTCATAATTATTAAACCCATACTTCAAGAGTAATAAATAATGGTTAGATTAAGTTACCACACTAAAATATTTTTCTTCTAATTCCCAATTTTTTCTTAGTTGTTTCAGTGGAATGTATAGTATAGAAGGTTTATATCAACACATACATATTAATTATCTAAAACATAGAGCTCGTTAGTAGTACCCAAAATAGTAATTCGTTTTTTTGCCATATTTTCTGTTAGTAGAGATTTAAAAAAGGCGTTTTTTTAAATACCCGATAAAATGCACAGTTTCAGAAAAAAACGGATTTCAATTTTCTATTCAGCTATGTATTCTAATGAAATTTACTCATTTGATTGACGCAAAACAACATTTAGAAGCCTTTCTCACTAGGCGTTGGCTTTTGAATACCCATAGGTGAATTGTTCTAGATCGCGAAAGATTAAAAAACACAAATTTAACAAATAAAATAAATTAGAACATGATTTTGCTACTCATTATGGTGGCCCAAAAAAAAACGATTTTTTTTTCGGGTCTCTTGTGAAAATATGTTAGTTTATCATGTTTTAAGAGAACCCTCTGCTCCAAAAAAAATTTTTTTAGGTTGCTCAGGATTTTTAAAAATTTCCAAAATCGATTTTTTTTTTTAATTTTTTTCTCGTTATTTTATCATTTTTTAGGTTGGGTTAAAAAAATCTTTATTCTGAAAATTTCAAATCGATATTTTAATTTCTAAAGGTCACTCATAATTATTTTAACTCTCAAAGTAGTGTACCTAAAATGTTTTCGAGCGACCTCTAAAAATAAATATCAACGAACTAATAATTTTTTATTGAATTTGATGAACAAAAGAATAGAAATAAATCACGAGACACTTAAAAAAATTTTCGAAGCAAAATTTATTACCGCACTGCTTAATAATAAACAATCTCCATTGTTTCCAAATACACCCTTGTGAGATATCCACCATTCGATTGGAAAATTTTATTTTGTTTTATTTTTTTATGCAGCGCTGTGGAAATGTTTGTTATTGTATAGGTACGGCGAATTAGGCATTATTGACAGGAAATAAGACGTTAATTACTAGAAAATGCGATTTAAACAAAAAATCTGATTTAAGTCAAAAAAATCTGATTTAAATAAAAAAAATCTGATTTAAATAAAAAAAATCGGGTTTTTTGATTTTAAAATAAAAATCATAATTTTTTTGCACCCTGCCTAAAATGTACCTCTAAAAATAAATATCAACGAACTAATAATTTTTTTTATTGAATTTGATGAACAAAAGAATAGAAATAAATCACGGGACAATTAAATTTAAAAAAAAATTAAAAAATTATAAATATTTGATACAGTGCGGTAGTAAATTTTGTCTCGAGAAATTTTTTAAGTGTTTCGTGATTTATTTTTATTCTTTTGTTCGTCAAATTCAATAAAAAAAATATTAGTTCGTTGATATTTATTTTTAGAGGTCGCTCGAAAACATTTTAGGTACACTACTTTTAAAGTTAAAATATGAGTGACCTTTAGAAATTAAAATATTGATTTGGATTTTTCAGAATCGAAATTTTTTTCACCCTAGAAAATGATAAAATAAGAAAAAAATTTAAAAAAATCAATTTTTGACGATTTTAGAAATTTTTAAAAATCTTGAGCGACCTGTAAACAAATTTTTTTTGAACTGATTTTTTAAGGGGTCTCTTAAAACATGATAAACTAACATATTTTCACAAGAAACACGAAAAATTTTTTTGGGCCACCTTACTACTCATATTCCATTTTAGCGACATGAAACCAATGTATCTTGTTTACAACAAATAAAGTGACAATCCGTAAAATGCTTGTTTTCTCAAAAAAAAATATGTTAAAAAACCATGATTATTCCAAATATTCTCACCGGCTTTTATCTCATAGGTGAGATATAAGCCAATGGTCAACTTTGGTTACTTCAAAAAATCCCCTGTATCAAATTTCAATAAATTTTCGTAAAAAGAATGGTATTATCTTGAAAAAAAAAGTGGGCCAAATAATATTTCCCGAAGTTCATTTAAGGAGGCAAAATCTTAGTAAGGTAATTTCTTAATCGATTTATTTTCAACCAAGCATATTGCCTATTATTTATGAGACACCCTGTATACAGAAAATTGTTAACATTAAGTGAAAAAAGATCAGTATGTCGTTTAATGTATCGCCTCAACAATTTTTAATCTATTTGCATCACGGGACCAGAAATCCAAAACACAACAAAGTGCATATCCAGCCATTTGAAACTTGTATATTTCCTGTTAATAACAGCAAATTGATTTACTTCCGTTTACCCTCTTCCCAATTTTACCTACATAAATCTCCCGCTTGCAGCCCACACCACAATGGACGATCCGGAAATACAGGAGACGGTCGAATCAATCCTGGGCAAGGGGGCCAAAGTGGTTGATTGTGAAAAGAAATCGTCCATTAAAGAAGAAGAAGTGCTTTTCATCAACGGTATCCCCGTGGCGCTCGAAGGCCGAGATGGGATGGCCATAAAACAGGCTCTGATAACGGGCCAGGTACCTCCCTGCGACCTCCTGAATACTCTGCTGATTAAAACCGGTATTTTGAAAGCACCGGTGAAGCTGGACACCTCGCTCAGCGTAAAGTCCACGACAGTCACAAAGGAAGAGGTGACGGTGTCTAGAGCAGGCAAAGTAGTGGACGAGAGAAGCTGCGAGACAAAGGAGCAGAATTTTTACACGAGCGCGATATCCGAGGTGTTCGAACCGATTAAAATAATACCCACCTCCGAGCTGTTGAACGGAGAGTACAGTAACGTGAAATACACGGAAAACATCGGCGATCACGCGAAATACTACGACAATAATGGTTACGAGACGGGTAGTGAGAAAAAATTCGGATCGTGCTCTAGTGCTTCGAGTTATGAGTCTGAAGAACCCAATGTGCCATCTTACAAGCCCCAAACTTGTCTGAGCAAGGACTCCGGGCATTTGAGTAGTTCCGTGTCGACTACCAAAGTGGATTTCACACAGAGTTCGATCGATTCCCTGAGCTCATTGGATGAGACTGATTTTCTTACTGATCAATTTAGGAAGTGCACGACTTATAATGGAAATGGACTTACGAATAGTTATCAGAATAGTTATCTCGTAAGTACAGAGTGAAAGCTAAACATTTTTTAATTAAAATAAAATTGAGTAACGTATTATTGTGTGGCACCGGAAATAGTAGAGGGTCTAAAGCTTTAACTGTTAAAAAAAGTTATTTTGATAACGGAATCCTCTTCCACAAATTTTAATGGATCATTTCCAAAAAAGCTTTTATATCTCTTAAGTAGTTTACCGTTAAAAGTCCAACAAAAAAGACACAATTTGGCATATTATTAGTAGTGGAATAATTTCGTCACTTTTTAAATGTATAGATTCAATCTCTTCATAATTTTTGAGAAATTAGACCAAAATAATCTTTATCCCACCGATGACGAGCACGTAAATTTTAAAAATGGTCCATATGGAAATGTAAAATATTCTCTTCAACATCAAACAACTTTCGTATAACAATCTCAGACTCCAAATTTCGATGCCATTGAATAATGTTTTATCATATTTTATATATTTGCAGTACTATCGCCATGAGCAAACTAAGCTATGAAATAAATTATACCTATAGTAGGATCATATTCGATGCAAAGTAATAAATCATTGCCTGTCAAAGGATCCAGTGCAATACGGTTTTAAGGGGTTTAGAAATTGAATATTTTCGATATACGATTTTTCTTTGACCGACTATTTTTTGCTCTACTCTATCGAATACGATCCTATTGTAGTTCATATTATTAATAGTTTTTTTTGTCAAAAACTCTTTTTCACGGCCAATCTTTGAGTAATTGTAGAGCTCTTAGCAATCGTTTAAGTAAAAAATGCCACTAAACACTATTTTCTTTATTTTGATGAGAGAAATCAATATTGAAAATGTTGCAATCTTGCTCTTACACTCCATAAAGCTTTCTCTTTCTCCAATAATAAAAGACAGTCAAGAGTTGCAGAAGAAATATTTCCAAATATTTATAAAATATACTGTTTTTCTATACAGTCTGTTACAAATTCGCTCTCACTACAGGGATCTCGAAAACGGTAAGAGATACGAAGTAGCTTACATGCGGGCAAAGTTGCATAATCAGGGGACCAACTTATACATCTAAAAAATCAAGGTTAACATGATTAGTTTTAATATTAAATTAATTATTAATTAAATATTAAAAAGAAAACGAAATTTTGGAAATCCGTATTTGTTTCATTTCAACCTTGTTAGAGGTGATATTCAATAAACATAGAAATCTAAATAAAAAATTTAGATAAATTGGGAACGAATACATTGAAGATGATATTTTCGAGACAAAACGTCGAAATCTGGTTCGGGTTGAGCCAATACAGTATTGGTGGTCATAAAGGCTTGCAAAAAATGTAATAATATTTCCAGGGTCGTATTTAAAAAAAGTAAGTTGATGATGGTCCTGCAGAGACGAAACGTTACATATAAAAATTGATTATGCTATTCGATAGAGGACAAAAAGTTGCCACGACAAAGTGTTCTTCTTTTTTCAATATCACCTCAAATAAGGCTGAAATGAAACAACAACGGTTTTCCAAAATTTCGGTTTTTTTCGAATATTTCGAAAACTAATCATGTTAGCTTTGCCCCCATTTAAGCTACTTCGTATCTCTTACCGTTTCCGAGATACCAGAGTGTAGTGAGAAGCGAATTTGTAACAGCCTGTATATAACCTTGAAATCATAAAAAATGTATTCATATTTTAATTAGTCGCTTATACGTATACAAGCATATTATAATTTAGTAAAATTATTTCAGTACATACAAATATTAAATGAAAAAAAGTTTAAATAGAACGAAAAAGTTTATTCATTTCATTAAATTCTTACCGTATAGTACAATTTTAAGAAAGTGGTTACTGTTGATTTGCCAGTAAACAAAAAACATATCTAGATATTTGTATCTTACTTTTTCCGATTTACAATAAATAAAATTTAAGAACATGAACTAGAAAAAGCTGTTATAAGTTTATTGGAGAATTAATACTCATTTAAGTCAAATTTTCAGAAACATCTTTGCATTTTAACAGCGACGAAATGTACTCTTTTTTTCTTTGTATCTATTTTCTTATAGCATAAAGCTTTATTATTATAGTTATATTTACCTCACGTCCTGTGAAAATATGACGGTTGTAGCTCACATAAAAACAGTAAATCTGTGTTAGCAGCAGATAGGTAGGTAATAAATAATAAGTTGATTTAATTGCATGCGATATATTGCGGTTTTTTTTAACCAAACATGTAAATACAGCTGCATGACAATTTTCCGCAATATATCTCGCAAATTTCACGTGCACAGGCAAATTGGGTATCTGAAAACAAATCATTTTTGTGACACGTATAACATAAAATTACTGTACTTGCCAAAAGGCGCCCACCGAACTAAATATACACTAATACTAATTTATTTTTAGCCTACAATATTTGGTACCGTAGCATCGGACCTCACACCAAAAGACTGTTCAAACCGAAGGGTAAGTCGATTCGTGTCCATGTTTGCCACTAAGCGATTTTAATTAATAAATAACAGTGCATGTGTTCAGATCATCCCATTAACTTTAATCACAATATTAAACTAAAGGGTATGAATGACAATGTTGTGCGTGAATGTAGGCCACGTTTTCTGTGACGTTTTCTGTTTACGCGAAAGATCAACCATTGAAAAATGCCAAGCTACCTAGTTCAAATGAATTAGAGTATGAACTCAAAGCAATAAAACAAAGTACAAGGCTATAGTTATAGCAAAAGACATTATTTATTTGAATAAAATTTAGTTTTATTTTTAATATTTGAAATACGTAGTTTCAAAATTTTATACTGTTTAATCACCAGTGTCGTAGACTTTAACAAAGGGGTAAGACCACTTTGTTAAAGCATACCTTTTATTCTTTAAATTGAAAATATTATTTTTAGATACTCAGAACAATTTCCTTTAAAATGAAAGGTACTTTTCATTTATTTCGATAAAATGAACGGTTTTCGCGATAAATCGATTTTCGAAATACCTAATAGTAAAAATAATAAGTACAAGGGCAGCAACAACTAGAGTTTAATTTTTTACAATCGCCATTTTGTCCAAAGTCCAAAAGCCTTTGAAATAGATTAAGAGAAACAAATTAAAGATTAAAAATATACATTTACTAGGCAAGTGTTCAAAATGAACCAGATGCACGATTTGCACCACCTCATTTTAAGCTTTCAATGTGTCAATACGTACAGACACTTAGGTCACCCGATCTAAATCCCTTAGACTTTCTTCTCCTGTGAGATCCACCAGAAGAACTCAACACCCTAAATACAAAAAACAAACTTTTGCTGAAAAGAACACAATGCGATTAGATTTGTAATAATCCCGGAATGTTATTACATATGTACCGAAAAAAACATTCGTAGAATAAAAATGTGTACGAGGAGCTAATTTTAAAAACACGCCCAAGTGATGTTTACCTTTTTCTGATTTTGTATTACTATGTAAATGGTTATATTTAATGTTCCTCTTAAATAATGATCAACATTTTCAAAGGCTTTTAAATTTTGGCAGTCGAAGGAATTTCTACAAAAAATAAATTTTAGTTGTTCCTGTCTGTCTCAAATAGCGATTTATTTCGGTAGCCGTTTATTTTACCGAAATAAATGAAGAATACCTTTTTTGAAAAAAAAAAGTTTTCAATGGAACATCTAAATTAATATTTTCAATTTCACTGACATCTGGCAAAATAAAAAGAATATATTCAAGGTGCCTTCGAAGACGTGACTTTAAAAATAGGTACTTAGTGAAGCCAGCTATTAGCAATTAGTCCAATCAATGACCATTTTCCTGTATAATTTTGCCAAACAGCACCGATTTTCAAAACAATTTGGATTTAGGTTCTACTTACCCTCTATTTCAAAGTTGACCTTGTACCGGGGGTTGCTTTTATCCTGGGGGTGGATGATGCCACCCCTTCTCGGGGGTGAAAAATGTTTCATTGAAAATATATATAATGGATATATTGACAAATTCTAAGCAACTTTTGTAGTATAAAGTTTTTTCTGAAAATCGATACATTTCGACTTATTCGCGAGTGAAAGTGTACATTTTTTAACCAAAAAAAAAAAAAAACACTTTTTCAGACGGTTTTTGGCGAATAACTTAAAAAGTGAGTATTTTATCAAAAAATCATTGTCATAAATGTAGCTTATAAAAAAACTAAAATAATGGTGTTTATAGTATCTGTAGACCCGATACAAGCGGAGTAATAGCTTGTTAAATGTTGGTTCTTATTCTTCAAACGCCAAAATTGAAAGTTTGAACGTGAAATATCCAAAAACCAATGCATTTTTCAGGGAATACTCATAGAACCTTTTTAAAGTGCCTGAAAAAACCTTTATTTTTATTTTTTATAAAAGTCCCTAGCATCAAACCTAAGCGAGTTATGACGAAAATAAAATTGGTCCGTCTTATAGCCATTGAAAAAAACTACAAAATGGTTTTGATAGCGAGTTATGGGTGAAAAAACCAAACATATTTTTGCAGATATCAGAACGCGTATTTTGAAGCATTGATGAATACACATTGTAGCTATATTTTACGAATAGAAATAGTAATTTTAAGAATAGAATAGAAAAGGAAGACGAGAGTGAAAAGGATTTTTGATTATTTATGTTATTTGCAATAAAAAAAAAATTTGTTATAAAAATAAAATTCTTATTTTCCCTATTTTTGATTGCAAATTTTAATCAGTATGGTTATTTTTAAAGTTTAATAAAATAAATACATTACATTTTAAATAATAAAAAGATTGTATTATATTTTGTACAAAAAAATTTTTTTTTTACTATAATTGAACTAAATTATATTCTTCAGATCCGTCAGAACTCGTGCGATAATTTCTAGATTATACAAATATAAGCAAATTTCAGCGAAATTTGCACAGCACTGAACTTCTTAAGTAGAATTTTTATATCAGGCAATTAGTATTTCGAAAAAGCCATTAATGACTTGTAAGAAGTGTCAATTGCAAATGCAGATTTAGATATATTCACTGTAATTATAAGTAGTATATAGTGTGTAAACTGGAGTTAGAACTATTTGAAGAATTACGTGTAACTGATAAACACTGCTCTTTTCAAATATATTTTTATTTAATAATAAGCTTATCACAAAGTGTTATTTTTGAACTGAATAATCAAAATTCTTATCGGAGATAAAGATTTGAAGCCGTACAATCCATACTTAAGTTGCACGAGACTCCAACTGTGTGTGTGTGCGTGTTAGTGAGAGGGTTTCCCTTATAATCTTTAATTAACATCTATTTCTTTCGAAGTTAGTTGCCCTACTTATATTTTATTCGTAATGTTACTTATAAATTAATACTTGTAATGTATCGCAAATAATAATACTAACGTTAATAATTTCACAGAGCTTGCCACAAACACCACAGACTAAAAGTTTCTCCACGATTTTTAACGGCGAAGCCAGCCAAGAGGGTTCTGCGGATTCTGGTTTGCAGCAAGATAACGTAAGATTTACTTTTTATTTCATTTAGGATTAACAAAACTGTCTAGGCTGTTGACGAATAACTTGCTAATCTCTGCTTTTGAATTGTTCATCGTTATTAATAATCATCACGATAAATATAGATAATTATTAGGAATTGAGATTTCGTAACAATGACCCAGTGATTGGAATTTAAAAAACGGTACACTTTAACTGACAAGGTACTAATCTAAAGCATTTTCTGACAAGCCGTGTACCTACGTTAAAAATTAAATAAACGAAATGTTTTCTTTACGTTAATCACAGAAGAAAAAATTGATTCAGTTTCGGAATGTTTATAGTTGTAAGTTAAAATATTGGCACCAAATTTGAAAACTAAGAAATCCGATATATCATATTAGGAAGAGTTAAAATTTAGAATAAGATAAATTTGTATTCTTTTTAGATCCATTTTGATGATCTATTACATATAAAATTAATTGTTTAGTAAATTTAGGATCAATATCTTCAGTAGATGTTTGATACTCTGATTAGTTTTAACCAAATCTTAACTGGTACTTACTCAAAATATTGGCATTTATACGGAGTATCCTTATCATTGTCATAGTAAGTTAAAAAATTGAGGTTCATATTTTTTATATTAAATATACTGTACGCACATAATTGCATACTATAAGCATTGATTTTATAACTTCTTGAAAATTTCAAATCTTATGACTACTAACAAAAAAAAATTGAAGAAAAAGTTCCTACTGTAGACAGTTTCTTTTATATCTATCATAAAAAAGGTCAAATGAACATTTCAATAAAAGTTATAGAATAGATTCAAATAAACCACGTTTATACTCGGGTAAGCCTTTGGTGTTGTTGTTATTTACGTTACGTGTTCCATAACCTTATCTTGAATCATCCAACCAACAAGGTACCCAGTTACAATCGCTCCTAGCTATATCATTAGTCATAACGAAAACCGGTATGCTTATTCCATACTGGGCGCCAGTTGCTTTATTTATTTTTAAGTCTATTTATTACGTAATCTCTAATCAGATCAATCAAGGTTCTCATTTTATGACAGTTCATACATTTTCTATCTCCTATACAAATCAACTCATTTTTATCGTACCTAATGTCATGTCAGTAAATTAATAAGAAGGATATACACGCATCATTAATGACGAATCTTTTTTATTTCGTTGATAAAATATCTGTAAAACAAAATTTTTCTCCATTGCAATACTGCTTACATTTTTGGACCTATGATGATAGCATTTCTGGTGCAGTAAGTGAAATCAATTTGCTTTGACACTTGTTGTTCGAACTAAAATAATGAAAAGAAAGTATTTTAGTCGTACCAGAAGTCCATACGAATTCGTTAGGTACAGGTAAGATTCGTAGCGGCGAAGTAAAGGAATAGGGATCGGAGCCCATAAGGGTTAACTTATGAAAGCATTTATAATGTATATTAGTTTATTATCTTTTTTGGATTAGCGCATTTTAGGGCTCAACAGAAATGTGTTCAGTTAGAAGATATATAACCATACAACATGGTAACTTTTTTGTTTCAAAATTTCTTTTTTAGAAAAATCAATTGAATATCGCAGACATTGTTTTTCTTTAATGGACCACTTTTTTAATATCTAAATTCTACCGACTTTATTCATTTACGTCAGTAATTTTTTTAGATACGACAAATTTATATCATACTATTGTGTATTCTAATCTAGAAGTGCACCTTTATCACATTACAAACTACTACATTAAATTAAATTGCAATAACGAGAAACTGATAAAACTGAAAATATGAATAAAAAAATGCTATCAGTTTTGAAACTGTAACACTATAATGTGTTTTCTCAGGCGGTTTTGTTATTTGAGGATAAATAAATCCATCCTCACAATAAGAACTGAAGTTGCTTTTAAAATAAGAAATGCCATATAAATAAGTATAATTAAGGTGTTTCGATTTTAAGTAGAACACCCTGTATATAATATTTTTAAATATAGAGCGTCGATATAAATTAAAAAGCCTTACCATGAAAAAGATTCTGAAACTAAACATTTGTATTTCGGAAATAGAAACAAATTAAATAAATTTAAATAATCTTTAAAAATATAAAAAAATATAGAATATTTAATTAAAAAGTTAAACAAAAAAATCTTAATATATTGAAAAAATTTTTTTAATCAAATTTTTTAAGAAAAATTAGGATTTTCACATTTATAATTTATGATATTGAGAAAAATAACTACGTTGATTCAAGTCGAATACGTTATGGTTTCCTATTCGCTCTATCCGATTTCCTGCAATGCTTGCTAGTTTTCTATATACATAATTCTTTTAATCTGACATTTCTGACATTTAACGCACGATCTCGCGTCCAGTGTAACCCCGCTTAACTGCTAACCGCGTTGTGTTGTAAAAAGGGCCTATTATGTAAACAATTTGTCCGATGATCCCTATAAACCTTTATTTCCGATACGGCAGTCCAGTTTAGCCCATATTGACTTTCCAGTACTCAGTCTGGAAGTGTTCGAACCCGAGGATTTCTCGCTTTCTTGTGTAGATTAATTAAGTTAATTAATTTAGGCATTGGTTTACCGGGACGGGAATCTGGTATCAGGCCCTTTGGAGACTCTAATTCAGCACATGGTCCCCACCGACGTGTACTATCCAGACAGGGCATACTTATTTGCATTTCTTTTGTCCTCGCGCCTATTCATCAAGCCACACGATCTCCTCGCCAAGGTGCGGAATCTCTGCGAGACGCAGCAGGGTCTAGGAAGCACCGCCGCGGGAAGTTCGCATCCAGGACAGGCTCGATTCGCTGAACATTTGGTGCAGTTGCTGGCCGAATGGACTGAAACTTTTCCTTACGACTTCAGGTGAGAAAAGCCTTAATCCTTAGTTTAGCTATTAGTAATTTTTATTAATAAGCGAATTAATAGTTTTGCGTAGGATTTTTATACAAACAACACAGTCAGTACTTCAGATAACATATTTTTTTAAACTGTTGTGCAAAAAAATATAAGCAAACAATTCAGTTTAATCTCAATTTACACATAGGTATTCTAGGAAATTACAGTTGAAGCAAACAAAAACAAGTAATTTAAGGTAATTTATAATATTGTATTGATGATTTTATTCTATCTAATAAGAAAAACAGCAAATTTTGCGATATATAATTTTACGCTACTTGCTATTTCATCCATATTTTTTAAACAAATTTTCCAATAAAAAATAATATAAAGAGTTTCTCAAGAAGTATGTCAGAGATTGGTTACGTAAGAGCGATAAAGTAAGTCATAGAAATCCGTGCGATAGAGAAGGATGGCTGTTTCGCCCTTCCACAAATAAGATCCACTTCTACTTGTAATTCAGCGACCGGTGGTCATCTTTATTTTCGTCGTTTGGCTTNGCGATAGAGAAGGATGGCTATAATGAAGGCGTCTCATAGTCACCGCCCTTTTCGCCCTTCCACAAATAAGATCCACTTCCAATTGTAGTTCAGCAACCGGTAGTCATCTTTGTTTTCGTCTTTGCCTTTTCTTTAATAGATGTCACTACTTATACAATTCCGACTCCGGTATTTCGATATGTTAATACAATCCGTTAACGGAGGGCAAAGTATACTTAAATAACAACTAAATGAACTTTAAATGCAGCTGAGCACTATACTCCATTTGTATAACTTCTCAATAGAGGAAACAAGGTCACTATATTTACAAACAGAGGTATCTACTAGCTACTGTAAAATGTTTTCTTTGTTACGCGTTTTGCTGCCCTCTGTTAACGGATTGTATTAACATATCGGAATACTGGAGTCGGAATTGTATAAGTAGTGACATATATTAAAGAAAAGGCAAACGACGAAAACAAAGATGACCACCGGTTGCTGAATTACAAGTGGAAGTGGATCTTATTTCTCTATCGCACGGATTTCTATGACTTATTTTAACGCTCTCACGTAACAGCCGATGTACCATGGGGACTTTCCAAACCTGTATAATAAAAATTTGAAAACTTTTTTGCATAAATACCATAAAGTTACATTTCAAAAAATATAAAATTGAGTGATAACTCAATTGGAAGTTATAGAAAAACAAGGCGTACGCCACTGGAATAGCAGAAGAAACTGAACAAAAATTCCTTTTTATAAAAATTTTTAAAATTTCTCAAAATTTTACGCCCTTCCAATTTGATAGGATCGGCGTGATTTTGTACAAAATTATTAATGTATTTGTTTTTTTAGGGATGAAAGAATGATGGAGCATGTTCGAAAAATAACACAACAATGTTGTGCACTTAACTCCAGCCTTAGAGCGAATGTGTCCTCGTTGCTCCATAATCTACACCCCAGATTGACGGCGCTTGAAGCTTATGAAAAATCCCTGGAAACCCAGACCGGTTCTTTAGATGAAAATTGCACTGACATATCGGAAATATGTCCTAATCCTGCAATGCTTGCTCAACAATTAACGCATGTGGAGCTAGAGAGGTTATCCTTCATTGGCCCTGAAGAATTCGTTCAGGCATTTGCTAAGGAAAACCCAAATCTAGAGACCTCTTTTAAAGACATGAAGAAAACGCATAATTTGGAACAATACGTCCAATGGTTTAATAGACTGAGCTATTTCGTAGCAACGCAAGTTTGTAAAGTAAGTTTTGATGTGGTGGCGTGTAAGAAATTATAATTAAATATTATTTGTATTTCTAGTACCAAAAGAAGAAAATGAGAGTGCGAGTTGTAGAATTTTGGATAGAAACTGGAAGAGAATGTTTTAATATTGGAAACTTTAACAGTTTAATGGCAATCATCGCTGGACTAAATATGTCGCCAATTTCAAGACTGAAGAAAACTGTAAGTATCTTGTTTTGTATGTATTAAAATTTACAGTTTGGTCAACAAAAATGAACATCAATTATCATTGAATAACAAATAATTTATATATTTTAGTGGAGCAAAATCCAGTCAGGAAAGTTTGCAATATTAGAACATCAAATGGATCCGAGTAGCAACTTCAGCAGTTATAGAAGTACGTTAAAAGCTGCTATGTGGAGAAGTGCAGGGGCCACCGATCAGAGGCAAAGAATCGTCATTCCATTTTTTAGTTTACTTGTAAAAGACCTTTATTTTCTCAATCAAGGGTGTGCAAACAGGTAAGATTGACTGTAATTATTGTCTGAAAGTTTGTATTACAGCAAAAAATAGTTTAAAAATCCTGTACTTAAATTTCGAATCGCAAACTTAAAATTGTTTCAGCAATACAAGATGTTTCATGATGAAATGTACAGGGTGGTCACATGAAAATTATTTTAAGAATACATATTGTCACTTTCGCACCTTTTCGCTTGTGCAAACATTTTACCTTATTTTACGATTTTAATTACTACTCGACAGATTTTCATTAAAATTGGTTTTGGCTTCAACTTGTGAACCGTTTGGAGGAAATTGGTGACAAAATTCATTCCTTTCATTTTTTTGTCACACTTCCCAATTTTTTATTTGAGAATAAAATCATAATAATTAACACATTTTTCTTTAATCAGATTTTCAAAATTAGTTTAGTAATGCGAATAAGATAAGATTAACTGATTTTGCTGATTACAACTAGATATAATGAGAAATAACAATTACAGGGTCTGTAAAATGTCACAACCAAAACAGTTATTAAACCTGTAGATACTGAAAGTTCCAGAAAAATATACAGGGGGACCTTTTGGATGAGACAAGTGATTAAAAGGCTTTCCATGATGACCTAAGCACAGTGCTTATTAATTTTGGGCACAAAATCAAAATAAGAAGTGTTATTTTTAATAACAAACTGGAGTAAACTGCTATATTTCTAAAATAATAAAAAGCTGATTACAAAATTGTATTTCCAATGACCATGTTTTATTTACCTGAGATCTCAGCTCTTCTGTTGTTCTAGATGCTCATTGGTCAATTAAGAAAGATTAATTGTGATCTCAAATGAATAAAATATGGCTACTTTTATTTCAACAGTTGAGCAAAGCGTTACAAAAAGAAGTGATAAGTATATGGTTTTGTCTGTATATTATTATTTCAGTTTACTACGAATCAATAGAAAAAATATACAGTTATTTGTGTTTTCCTTTAATATTCTATTAAATGCTCCAAAAAAAATCTTGAATTAATCTGGGATCACTACCGATAAAACTGATTGTACAATTTGTCACAAAATACTCGTGGTATTCTCAATTATATTTTTGTGTTTCAGGCTGCCAAATGGCCATATTAATTTTGAAAAATTCTGGCAACTGGCGAAACAAGTAACAGAGTTCATGGCATGGAAACAAGTAACTTGTCCGTTCGAGAAGGATCCAAAGATTATATCTTTGTTGCAACACGGGCCCATTCTAAACGAAAATGCTTTAGCTCTGGCTAGTTTCGAGTGTGAACCGCCGGATAACAATCAAGAAAAAGAAAGGTGTAAAACTTTAAAAGCGGATGTAACTACTCCAAATTAGGTGAATGGTTAGAAAAGTTGGTTTAAATGTACAAATTTTATTGTTTTGTGAATGTTTTGTTTGTTAACTTTGTTTTTCAATTTTATTTTTAATCCTGTGTATATAGGTATAGGTTATGTACAGTTTTTATAATTTATTAGGTTTTTTAAAAGCGAAATTATTTTTCTTATCCCATAAAAAGTATTGAGTTATATTGATACCAATTGTGATTTTCTAGCTTTCTAATTATAGTTTTAGTTTTTAAACATGCACAATTTGTTATGTACCTTATTTATTTGTTTAATTTTAAAGCAGTGTTGAACACTGGATTCATTTTGTTAAGTACCTAATTGCCATTATTAGATGTTTTAGAAGTTCTGTTCCATACAAGAACTTGCTTATGCCTATCGAAATATTTAATTGTGATTGCATAGTTTATATTTAAATAAAAAATTTGTTGATGTACTTTACACTTACGTCATAATTAAAGAAATACTCAATTTATAAAATTTTTACATAGAACCGATTTTGTACCTATTTGTAATATTTTGTACCTCAGTGTTTTTACAAATATTTATAAAGTACTTAATATATATATTGACCAATGTATTAACAGTATTTATCTAAAGTAAAAGTATTTATTATGTCAGGAATTACACAATCACATTTGTTATAGATGAAATGCCATTACTGCACTCGTATATTCTTCAAATAACATACATAAATGTATGTATAAGTATGTGGATATTAAGAATGTAACTATTGTAACAGATGTGATTTAATTTTAACTATTGCATTGTAATGTAAGTTTACTACATGCTTTGCCGCACACTGCATTAGATATTAAACAACTTAAAAAAGACTTAATTTTATCAGTATTCTAGTCACTAGATAAGATTTGCATTGCTAACTACATGCTGCATTGTAGCTATTTATAAAATGTATAAATGATTTGTATTGTATCAAATTGTTTTATGTATAAATGAACTAAAAAAATGTTTGTTTTTTTATTCCTAGTCCGAACACAGGCTGAACCCGCACCAGTTCAATCTTTATCCTAAGAATAAAATTTTAATAGGTAAATAAAGATTTTTCAAGTTTTTACAAGCAATAATTGCTTAAATATAACCATTTCAACATAGAGACATCAATGATATTAACATATGCATGTTATCCACAAAAATTGACCACTTTAATAGTTTATTTTATGCAATAGTATTAGTAAATATATAAAATAGTAGTATGATGTACCTACCAAGAAATTTAAAAAAGAAATGTGAATTATGACTTGACAACGCATACCGCTGCTTTTTTTGTATGAACAGCGAAGAATTCAATTTATTTTTTCCTATTCTGTTTAAAAATATCAAATCATATAAAATCCATGACGAGTTAATAAAATACTTATTACTTCTACTTACTTTAGATTTTATAACGTCCAAAAAAATGCAGTTATCAAAATTCTCTTTCTATTCTGGGGATTATGTAGACTGAAGATGTGAAAATTAAAAATGTACAAAAATCTACAAGTTGTCAACGTATATTGTGTTGCCCAATCATGGAATAGCACAGGTAGAAAATGGATTTATATTCATAACCTAGAAATATTTTTAGGTTAAGTATAAAACTTAAAAAACACTTTTTCTTTTTCTAAGGTTTTAAGCTCTTTTTTACTGGATATTTATTTTTTTACAAACAATTCTACAATATAAACTTAACCCTAAATAAATAAATTTATTCTATGTATTTTTAATCATTTCAAACTCATATCATAATAATTAAAGTACAAAGGTCAAAGGTTCATTTTAGAATAACAAATTATTTAAAACTATTTTAATTTAGATATACCATAGTGTTAAAAAAATGTCAGTATCAACATTATCCAAACCAGTATCCACTTTATTGCATATGTGTAGTAAGTACAGTTATATTTTCATTATTCCCCACTATTCAAATCAACATCGTTTCAACATTTCAGGAAAAAATTTCGTGAATAGACTGTCTTCGACTATGGCATTTGAAACACTCTCCGTGTCTGTACCACATGAGTTTGTATATCACGTCTCATTAAATAGACCTGATAAGCTCAACGCTTTAAACAAGACCATGTGGTTGTAAGTACAAAACTTTTTTTTGTTACGTAGGAACGTAACATAATTAAACAATTTTTTGCACTGAACTTATATCGAAAATAAAAACCTGAACATTTCCTGTTCTTAAAAAAACGGTCCTAAATACTTAATCTTATGATGGCGGTAAAACCTTTTCTTTTTAGGGAAATAGGAAAATGTTTCAATGAATTAAATGAAGATGAGAATTGTAGAGTAGTTGTTTTGTCTGGAGCTGGTAGGCTCTTTACGGCAGGTAAGCAATACATCAAAAAATACAAACATTTACTGCTTGAAAATTATGATATTGTTACAAATAAGGAAAATAGAACATGTATACTATTTGTGTTTATCACTGTTTGAAACAGCTTATGCCAAATATGTTAAAAAAATGTCGATTCTTGGTTGATTAGGTTTTTTGGACCTAAAACAACTCGAGGAACATTCACCTGAAATTATGATATGGATTTAAGAAGATTCATAACATACGTATGTTATTATTGAAACACATATAAGCGAAATATTTTTGCAGGCATTGATTTCGCTAATTTAATGGAAACGTCTCCTATAATAGCGGCACAAGACGATGTAGCAAGGAGAGCTAAAATTTTTTATAATTTTGTTGTAAAATACCAGAAAAGTATAACGTCTTTGGAATTATGCAAGAAACCCGTTATAGCTGCTGTGCACTCAGCATGCGTAGGAGCTGGAGTTGATATGATTACTGCGGCCGACATGCGCTACTGTACGAAAGATGCGTGGTTTCAAGTAAAGGAGGTAAGTATTATGCTAATGAGACATTAGAAAATGTTTTCCTGATTGAAAAATTGTGTGTGGATTTTGGTATAAGCACTGTCGTTTTGTGCGAAGTTACGAGCTCCAATTTAAATTGCAAAAATTGAATTATAAAAAAATAATATTCATAATCTTGGATTTGTTTTTAATTTTAAATATTAGGTAGATATTGGAATGGCAGCTGATGTTGGAACTCTTCAAAGGTTACCAAAAGTAATTGGATCAGATAGTTTAGCAAGGGAACTTTGCTATACAGCGAGAAAAATGCATGCAGATGAGGCATTAAGTTCTGGTTTTGTGTCACGAGTATTTGAAAATAAAGAAAAGTAAGTATATAATTAAATGCAGTCAAATGTACTTGTGCTTTACTAAGGTACTATAATGTAGCTTTAGTAAATTTTGATATTGCTTTTTTCAGAATGCTTGAAGAAGTCTTAAAAATTGCTCTATCAATCGCTAAAAAGAGTCCAGTTGCTGTACAAGGAACAAAGACAAGCATTGTGTACTCAAGGGATCACTCAGTTCAAGATGGACTTGATCAAATCGTAAGTTTGTTCCTTCTGTCTTCTTATGATATGAGCAAATACCGCTTAGTAAATCTCTTACCCTTTCCTCAATTTTTAATTATTAGTACTAAAAGTGATTTGTTCACTACAAAGAATAAATAAATGAATTTGTTTATTTTGGGTTTTAACAACTTTCGCTAAAAGTTTGAATGAAAAAATAAAATTTAGTTCAAAAGTCAAAAGAAAAATTTGTAATGCGTTAATTAAAATACGATATGATTTTTGCAGGATTTTTCAGTTTTTTTCATATTTTAATTTATTATTTCAGGCATTCTGGAATCAACTGATGTTGCAAAGTGAAGATTTTGCTGAAGCGTCAATGGCACAAATTAGTAAAGAACATAATGTTAAATTTTCAAAACTCTAAAATCTATGATCTTATAAAGCAAAATTATATTTTTTATAAGGTTTTTTCTTTTCTTTTGTTGTCCTTGATACTTGTACTTTTTCTAATAAATATGTGTGAAAAATCATGCCCCGTTTTCTGTTTATATAACAGATAACACAATTATATAAGAAATGTTATATTCTTTTGTAACTTCTTGACTATTGTTTTAATTCTGGAAATAAACAGTCGTGGATAAGAACCATCCACTTTACGAGATCTGTGATAAGAACAAACGGTTTGAAAACTATGGTAAATAGCTCATAATTGCATTTATAGAGACAAGTTAAAGCAGATCAAATATTATTTGCAACAATTTAACAATAATAAGCAGAAGCTTATTGTTATTTGACAAGATAATTTACCAAAATTTTAGACAAATATAATAAATAAACAGGACTTACGACAGCTATTTTCGTTTTAAATACATAACCATTAATAATCACATAACTAGTTAAATAAGTTTTGTTCGAGTTTACAATGAAACAAATAGAGTGTTTGATGTTTTTCAAAACTTACCGGTGACAGGACTGACAGGTGAGCTTACCGCCATAGATAATTTCAATTTTGGCTGCTTCTGCGGCTATTCGTAATGATCCGAGTGAACCAACTGCACCACAAAACATGCATCGATTTGATCACTTCAGAGCACTCGTGGATTATTTGAACAATTGAAGTAGACTAGAGTAAGTTGATGATGAGTTTTTCAAACTTAAAATTTCGGTAGCTTCATATATTTTGTGCTGTTATACAATCAATGTTTTTATGTAATCCATACATGCAATTAGAGAAAAAAGTAAACATGTATGTAGGGTTTATTTATTTACGCCATGGTTTCAATTGAATATTAACTTACCGGAAGTGGGCGAAGGGGCAGAAGCATGTCATAAAATTAGTAAAAATTTTATGAATGTTTGATTTGTCAATAAAAATATGCCGGAGAGAATGAAGGGACAATAAAAGACAATACAATTTTCGAATTTTATGATTTCATGACGTTTGCGCATCAGGTATAAAAGCCTGGTCAGCGTCCTTATCTGCCACCACTGACCTGACGCCCTTAAATATTGAAAAGAAAATCAATATTACATCATCGCTCATGTTTAAAAATAATATAAAGAATCTAATATACGTATATTTTTATATCTTTCTTTGCTTTTAAAAAAATATAAAAAATTCAATAAAATTTCTCACATGGGCATTTCAAAATTTCAAGGCCTTCATCGATCAAACAGTCAACTGTTTTACAACTTTCTTTTTCTGTCAACCAAACTGAAAATTTCGTCAAAATGTGTGTTGGTCTCTTGTGTAGCCGCTTTTAACAACAGTAACCTTAATTCTGTAATATACTGGCACATGTGCAAGTTAATTAATTAGTACTTACCAAAAAAGCACTTGAGGAGTCGTCAGTCCCAGTTGCAAGATAAATTTAAGTGAAAAATGGGTAATGTACACGCTTATTCTGCTACTCCTCCTCCGCCGCCACCAACTAGTACGAGTTTTCCAAAGGGAAAGGAATGTGATAACAAAACTACAAAGCCCTCTGAAAATGTAATTGAAAATCCAGGCCCATTGGAAGAAATCCATACTAAATGTAAAAGTATGTAGTACCTTAACCTCTTAAAACGAAGCATGACTGGATCATTTTGTTTTAGATGTATTTCCTACATGTTTTGAAGGAGCGAGAGTTATGCTTACGAGAGGTCTTAGTAATCATTTTCAAATCTCACACACAATTAACATGAGTTCTGTAACACCAAGCGGATATAGATTTGGTGCGACTTATGTAGGCACGAAACAAATTTCACCTAGTGAAGCATATCCAATTCTGCTAGGAGATATTGATCCCTCAGGAAATTTAAACGCGACAATAATTCATCAAATACATTCTAGAATACAAACCAAATTTGGAGCGCAGGTAGATATACCTAACCTAAATTTTATCGACATCATAACTGTATTTTGTATTGTTACGTTTACAATAACTATTTTAGATTCAAAACTCCAAATTTCAAGTAGGACAGTTAACAATGAATTATAAAGGTCACGATTACACTGCCAGTTGTACTGTAGCAAATCCTGATATTATTTCTGGTTCAGGAGTTCTCGTACTTCATTATTTACAAGCTGTTACTTCTAGATTAGCATTAGGATCTGAACTTGCCTATCAGAAGGGACCTGGGATTCCAGGTGGCGAAATCGCTCTTCTCAGTGCGGCAGCAAAGTAAGTAACTCGTCTTTCTAACTAAAATATGGATTGGTAATTTGGACAAAGAACCAACTCAGAACTTGTTAAATCACATTAGAGAGATTATTTTTCGTGTACTTACTGTCAGTAAAAAAAAATGTGAGTAACATTTTCAGTTATAATTGTGATAATATCATATACATATTATATACAAAGATCAGTTTTTTTTGTAAAATATTTGAATAAATTAACTGTGTCTGAAAGTTTTCACGTTGCACTTTACGATACCTCATGATTTAGGTAATAAGAAGTCTATTCTTAATTGATATTCTTTGCAGTTCCATACAACACAAAAATCCTGTTAGGCATAATTTTATTCATATTTCAATTTATAAATATATAAATAAATAGAATCATCAGGTATTTAACGTTTATTCACATTCGGAAAACTATTTCTACACATATACACCAAATCGATATTTAGAACTAAAAATCTAAGCCTAAGCTGTTGGCTAAGCTTAAATCTTCTCTCTTTGATCTTGAACAAACTTGGGGATATACGAATCTGTTCAGCAAAAAATGTTGCATGTGTTTGAATATATTTTATTTGTGGCTGGTTATGAGATTTAAGCCGATGAAATGGTAACAAATTCACAGGAAAAGAAATAACTAAAAGAAATAGCAACAGTCTTTCAGCCAGGTGTATTTTGCATAAGTTGCTTAGAAATCGTAGAGGGTTTGACCCAAAATACAAATAGAAAACTGTATCATATTTCTGAAGACATCTGATTAGATTGGGCATAATGACGGAAATGCCAGGAGACATTATAGCTGTTAAGCCTCAGAAATTTGATGTCGCTGGCTATTTTGTAACTTCTGTCACTCCTCGTAACTCCTAGTCGTGTTGATCATACTTCTAAGAAAAAATATCTCCCATTTTATTTTAAAAGAATGAACCGCTTTTGAATCATTAAAAGTTAAAAAAAAAGTATTTTTAACTAGATGACACTAGAACTATTCGTTCTGAAGAAGCCATTAGCTTGGAAATTTTGCGTAATTGATATGTAAATTTCATATTTCGGTACTTCGATGGTTCTATGGTGTCTAGTCTACGGTTTTAGGAAAAATTTACATCATATCAGAGAAATTAATGAATTTTTTTTGAAAATATGGGGATTAGCAAAATTCTAATTTATTTTGACAATTAAAATTTTTGTATCAAAATAAAAAGAAAAATCAGAAAAAGTTGTTTATTTTTTTTTGTTTTTTCATTTAGGCTTTCATATTTACTTAATGTTTTTTATCATAACAAAACTTAATTTAGCTGGAGAAAAAAAATTTAATAAACAATAGTATTCTAAATAATTAGCACAAGTTTCATCAATCTACACACCAAACGTCTTCAGAGATATTTTAGAAAACATTAATTTTCTTCGATAATGCATTCTTCAAAGAACTGTTTTGTTTTTTTTTTCTTATTTTGACCATACCAATTATGAATTATGATGCGAAACATTTTAAATTCTACTGGCTGTTATTCTGTATACTCAAAAGTTTCAACAACAAAATCATGAAATTACTATCTTTTATGTAACACGTTCAATAGAAAGTAATGGGTTGCGAAATAAGTAATGTCCGTTTTTTTCAAATTTAAAACCACATGAAAATTAAACGCATTGTCAAATCAACACGTCACACAGTGGGAAATATTGGAAAAATTAAGACTAATCAAATAGTACTGATTTTTTTTTTTTATTCTTTCCGAAATTACCTGTACTATAAAGTTCCAGTGAGGTAATTGGAATATATGCCTAGAATTTTTCCAAAATGCTCAAGTAATCTCTAGCCTCAAACTCGATCATACGAAGTTTGACATATTCGGTATCTAAAAATGAAAAAAAAGGAAAATTTTGTACCAAAGGCTTCCAAACAAAAAAAAATCATAAACATTATACATATTCCTAAATCATGAATCTAAACCTCAAATTTATAAATCAACCTAAAACGAACATACTCAATTTTTTCTAAACCTGTGAATATAAATCCATAAAAATGGTACTTTTGAGTGTGCAACCATTATTATTGCATAACTTTAATCCAAATTCATAGGAAGCTGACCAGGAAACCATAATTTTCCTTTTTTTTTTTTCATTTTTAGATACTGCCACGGTAGCGCAGTCGGTCGAGAGTGCGGTGGCAAGCATTTCTCGGCTAGGCTTCCTACTCTGGTCCGGGTTCGATCCCCGGTGTCGGCACTGGCAATGTCGATGGATAATGGGTGTTTGTCCACGTTTTTTCAAGTGTAGCCCCCTTCCGCACAAGCCTTTGGCTTCTGGATTTGGGGGTTGTCTCGTTTCTGTGGTGTGTTTTATGTTTTATGTTTATGAATATGTCAAACTTCCTATGATCGAGTTTGAGACTAGAGATTACCCGGCAATTTTGAAAAAATTCTAGACATATATTCCAATTACCTCACCGGAACTTTATGGTACAGGTGGTAATTTTGGAAAGAATAAAAAAAAATCAGTAATATCTGATTAGTTTTGACGCATGGCTCGAATTTTTTCCAATATTTCCCACAGTGCGTCATTTGAAAGTGAACTTGTTCTATCAAATTGTGTTTTTGGTTGGTTCGCTAGATATAATTTTTATGAATTTTCATTCATTTGAAATGGAATGTCAAGTTAATAAAATTGGTCATTTTTGGCACTTACGTCGTTTTGTTTTTAATGGAAATGGGGAAAACGCTAAAGCCGCTCAAACTGCTCAGAAAATTTGTGCTATATATGGTGATGACTGATGATTGCGATGAATGAACAAATGGCCCTTCAATGGTTTTTGCATTTTAAAGGTGATTTCAACCTTAAAGACATGAATGGTTGAATTTGATGAAGAGCAATTAAATCGACTCCTTAATGAAAATCCAAGACAACAAGGGAATTGGCTCAGGAGATGGAATGTGATCACAAAACAATAGTAAACCATCTGCATTTGATGGAAAAAGTTCAAAGAGCCAACACTTCACAATTGCCGCTGGTTTGCTCTGTCATCATCGATCAACACGTCCAACTCTGTACAACAAATATGGCGACTCCATGTGGCTATTCAACAAAAAAGACCTGAACGTTGATACGACGTTCTTTTGCAACATGATAATGCGTGACATATCGCCAATATGGCCATTCGAGAGTTGAATTGGGAAATTCTACCCTACCCGCCTTACTTTCCTGATCTCGTGCCTTCTGATTTTTGCACCTTCCGCTCTTTGTCAAACTCCTTATTATTTCTTTTAAGACAATGAGTTAAGAGCTTGGTTGGATACATTTTTCGAATCGAAACCGAAAAATTTCCACAAAAGAGGCCTCAAGAACGTTGAAAAATAACGATGGAGAATCAGACATCACTGCACTGATTAACCTATTGATAATTGTAGAGTTAAAAATAAAATATATTAAATTAACAAAAAAAACGGACATTACTTATTGATGCTATTATTATATGAAGAATTATCAGTATTTAGAAATAATTTAGGGTGCAGCGATTTTAGTAATTTCCTTTCCTTGTTTGTTTAACTGAATGATAAATGTGCTCGTCTGCAGCTTGTGAAAGTCAACTTACCAGATGTCTACAAAAAGTTTATCCATTGTTTTTTAGGTATACAACTGAAAATGTACAAGTTTCGGGCACCGTTGGCGTGTCGGGTGTTCATTTATGCTATTATCAGAAAGCCAGTAAACAACTACAAATCGGTGTTGAGTTAGAAGCGAACCACAGAATGCAAGAGTCTGTAGCGTCTATTGGTTATCAAGTTGATTTACCTAAAAGTGAGGTAGTGTTTAAAGGTAAATATAGATCGATAATAAAAAGGCAGGGTCTTATACAGTGCCTTCATAAATGCCCCAGTCCCACGTGACCAGATTTGTTTTGGCGCCCAATAAATTTGATTTTCTTAAGTTGGTGTTTCAGAAATAACCAAGGAAAAATCACCATCTAGCACCCTAGATTATATGTCAGTCCAGAGGTGTTTGTAATTTTTCGTGTTTTTATGCTTGTTTGTACAATTTAGCAGTGTGTTTACCAGTATTTCTGTGCTTTTCTACAAATTAATCTTTGTTGAATCAAACACAAATGAGTATAATATTGTCGATGGTTTAACGAACATTTAATCGAAGATAATTTTATTCTGATGAGGCAGAAAATCCGCAAAATTTTATTGAAACATCGTTACATCATCAGAAGATGCAGTTTCCAGAAGACGGATAACAGGATCGATTTTTTCTCGAGAAGTAATAACTGGAGAACGATACTGAAACATTTTGCAACATGCCCTGGAACTAATGCATGACGAAGAACTGTGCAGCATGGGTATTTTCAACAAGATGGGGCCACACCACATACTGCAGCAGAAACTATATCTTCAGGAATTTTATAGTGGTAGATTGATTACTAGGGGTTTGTGGCCTGCTCGAAGCCCTGATCTAACACCTTTAGATTTTTATCTGTTCGGCCATATCAAAAATAAGATATTTGAACATCCTATCCATACACTTGGAGGCAGCAGTTGAACATGAAATAAGCATAACACCAAATGAACTTGAACACATTTTTCAGCGCATGAAACGCAGGGTTCACTATCTGTGAATGAACGTGGATTACAAAAGAACCAAAAAAAGAAGACTAGAAAAGAATATTTTTAAAAGGACAACCTTCAATAAAAAAAATACTCTTTTAATATGAATGAATTTTGCGGGATTTGCGTAACTTATGTGATATCGCATCGGACACTTCTGTAGCTATATTAATTTCAGAGCTCTGTCGTTAGGTTTTACTTTTTATTATGTGTACTTTTGCCGAAGTGTAAACAACATATTTTCTCTCAGCTCGAAGATGTTGAATTACCGAGCCAACAAAACACCATTTGCGGGACGTTTTGCTTTTCCTTTTTAATTCAAAGAAAAGTGCTGTTAAAAGTCATCGAGTGTTGTTGGAACTTTACAGTGAACACACTGCATCGATAAAAACGTGTGCGTATTGGTTTCGATGTTTCGAAGTGGTGATTTCGATGCAGTTGGACAAAAATTGCCCTGGTCAATAAAAAAAGTTTGAAGATGGGGAATTGGAAGCATTACTCGACTAGGATTTATGTCAAATGCAAGAGGAAATGGCTGAATCGTTGAATGTTGATCACAAAACAGTTTAAATACGCTCGGTACAATTCAAAAGCAAGGAAATTGGGTGCCATACGAATTGAAGTCGTGAGATGTTGAACGGGTATTTTTCACGTGTGAACTATTGCTTCAACGGTAAAACAGAAAGGGTTTTTTAGATCGTATCGTCACTGGTGATGAAAAATGGATACGTTACGATAATCCCAAGCATAAAAAATCGTGGGGCAAGCAAATACTTAGAAATGCTGAAATGGAATGTTTTACCTCACCCATCACGTTCACCAGACATTGGTCCATTGGATTACTACTTGTTACGATCCAAGGAACAAGACCTGGCTGAGCAACAAAAACTGGATCCATTGGTAAATAGCATCAAAAAATGAGTTGTTCTTTCGACGCGGAATACTTACGCTGCCAAAAAAATGGGAAAAAATAATGGCTAGCAATATTTTGAAAAATAATTACATACACAATTTTTCACAGAAAGCCTTGAATTTACAAAAAAATCTTTCAAAATTAATTCACAGTCCCAGTAGAATGGGATGAAAATTCAAAATTTCCAAACGTTTAAATGCACTCGATTTGATTCAAAAGCAAGAAAATTGGGTGCCATACGAATTGGAGCCGAGAGATGTTGAACGAGGATTTTTCATGTGTGAACTATTCATCGTATCGTTACTGGCGATGAAAAATGGATACGCTATGATAGTCCTAAGCGTAGAAAATCGTGCGGCGAGCAAATATTTAGAAACGCTGAAATAGGATGTTTTACCCCATCCGCCACGTTCACCAGATCGGATCACTACTTGTTCCGATCCAAGGAACACGGTCTGGCTGAGCAGCCCTTCCAATCTTACGAAGGTACAAAAAACTGGATCGATTGGTGAATAGCATCAAAAAATTTGTCGTTCTTTTGATGTGGAATACTTACGCTGCCAGAAAGATGGGAAAAAGTAATGGTTAGTGATGGACGGTACTTTGAAAAATAATCTACACAATTTTTCACAATAAAGCCTTGAATTTACAAAAAAATCTTTCAAAATTAGTTCACAGTTCTAGTAGAATGAGAAAAAAACTCAAAATATTTTGTAAGTAAAAATGGAAAAAACAAATTGTTTTGAAAAAAGAAATATACTGCAGTGTTTCAGTGTTTGTAAAGAAATGTAATTTGTACTCCACTGGACTATCCTCTAACTTTAGGGAATTCTGTTAATCATTGCCTGAGGTATAAGTTTGGTCACGTTAGGACTGGGGCATTTATGAAGGTATTATATAAGGGAGATTTTCAGGTCACGTGGATACCAACTGGACAGTGGGAGCAGTTCTAGAGAAAAAGTTGAGTCCTTTGCCTTTTACTTTAGCGCTTAGCGGACTCATGAATCACAGTAAAAATCAGTTTAGGCTCGGTGTCGGTATACTTATCGGATAAAAGCCGCGACGTGATTGTACGAATTAGTCTAAAAAAAAATTCATCGTTGGACCTATCTGCAATTGAAGTTTAACGAAGCAATTCTTTCACATTTTTTTCAATTATATTTTGCAGCTCCCTAACAGCAAGACATCTTTACGATCTTATGTATATATTTTTATCCATGTAAGAGAGGTTCAAAATAAATGTTTATTATTTTTAACGTTGAATGGTTTTAGTCAATGAAATGACCGTTTCACTTATTTTTTACACGTAAGTGCGTTGCCAAGGCTTCTTATTGTATCGTTTGGAAATGCGCTGAGTTGTAATGAACAAATAAATTTTTGTTACTTTTTTTTACAATGTAATAGAGTATTGTAAAATAGTAGGAAAAATATATTGTTGACAAAAATGTATAGTTTATTATTCACGAATCAGATTGCGACAGATTTATTCGGAGACAGTTATTTTCTCGGCCGTCCTGCTGCTTTCTTACCGCCTGCCACTTGTTTATCCTTGTTAGATTTATTGCTTAATAAGGGGTGCACTTCTGTAAAAAGAACGTTTTCACAGTTTAATTACATCCTATGCAGTTACTTTGGATTCACAACACAACAAAACAAAGATAAAAGAACAGAAAACATAAAATCAAAAAGCGAAGGATAATTTAAATAACAGTTATAATTTTATTTAAAGAACATAACTTTAAAGCTTTAAATATACTATAACATAGTAAAGTTTAACGTAGGATAAAACTCTAAAAATAGCTAAAATCTACATCGCAAATTATACAACAATGTACTATTGTTAACTGTGATTACCTCCGTCTGATATATTTTCGAGAGCTATATCGTACGATTTATATTTCTTCTTCTTTGCCGGCGGCGGACCGTTACCCTGGGTCGAGGCCGACAGAATGCTATCCGTAGGTGCCCAATTGTCTTCCGGATCTTCAATCTGTAGAATGAAGGTTCTCAATTGGAAACTTGCCACTTTTTAAACAACTGATGACTATTTGTAATTAAAAATTTTAATACAGGGTGTTTTGTAATGATATGCAAATATTTTAAAGTGTGTAGAAAGTAATTTTAGGGGCGGTACTAATATTTTTTTTATTTGAGCCCTCCCCGAGAAAATATTCAAATCTCAAAATGGCCGAAAAAATTGGCTTTTATTTTTTTTCACGAAAACGAATAAACTTAGAAATTTGAATTTTGGTACACTAGTAGTCTTTTTTTTCTTTTTTTCACCCCTTGGTTTTGTTTCTCTCGCAACTTTTTTCTACATTAGCCAATTCCAACAAGAAAAATAGTTTTTAATACTACATTTCATTTAGAAACTTTTTACTCTTCCAATTTTTTTGAAAATACTTAATGGTTTACAAGCAAAAAAATAAATTAATTTTCCTTGCCGATTAGGTACACATAATTAGTAAAGTTACCAAAAACGATTGTTATTTCTGACTTGCTTTTTGCAAAAATTCTTTATCAATAGGAAAAGCTAAGCAAATATGAACTAAAAATTTAATAAAAAAAAATAAAAGCGTTTTCGGCCATTTTGATATGAATATTTTCTCAAGGGGGGGCTCAATTCGAAAAAATGTATTGGAAGTACCCCCCCTAAAATTACTTTCTAAATACCTTAAAATATTTGCACATCATTATGAAACACCCTGTATACCATACTTTGACAGCAGCTTGCTTATAACCGCATCGCTATAATATTTGAACATCGATGAATTGACGTCCACTATTTTATTGTTGAAATGTACTGGGAAAGGCAGTAGAAAGACTCATCTCGTGAGTCAATTTTGTTCATTAGCAACATTCTTTTTCTTTAAACAATTTGGGTCGAAAATCAGTTTTTCCAATTTATTGGGAATACTATTTATTTTAGAGAAAATGCTGCCTAATAGATTAAAAGCAGATAAATTGTTTAAAAGTTATTGCAAAAAAACATGGGAAAACAGCATTTTTTTAATTATCCATAATTTGATTATTTGTTGAAATTTTATAAATATGCTTTAAAGTTGTAAGTTTTGTGAGTGATTTTTACAGTACAGTAAGTGCTGTGGGTGATTTTTTCAGAGGCGCTGTGATTTTTTGAAAAAAAAAGTCTAACCGCTCCAAAAGGACGTAGGAACATTTTTTTTTAAATCTGTTTTTTAATTGGCTATAAAATCACACTTTTTATAGTTAAATATTATGGAAATAATCTAAATGTTTATTAAAACAAAGTGGTAAAAAAAGGCCTAGTAGATTTTTTAATGTAAAAATCAAAAGGGCCCCTGGCAATAAATCAAAATTCCATTTGAGTACAAAACTTAGTTACATTTTAAGCTTTAAAAATCGACTTTCTAAACCCTTTTTTGTTAATAATTTTCGGAGAGACAGAGGTTAAAGTTATGTATTTTTGCCCTTGATGGGATAAATAGAATTTTGCAAAAACTATCGGGCCCACAGCGCCCATCTTTTACACAAAAACTCACAACTTTTAAGCATATTTATAAAATTCCAACAACCATGTTATGGATAATTTTAAAAATGCTGTGCTTTTCCACGTTTTTTTGTAATAACTTAAAAAAAATTTCCGATTTTAATCTATTAGGCGGAATTTTGTAGGTCTTTTTATTGCGCATATTTCGTCTGTTGAACACTACTCTAAAATCAATAGTTTTTCCAATATACTGGAAAAACTGATTTTGATCCAAATTGTTTAAAAAAAAAAACAAAGTTGCTAATGAAAAAAATTGACTCACAAGATGAGACACCTCTTTTACTGCCTTCCCCTGCACATTTCAACATGAAATAGCGGACATTAATTCATCGATTTTTTAGTCCATTTACTGCTATAGCGACGCATCTATTAATAATGGTTTTAAGGTTTTCACAATATTGTTGTTCGGGTTGCCTAGCACTTGCTTTACATTGAACTTGTTCTCGGACTAGACTATGTTGAGATCGTTGTGGTTTGTTCTAAAGGAGCTACGACCGGTTCTATAGACCATGATGATCCTTTTAAATGTTCCGTAGTGGCCTCTAACTGGTCACATGTAATGCGTCCAAATTTCCAACTTTTAGTGGTGACTGCGAAAACTAACCAGTTAATAGAGACCACTACGGAACATCTCAGAAAACCACCATTGTTTGAGGAATGGTTCCATCTGTAGCAGCATTAGAACCAATATCAGAGAAGGCCTAGCATTTCTGATGTGGGTCTGCTCCCATAGAGCTTAGCTCGAGAACAACAGGGACGGGTCAAAGACTCCTAGATAATAACATCATTATTGTATTTTTATTTTTAATACGTTACTTAAAAAAAAATCCTAATTGTAAAAACATTGAGTAAAGGTTTCTAGTAGATTTTGCAGCTGTTAAAATACTTTACAAGGCTCATCTAGTGTGTTAATGACTAGCAATAATAAACTTCAGTTCATTTTTCTGCTGTAATAGAAAAAAATTTGGAAAACTGGGTCATCTCGATTATTAAAGATAGGAATTTGCAATTTCTGTGAACGTTGCCCACTCTTCTAAGAGAATTTGTAAGTTAAACGAGAATTTCAATATCAGAGTTATAGCCAAAAAAAAACAGAATTTTAATATTTTGAGTAATCCCAGTAGCTGATACGGCTGGACGTTTTTCTATGATATTAACATTTTCTCTTTATGATAAGCACACTTTCAAGGAATGTGTTGGTTGCATGACAATGCACGTCACCACACAACCAACGCCATAAAGTAACTTTTGGATTCATTCCGCTGGAACATCATCAACGACCCCCCTCATAGACCTGATCTGGCATCTTTTGATTTTCATCTCTTCTCTGAAGGTGTTTATGGGTGGAAAAAGATTTCTATCAACGATGAGGTCCACAATAATAGTGAATATGTAAATTTTTCATATACTGCTGTTTTGATTTTTGAAAAATTAAGTACTCTTACTTTGAGGATAAACCTCGTCGCTGGCTATGAAGAAAAACGACCATATAGAAAATATTACAAGGAACTTTCTTTAACTAGTGAAAAGTTTAGTGATTATGTACAGCATCAACTTATGTGAAAACAGTTATTTGTAGCGACACTAACAATATGTTTTTTACGAGTAGAAAAATCTGAAAGATACATTTTTCTGCATTGTAAATTACCTAAAGTGAAAGACCTTCAGACTCGTACAGACTATACCTGCAATTCAATAAATTGTCATCCCAAACATTACGCGAATTCTCAAATTTCCAAAAGTTATATAAGAAAATGAAAAATAAAATTTAAACACCATGCATTAACTTAAATGTCTATTTGGTTAAATAAGCTACTGTCATGTATGGCCTATTCGATACTGAACACGCTGTATAATTAACAGGAATCAATTTTTTGTTTCAAAACTTTTCAAAATACCGTTTATCAATTGTATTAAAAGCGCTGATATTAAAAAATATATATTTACGTACCTCGGGGGCAATAGGTAAGAACTGCAAACAGTCCGAATTTTCGTTTTCCTCGTCCGAACTACAAAACGCTGCTACTGGATCTATGGCGCAAACATCAACCTACATCGCATAAAATGATTTATTTTTTAAGGAACGAAAAAAGTAAGTAAAATATCAAACCTCCATGTCAGTGTCTTCTTTGTCATCGCCACCACTTGCGATAGATTTATCTTCGTCGGTCAGATCAAATTCACTTTCTCTCTCCTCGTACTCTACGTTTTCATCCAATTCCTTAAAATCGGGCGCAAACGCTGACCAATTTTCTACCTGATTTTGTGCCCATACACTTACGACACCTAGAAGTTGATTATAAAATTTAAATGACGTAATTTTACGATGCAAGTATAGGGATAACAAGAGACGATGAAATTTGAAAATAACTGTACCTGAAGATATGCTGGCAATGATAGGCCTTACGGGATGCCAAGCGACATCTAACAGTAGTTCTCCCTTTGTACCATGTAATATTTTTACAAGATTTCCGATGGATTTTTCCCAAATATAAAGGGCGTGTTGCCGTGCTGATCCAGCACATATATATTCGCCATCTCCAGAAAAACAACACTTTTTCCACATGGTTCTGCAACAATTTTTTTAACTACAAGAGACTATAACTATTTATTTAATTTAAATAATATTAATTTCGTATTAATATTCCGGGGAACACGTACCATTACCCCAAAAAACCTAACTCTAGCTTAAAGTTACATCTGGAACACATGTCTATTTTTTGTATGTTAACCTCCTTTTTGGTAAGCGTAAAATTATTTTATAAAAAAAGTTTTGGAAAATATGTGATCGGTGGAGATTTTTTATATAAAACTAAGAAAAAGTTATATCTTTTTTTTATGTCACTTACTTGTTAACTAAGTCTTGCAATTTTTGTATAGGTTCTGGTTCCCCATCCTTCCCGTAAGTTAAAATTTCTTTACTGTCATACACTCTTATTACTCGATCTGCTGTATTTATTAGAAAGCAACTGAAAACAAATATGTGCCATTCACTTTGTACACTTGCCTAATTTTTTTGCAACAAAAATGAAATTTGTTACTTACTCTCCCCTTCTTGCAAATTCAATGCTACGAACAGCTGTTGCACTTGAACTACCCAATACAATTCGAAAACTCGCTTTAACTTCTAACGTATGAGAATCTAATACTAAAACTTTTCCTTTTGCATTTCCGGTATACACATATTCGCCTCGTCTATCAAACGATGCGACAATATTTAAATCGCCCTAAAAACAGAACAGTAAAATTTTTTAAAACGCAACAAAGGATTTACTTACATCCTCATCTATGGGCAATACTTGATGTATTCCATTGGTATCTACTAGAATTGCTGCATGTTTCATAGGACAAACAAGTAATCTCTCGAGACTCCTCGGTTCAAATTGTACTTTTAAAACTGCACAAGGAAACCTGTATTTCTGTTCACATTCACCCGACAGAATATTCCAAATACACACTGTATTATCAGTCGAGGCAGACGCAATTTTGTGGCCGTTTCTTGACCAACTTATACTGCAAACTGGATGCACGTGGGCTGAAATAATTTTTGCAATGCCTCGCGTCAAAAAATCCCAAATCACTATCCGTCCATCATTGCAACCCACTGCTAAAAGTGTGCCCCTTTTATTGAATGCACATGTTAATGCAATGGATAAAGAATCAAGTGTTCCATCAAACTCCTAAAAGAACTTTATAGTTTACAATCAGTCAATAACTAAAAACAAAAACTGACCTCAGGATAATTTTGTCCGAACGATTCTGGAACATAAAAATATGATAAAAATATTTGGTTTTAATAAATGTATTGTTCTTACCTAATAATTCTAAATTCATTTTTATAATTGCAGTACTAACATTTCAAGTAAAAATATAAATATAATTCAAATCATTTTTTCTCACATAACTTTCCGTTGTATACTTTGTTGTTTTTGTGCACAGGATACCAATCTGACAACATGAACACGGAACAAATTTGCAGAAAGTCAATAAAACCACCCTAATGTTATTTTTGTTAATTTCACTTGGTACTACTTGCAACTTGCACTATGTTGATATGTTAGTCCTGTTTTATTTACAAGTTTTCTCAGCTAATCTAAGCTATCTTGATCTAACTGGATCTGACTGTTGAGTGATTGGCGAGACTGAGATTAACTAAATGTAAATAAAACACACCTAAAAATTTCTATGGCTAGTGGGTAAGTAATCTGTGGCTAGTGGCTAGTGGTAAACTACTTGTCGCCAATAAAACAACATGAAAAAAACTAAAAGTATTAAATTAAAAATCTAACCTAGAAATTATTGGACTAAAAAACTACAATGAAAACACACATGGTAGTCGACTAATAAGTATATGTACATATATACATATAAAACAAAATGGAGAGTAAACCTGTAGAAGACATTAAACCATCAAAAAGTGGCTCCGTTTTATATCCTAGCGAGTCTAAATTTGCTCACATAAAGAATAAACAAGTTAGGACACAACAGTTCCAAAAAGTTAAGAGAGAATTAAAAAAGGTAAGACATGCTTAACGTTAATATAAATACATGCAGGTAATTCATTAGGGCTTCAAATTTTAGGCAAAAAAAGAAGCAAAGAAAACTAGAGAAAGAGAAGGATTACCTAAACAAGCACCCCATACTATTGAAAGTCTTCGTGAAAAGGATGAAACCATAATAACAGATTTGAACTTGGAAGAAAATGAATTGGTTCGTGAAGATATAGAACATGATGAATTGAGCACTTATTATAAACAATCATATGAACCAAAAGTTTTAATTACTTATTCGGATAATCCAATGAAAGTAAGCTGTTGCATACTAAAGTTATTCACTATGTTCATACTATTTCTTTTTAGAAAACTAGAATATTTGGAAGAGAGTTAACCAGAATAATACCAAACTCAAAATCTCTGTATAGAAATAGATCAGGTGTGAAAAAAATTGTGAAAAGTGCTATTAAAAAAGAGTTTACAGACGTTTTGGTTATTAACGAGAACAGGAAGGAACCAAACGGATTGCTTGTTATACATTTGCCAAATGGGCCAACAGCTCACTTTAAAGTTAGTAATGTTCGGATAACAACTGAGTTGAGGAAAAGCCACAAAGCAATAACTGCTCATCGACCTGAAGTCATTTTGAATAACTTCGCAACAAGGCTTGGGTTGACTGTAGGGAGAATGTTGGGAGCTCTGTTTCATTATGATCCGGAATTTGTGGGTCAAAGAGCCGTCACATTTCACAATCAGAGGGACTTTATATTTTTCCGACATTATAGGTATATTTAATATTTCAATATTCTGTTTAGATACAATTTAGTTGAACATTTAATTTATTTTTAGGTATGGTTTTGATTCCGAAGGGAAAAAGGCCAGGTTGAAGGAGTTGGGTCCTAGATTTACTTTAAAATTAAGATCGTTACAGAAGGGTACATTTGATAGTAAATATGGACAGTATGAATGGATAATGGAAGGAAGACGTCATGCCATGGAAACTAGTAGAAGAAAGTTTTTCTTATAAAATTTATACATTCTGTAATATATTCTGTCTAATAAATGTTATTAATACAGATCTTCATTAAATTATGACAATTCTAAATAAAAAATATCTTGTTAGTTTTTTTCATGTTCGGATTAAGGACGTCTCTAATTCAATCATTCCGATGTTTACATCTGCATTTGCAAGCACGAATTATTTGCATCAAATTTATAAATATATATAAATTTGAAACACCTGAAAAATTTGTAAGGCAACAGGTTTTGACATGTCACAAAAATTTAAATTTTACCAAAATAGAATCAAATATATGTTTTTTTTATATTAAACTTCAAAATAATAATAACTTGAAACTGACGATATACTAAAAATATGTTTCACTTTTTGTATAAATGTAAACATCCAATTTATATTTTTTGTTCTGATTTATTTTCACTTTGTAAATTACATGAGTATTTCAAAAATCAAATTTCATTCATTTATTTTCTACAAATGGAAGAGTTATAAGGGAAAATAAAGAAAATCGTTTTTCTGATGTATTTATTTCAAAAAATGTTTTAACACATTTTACAACTTTATAATTTGAGCCACCCTGTACATAACTTTATTATAATTTGAGTCATCCTATATCTTTAACAATTTAAGATTCGTAGCCTCCAAATCCTCCAATTGAACGATCCTAATGTCGAGTATCTTTGCTTGTGCAAAGAAAACCTAATGCAACTACTTGTCAAACCTGGCTACGGCCCTGACCCTTATTTTAAATATTCTATCTGCGATTTTGATAATACTATTTTGATGATAATGATATAGTATCCTCTCGTGCTCATTCCAATTAAAATCTCATGTGCAGGTTTTGAGTTTGAAATATATCCACATTTTTAAATTCGTTGTCCTTGTCCTTTTGATAAATTTTTAAAATTACTTTTGCTGTGCAGTTCTCTACTATTGTTACATAGTCGTCAAGTATGGTCACCACTAGATGGCGACGAATGGCACTTTCAAAATAAAACAACATGGCGAGGTTATATGCATATTTTCTGTCAGTTGATAGTGTTTTAAACAATTTATACTTTATTAAGTTTTTATAAACTTTTGAGAAATGTAAAATAGTGATATTATTTATATAGTGAAGTGTTCTGATTTCCGAGGTGCATTTTTTGGAATAGTTATTACTTAAATCGACAAGTAGAAACTTTGAGAGTAAACTTTTTAAGGAAAATCATTGTTTTCCTACAACGGTAAGTTATTTTTTAATATACTGCTACTTTATAGTTTCCAAAGAATTGCGTGGTGTTAATTTATGGGGAAAAAATATTTTATTGCAATTCGAAGTGTGGTTAGAGTTACTCCAATAAATGAGAATCTTAGGTATTTAAAAAAAAATTAAGTAGCCGCAGAGTATTTACAAAATTAACTGTTTTTTATATCTAGTTATTAGATACAATAGTGTTATTTGCTATGTGGAAATACATGATTAATTAAAATTCTCTCCAGAATTAGAGAAATAGTCTATCTAATTCTAGTAAAACTTCCACCAATACCTATTTATTATTTATACCTACCTGCGTGTACAAGTATCTATATAGGTAAACACTAAATCAGAGACTAAATCAGGTACTTTTATTAATGTTCAATTTTACTGTGCTTAAATAAACCTCTTAATTTTAAAAGTCTACTATAAAAAGGATAAAATTTGACAAAAATACCTACGTTGCCAGGTACTACTTTTTTACAGTTACTATACATTTCATACATTTTTTAGACTTACCTAAGTTTTTTTCTAAGTGTAGCAGTATCAATTATTTTATTTAAGGAACGTTTTTTTAGCAATTCGTTTTTGAAGAAATGTTATCATATTACTTATCCTAGGGAATTAATAATGTCGTACCTAAATACCAAATAGGTATTTAGTTTTAGATATTGCTATTTTTATGTTAAGTGGTTAAATATTTTAAGGAAATAATACCCTTTAGGAATACCTATAAGAATGTTTAAAATGCAATGGTCTACAAGAAAGTCGTCCTCTATAAATTATTAAAAAATACAATTTTATTGTAATTTCCACTAGAAACATAACAGAACAAGAATCTATCAAGAATTATTCTTAATTTAATGCTATTTTTCATTAGTACTTACTTTTGCATATAAAAGTGAAAACTTTTTAATTTTTTTAAAATTAAAATTAAATTAATTACATATTGTATTCTCTAGACTTTTAAACACTGCTTTTCGATCTAAGTTCGTTTTCAAAATTAACCAAATGAAAAAGTATGTAATGTATATAGTAATAAATAATTTTTTGAGAATCAAGACCAATTTAAATCATGTTTAATGATTTTTATCATGAACACAACCTGAAAATGTAACCAGAATTCACTAAATATTGTTGCAAAATTAAAGTCAGTCTTATTCGTACAATTTCTGCACGAATTTATTGTCATCAATAAACTGACGACAATTTTGTGTACTTATTACTTAGTTTAATTTACGAAAATTTTTTATACATTTCCACACTTTTTTTTGCAAAGAGTAAAATCTAATTTTATTATCGATGATTGTGCTATTACTATTACTGCTATTTTTCAAAATAAATGTTAACGTCAGCTTGTTAATCTTGATTATAACCCGGAACCTACAAATTTCAAATGAATATTTTATTGTGAATTTCTGCGCAGGCAATAATTAATGCATTATCCATTAAAGGGAATAATAAGTTTCCAACATACAAGTTTACTCATCGGTAAAATTATAAAGGACAAAATATCCAGGATGCACTTTTTCCCACGTTGGTGTTTATTGGTGAAACGTATAAAACTTTATAATAATATTAATCATCATTTAAGTTAACTTCACTATTAAATGCTTGTCTAAAATGAAACAGTTCAGAATAAGTAAGTACAAAATTATGCCACCGTGAGTATAATTTCCGAAGTTGCTTACAAAGTAGTTAAATTTATAGAATTACAGTTGTCGTCTACAGATAATTTGAAAAATAGGAGACAATTTAAATTAAATTAATAAAATATTAGGAAATAAACACCGTGAAGCAAAATACATACGTGTATCTGTGAAATCCAACTTTGGATTATCATCTATGCAAATTTACCTTTTAAGGATATTGTACATATCGTATCCGATGTAAGATGGACATAATTCCCATTCCTCTTTGCGATTAAACACTAATTCACGTTTAAAGTACCCTCATTTTTTACTTCAAGCCAATCCTTTAATATCCTGATGGGTTCTAAATAGGTGTACCTACATTTGAAAAAAAACAGCTTTCTCTTTAATCAGTTGACACGCAATACGAAGGCGAATATGTACCTAATCTATTTGAAAAACGGGCTTGAACGGGTAAATTTATTAATTTAAAACAAATAGTTTTTTCGATGCAATAATTATTTTGTACTCTTGTAATGTCTTTAAGTTAGAGCCTCAGCAATTTTTGCCGAGTCGTTTGACGAGTTATCTGTTTATTTATCACATATATCTATGATATATACGAGGTGTTACCAATTGCGGAAGTCAAACGCAGCGATATAACTCCTCAAAATAAAAATAAACTTCCTATAAAATATTAAGCTTTTGAGATACACTGTTCAAGTTGAAATTAATAAAAACTGTTTTTATGTACTTATTTAATTTATTCAAGTTGCATATTTTACAAATGAATTTATACAGGTTTTATTTTACTAGTTTACGAGATAAAATAACATTTAGGTACGGTTAAAATTAGAAAGGATATATGTTTGCTTTTTCTTTAGGCCAGGAGAAAGCTGGAAAATGACCATTTCGCGACTTTTTGTTTCGGCAAGCTGAATTTATCACTATAGATGCTAAATATTATGTACAATAACATATTATTAGTTTCCACAGTCATAAAAATGGGAGGAAGATTGTTTACAGGCTGGTTAATTATATAATTTTTACGTAAATTCACGTTTTTCGCTTATAACTTTTTTCCGTTCATTTCCACGAGAAGACAGTAAAGTACTTTTTTTCTTCTTGAAAAGACCTACAAAACTAGCCCTCGAGCGTCAAAAAATATTGATTAGATCAAAAGCTATAAACAGAAGAAGTTTATTTACGACTTTTGGATTAAACATTATAAATTGCGATATTATTACCAGAACGTTTTGGCATCGCATCGCTCTCATTCCTTATCACTGTCTAATAACTCACACGAAATCTGGAATCGGTAAGTAGAATAGTTTACAAGTTATGGCCTTATAAACAAATTAACTAATTATTAATCTGGACGATCCCGAGCATCTTCCACAATCGCACTGATTTTCTTCGTGGTAGATTTCATAATAATACATTGAAATCTATCATTTTTTTTTTAATTTCAAATTTGCAACCTGGATTTTTTTTTATTTTTTAGCCTTAGTTGCAAAATGAAATATACGACACATGCGCGTGATATAGTTATATATTATTACATATTCGGAAATTTTATGAAGAGCTTTAAGTTAAAAAAAAAAAATCGGCAAAATTCGTTGAAAAACAAAGGAAGTTGCAGACTGTCNTCATAACCGGCAACCCGAGTACTTTCCCAGATAAAAATATTTTATTTGTGGAAGTATGTTAAGTGCATAAGAAATATTGTCAAAAGTCAGTGGGTCCCTTGATTTTTCAGCGAGTCGTGGCGCGGCGGAAGGGCGGGGGAAGCGAACGACAGCGAGAAAATTACGATAATATTCATAGTCCTGTCGTTAAAAAAGCGAAATTCGCTTGAAAATAATATATTTGACAGTCTGTAACTCCGTTGTTTTTCAACGAATGTTGACGATTTTTTTTTAACTTGAAGCTCTTTTCATAAGCTTTCCAAATATGTAATATTCCCCCCATTTTTATGACTGTGGAAACTAATATGTTATTGTACATAATATTTAGCATCTATAGAGATAAATTCAGCTTGCCGAAACAAAAAGTCGCGTCCAACTCTATATTTCCTGGCCTACTTGGTTTGAGTCCATTTATACTTTTCTTTCAGATAGGATCAGCATAAAGTATAGCTGGAAAGTGAACAATTTCACACAACCCTATTTTTTTTTTCGCTTTTTTAACCAGATTTTTTTTACAAATATTGTCTCCTATATTTTTTATTTAGAATTATATGTTTTCCAGTATAAATAGTTTAAAATCACTTAAATCAGGAAATCACAATTTTATATTTTTTTTTCGTTTTACAAGACGTTTTTTAGTGGGAAAATGTCTTTATTTTAATGTTTGAGTGAAAAAATGTGATACAAAGACTGATTGAGTAAATTTTTACGTAGGCTCTTTCTATGTCCAGAAAACAACCAATTTTTCAGATGTCTTTTTTCTTTGAAAAGATTTACTGTAAATCGAATTGTCGTGAATTACGAAACAGTTGAATTTTGCCCACCAAAATCTTCCAGGTGGTAACAATTGAACAATATGTAACAAAACTATAAGGAAAAATTCTAAAAATCTCATACTAGATTGTGTTCAGGCTAATGTGGTGTTGTTTGAGTTCGGATATTAAAATGGTCCTACCCTAGCTTGGCTACTAGGGCAGGGTCATCTATTGTCCCATGGAGTCCTAAACCTTACAGCGTTATGCAAGAACTGAAATATAAAGCATAAAAATGGTATAGCCAGAAATACTAACAAAAAAACTGGACAGATGCAAGGCAAGAAGTTCATAAAATAACCATTGAAGGAGTTTTCTGAAGGTCTGCTGTACCAAAATCTCGGATCAATAGGCTGCTAATCTGACATTGCAGGCTCAGGAGGTCGTGAAAGCTTTCAAGGGACCTATGGTTGGTGGCAGCGGGAAAGAATAGTATATTTTCGTACTTATTATCGTATTATTATTATCGTACTATTCTTAAGAAGAAATCATGTGGTTTCCAATACAGCCTCACAATGTTTGAAGCAAAACGGCTACTCCGTTGAACGAGGTAGATGAAACGTCGCACTTTTTTAACTTGTTTCAGCAGAACATAAGGTTTTCGACTCATGGATGATTGGCGTAAAAATAGTGAAATTGTCTTTAATGTATGATTTCTCTGTGTAATTAACAATATAGGGGTTATACGTTGAACTGGATTAAACAGAGATCTATTAGCTTGGCTTAGTCAATTTTGCTCGCGTGCTAGATCAACCCTAACAACTGTAGGGCATGTAGCCAAGCATTTTATGAAAATAAATCACTGACCACTCCTCCAGTCTGCAGTACACCATACGCCAGCGTTTGCTGGGTTGCGGCTGGTCTGGCCCTGCGGTGACCTAGGAATGTCCTTTTCAAGGTTACATCGACATCGCTAAATTAAAAAGTTTCTTCCTTTATATCATTTTCTCAATTAAACTAGGTTTAATAAAGGAAAGTTTTTTTTCCACCTTCTTATACAGGATGTGCAGAAACGAAAGCGCCATAAGTATATGACCAAATTACTTTCTACAATATTGTTTACTAGCAAATATTAGAAAGTGTGTTATTTTTGTTTAATGGAGAAATTAATACTTAGTCGTTGTTACAAGTGCTGCAAGATATTGTTAGAAAATATTGACTGTTCTTGACTCACTGCGGATGAGAAATTGACTTAAAAATTAATTAGTTGTCGTAATCTGATGTCAGTAACAATTATATGCATAGACCATACGGACACGCTTCAGAAAATCGTTTCGTTTACGTGGTCCATTAGCCTGAAACAAAAGAAAACCCGACTTAAGTCAGTAATCTATTGTGTTCTGTGGTTTCATGGGCGGGTGGTGGCTTGACAAGTCGGGTGCCATAATCATGCACCAGCTATTTCAATCACACCAAAACATCTGCTGTTAATGAATGATGGCTGAGATCGGCTATTTGTTTATAAGTCGTGGCTCAGTATTGTATTACAATAGACACAAACATCTTGAGTGCTTTGGGGACCTTAAGTGTATTGAATAAAAATGCATGTATTAATAATAAAAATCGAATACATATTTTATATGATAAGAAATACAAAAATGTTTTTACTGGTTATAACGAGCGTTCAAATAAAAACGTGGTCGAAGTTGGCTCTGACACATTGGACGTAGGGCGTAGCTTATAGCGACCAATTTAACCTCATTTCTCAACGAGCTGTATAGCAGCTGTCAGTTTCAATAACAAAGCGCACATACTTCTATCCACATACTTCTATCCTATACTGATCATTACCTATAGTTTCAATGGATGACCTTGTTTCCAAAAAGGGGGGGCGAGACGTACTCCGTGTGTTTTGCGCATGTTCCATAATTAGGCGCGGTTGCATTCAAATTTAAAAGATTGTCACGGCATGCTCTGTACTATAGCCGATTATATACATATAAGATATTAAATCTATTTTCACTGAGTTCACTTCAATTTCTAAATGTTTACTTTTCTACCATTTTCTTCTATGAGTCCTCTACTGATATGCTCCTTATCTAACACATTATTTTACTATTTAGTTATTTCAATAAATAACGTAAGTATCTGCATAACCTATTTAATATTTTGCAGGCTCAAATAAAATAAAACAGAATACAAATTTATATGCTTTTAAAACTATATACATATGCATGGTTCGTTTATTATAATGGTTTCTGCAGTTTATTTAATAATATAAAAAACATGCTATAAAATATCTGTAAGAGACCAATCCGATAATAATGTCCACGATTAAGGTGGCCATATCCCTGGCCGAGAAATGGTGAAATTTCTGGCATATTTAGGTACTGAAATCTTGAAAAGTAAAACGTGTAGAACAAAAGTAAGCACAAAAATAAAATCCTTNCCTCACCCCCAAACTACCTGTTTCCATGCCTATTGGGAATTAGATAATATTCATGTTTTTCTTAAAAAGCAGTTGATATTTGTTTGTCTACAATTTTGACATCTTTACTTTTAGCCGATTTAAAACTAATAAAAACTCTCTTCGAAATAACACCCAACACACTGTATCTTGAAAACGCAATATTAATGAGGAAAGTGTTACTTATATGAACCACCCTCACAATTTTTCCAAGAGGACCTCAACCATGTCTCAGTTTTTTTGAAATTCAAGCGGGACGCAAAGTGAGTGGTCTATTAGATCATTTCAGAGACAACAACTATAAAAATGGACGTCAACTCCCTTATTTCAAATTGAATACTCCATTATATGTATTATTGAATTTTTGGAAAGGACGTGAAATTGTGAGCTATGCAAACCCAGCCGTATTTGATTTTCTTATTTACAATTGACAGTTGGCGAGGTTTGTAAGAATCTATACATCTTTTTTTGTGTTGCCGTTAACCATGTAATTTATGGTATGTCATGAGATCTTGAGCTGCTGCATCATTTGTATTTAATACAACTTCTAAAATACTACACCGAGAGCTCAATTTTTTTAGTTAGATTTTATTAATTCCAACACCCTGTATTTTTTGCTTCAAGTTATGCAAAATCAAATTGCTTTTTCCCTGATATAGACTTTGTAGGGGTTAAATTTACTAAAGAAATTTGCAAAAATCCCAAAAAATTTCAAAAAATTTTAAACACCTACAAAGTCTATATCAGGGAAAAATAAATTCTACATAATTTTAAGCAAAAAAATATAGGCAGCTCGACTAAGAAAGTTTTCGTATACTGAAAATATAATGTAACCGGAAAAATGAAACACTTGATATAGTGTTTTAGAAGTTTTATTAAATAAAAAAGGCGCAACAGCTTAAGATCTCAGGATATACGAAATGATAGATGCCTAAAAGCAGCACGAAAAAAGATTAGGGATTCTTACAAACCTCGCCAACTGTAAATTTAAAAAATAATTACAACTATTTCCGAAACTGTTGGGTTTGGGCGTAGAACATATTTTTAGCTCAGAATTTCATGTTCTTTCCAATACAATAATATATAGGGTGGTCCATTTGAAATACGTAGACGTCCACTTCCGGAAGTATTACAAGAACGTCATTATTTTATTTGAAAAGAGTCAAAAATACTTATGTGCCAAAATAATAGATTTTCCTGTTACATCATACATTGCTTATTGACGTCGACTTGTCCCGAAAATAAGTGAATATTGGGACAAATTTTATATTACAAAAATTGCTCACTATTTAACGATCTTTCAGATGAAGTGCGCTTCTACGTCCCAGGAATCAAAAAATTGTTTAGTGTGGCCCGCGATCTATACAGAAAGATTTGAACTATCAATTCTAACTGCAAATAGAAGCTATTCGAGTGACCTAACAACGCCAGTTTCCGGAACTAAAATAAATTTCTTCATTTCGGAGATATTGGCATCAGAGGGAGTGTTAAATGGCACACATTGTATATTCACTTGAAATTTGGGTACATTTTAAAGGTTAATTGTTTCGATGTAGATCAACAATATCTTATTTGACTTTTTTGTTTTTTTTAACTGAAAACGCTTAAAATCTTTCACAACAATTTAGAAACACTCTGTATATTTTATCTTCATAGATTATTATATGTACTTTATTTAAAAGGAAGTAATTTTCAGTAAGTCCCTCAACTTAGGTATCTATTTACTTAATTATTTTAATTCCAGAAATCCTTGGTAGTTATACTAATTCCGAAGGAAATCACTGGAAATCGTGGTAATTTCGAGGCAATCACTGGAAATCGTGGTGATTGCGAGGCAATATCTGGAAATCGCCACGATTTTAAAGCAATCGCTGGCAATCGTACTGATTTCGAGGAAATCACAGGAAATCATAGGATTTCCGCAATACGTGTACATTTTTTGGTAGAGTGGTTACCCCCTCGTTAAAAACGATAGCAACAACGATACTGGTTGTTATGGAATATTAGAATATAACGTTGCTGTACTAAATATGTTTTTTCATATTGCATGAATACGATTTTATTAATCGGCTAATAATCTTAATAGAACTGAACGTTTAGGGAACATTTCTAAATTTGAATGAGCCATTTAGTATTGAAAATAATACATTATTCACTAGAAACATGGCCGTATGTAAAATATATATTGGGAAATATAGTTTTTTTTTGTTTCTATGGAAAGAAAAAAAGCTTTTGGGAACCATAAATTAGAAAACTTATGTTGATTTATCGTCAGGTAATCACGAACAGGTATCCGTATATTTTTCTGTTATATGCAAATGTACAATTTTGCTAGCCGATTATTTCTAGATACGTTTATGTATACAGATGGGATCAGCTATTGAAGATATTTTTTTCGATTAAAAGTGGGTTGATTAATGCGTTTTTTGACCACAGATTACGCGTACATTCCCATGAATAGTGCAAAGACCTGGGAATGGAAATCGTGCTCACCCCTCTTTAGTTTTTTATTGTATACGCAACGCTATTTGGCGTTCCAACTTTAATTATGAGCTTGCATAAAAAAAGTATATGGCATTACTATGGAATCTAGTTATTTAGTCGGTCCCCTTCGAAATACGAAAGAACCTGGAAGAAAAAGTATTGTTTCAACTGTGGGCTTCTCAGGACAAGAACGAATTAAATATAGAATAGTGTGTATAGAATGTCATGAATAAAAATAGTTCGTTGTGACTTATGACACCTACATTTCAACATAAAAATAGTTTATGTTCTTATTTATAATTTTTTATTTTAATTTTGCATTATGCATTGGTCTAGTATTAATATATGCTTAATTTTTCTGTCAGTAAGTGTTATAGAAAAATTGGGGTTAATTAAGTTTTATAAACAATTCAAAGTTTTGTGAATATAACGTATATACAGGGTAGGAAAGTACCGATGGTCTATCTGAAGTTACGTGAGAGCGATAAAGTAAGTCATAGAAATCCATGCGATAGAGAAGGATGGCTATAATGAAGGCCTCTCATAGTCACCGCCCGTTTCGCCTTTCCACAAATAAGATCCACTTCTTATTTGTAGAAGGGCGAAATGGGCGTTGACTATTAGACGCCTTCATTATAGCCATCCTTGTCTATCACATGAATTTCTATGGCTTACTTTATCGCTCTCATGTAACTTCTGATAGACCATCGGTACTTTCCTACACTGTAGATTTAATAAAATTAGGCAACTCTTTGAGGTCATGAGTATTTCAAATTAAATTTTTTTCATAAAAAGATATTTATTCTCAATGATATGCCATACATTTTTAGGAAAATGTATCTCATATCAATGCCATCAGTTTGAGTTAAAACTTGATTTCTGCATATCCATCAACTCCGGGTTTCTATACACGTAAGCTATTTTTGACCCTAACTACTAAAAAGACTATTGTAAACACTATCGCAACGACGATTGTAAAATCGGATTTCAGTATTCTGAGTCGCTGTTACAGTTGACCAGCTATGTAATGGTTGAAAGTACTACAACTTCAATAATTTTTTTCTCGGAAATTTAAGCATTTTACAAAACATTTTTTACGATTTTTTTGGATAAGTTGCGAATCACCCTGTATATCCAAACAAGTCAATATTATGAATTTTATTCACCGCATTCGCTGATTCACATTTTTTACTTCAAACGTAATATTATATACACTTTTTTAATGTTGTCCATAGAATTGTTGCGTTGTATCTTACAACAAAAAAAACAATAATTTTAATTTGCAACGAGATCTTATCGGTTCTGTCAATAATAGCTGTATTAATTTTAATAAGAAGAGTAGTTATTTATAAATTAATGATCGCTGTTTTATTTTCAGATCCGACAACAACCATGGAGAACTCGTCTTCAAATCTCCAAGAGGTGAGTCAATTAATTCCACATCTATTTCGTTAATTAAGTGAATATATTTTATATTCATTACTGACAACCGGTAATAAAATTCTTAAATGCGGACGAATACGGTGATCTAACGAATTTCCTGTACAACTTTTACAAATTTTAAAAATAAACGGAAATCGAATAACCCTCCTGCTCTTGGTACTAACAAGCAGATTCAGAATCAAACATAATATTAATTCTTATATCAAACTATTGACGTAGTAGTATTGGATTACACTCATCAAAACCAAACTTTACCTAAAATAAGACATTTTTGATAATACTGCACAAATGAGTGTAAAAATGTCCTGTTTAATTTTAAAATATGAATATGAAAAAAAAGGTACTCTTATTTTTCTACGAATCAATTTAAAAATATCAACGAATTTACTACCATTCAGCATTCAAATTGTTAATAGGATGATATATTCAATCAAGGCCTTGTAGTATTGAAAATTCATTCACATAATAATAAATCGTTTGTACGGAATCACCCCGTACATACTCCTACGACTGAGCTATGAAGAAGCGCTTTTTGTTGTGCAACGGAAATCATTATAATGACGTGTAGGAAAAGCGGCATTAGTAGTTATTTTTAAACCGCATTTATTTACCTTATGGTATTTTTTATGTAGCGGAAGTGTCACCATAAAAATGAGAATACACGATAAGGTGAGCTTTACTACAAGAATTGTAAGGAAACTACAGGGGACGCTTGCAATCGTTATACCTATTACATAGTACGTATTAATAATATTAGATATTTTCTAGACAATTTGTTTAAATATATAAGATGAAGATAAATGATATATTTTTCAGTGGGCCTTCAGGTGGAATATTCCAGGGGTAAACCACACGTTTGCTTTTTCTATTCAGAACGTTTTTCGTTGTGCGACTGTCAACATTCTCGTGCACTTTTCAACGGTTTTTCTTCTGAAGCCGGTCGACCCTGCATCACGCAATTAATTTTGCGCATTAAAAATAAACGAAGTAGATATATAAATTAATCGCGTATAATTTAATGGTCGATGTGGGTACCTGCCCATCTGGAAAGAAAACAACTGTACATCATCCTTTGCCGAGAAATTAAAGAATTATTAAGAAGGGGAGACAGGTTTTGATGTACTGTGTTCATGACATTCTTGTTTAAGTCGGATTAATCGATTTTAATTGCCTTCAAATCTATTTGTAGCCGAGAACTAAATTTAGTTGACGTTACGGGGAGAAAGCATTTAATTGCCTCATATTTTATCGGTTAATAGTGACACTTCGCTGGCTATCAAATCCTAATTTTATTTCGGTGCAAGTTATACGAAAATTTCTTCAAATCAGTTCATTCAAAGACATGGTAGTTACATTCAGTGCTCTAAATCTTCTAAAATGTCTTGAAAATCCAAATAGCTTCGGTGATTCATTGTTACTGTACATTTTTTAGTCTCAGTTTCATATGATATGACCACGATGAAGTGATATTTCTATGAAGGAAATTTTAGAAAGGCTTCACAGCTAATTTCTCAATTTATCTTTAAATCTTTATCCAGCATTTTAGTAGAAACGATATCTTTTCTTTCCTGAATTTTGCACGCCTGTCGAACACACAGAAAACCGCTTACGGTACTATAAACATAATCACACGCCACAGAATGCTCTTAGGAAACTATTAACACATGTATTAATCACAATTATTGAGTATCTTTAAGAATTTGCTAAACAGATCAGGAAAGGTACATTTTCTGATGTTTACATGTTCTCCGCGATCTTTCATTGCGAAGAATTAAAGGGAGTTGCTTTAGTTTAGCGTTACGGTTTGTCACTTCTTTGATAGATCTACTTGTTTTATCAGTGTCTTACTAAAAGTGCGATATTTTATCTATAAAGTGCCAGTTTTATCTATAAAGTAGTTCTTATTGAACGTAACGACAATCAAATTTGTAATACTGCTTGTATTATTGAGAAAGTTCCTTGATTCTTACGAAAAATCAGTCAATTTTCATATATGAATGCCCATAGAAAAATGCACAAGAACTTGATGACTTTTGTACCATTTATATGTACCAAATTGATTGCGACTATGTGTAAAACCTAAAATTAAAAAAGTGTAGTTTCTTAACTACATAGATAAGTACGATTTTTTTTAAATATTTAATTTAAATTTAAAAATAAATTAGTAAATTAAACAGTAATTTAATGGATTTAAAATTTTAATGGATTTAGCCATTTAATTATAATTACCAATAACAAAAAAATTACAAATAATACAGAAGCTTCGACAAAAGACATGAAAACACAAAAATTGCAGCCTCGGTCTAGAATTTTTGAAGTTATTGGTCGTACTTTGTATACTTTTCATTAAAGTATATCTGATAGGATGATATTAAAATGAGCAAATTAGTGAACATTTTATTTGTTTTATATTATGATTTCATAGATTCCTTCGTTATCCCGTTTTGGAAGAACAGAAATAACAAACACATTCATTTAATTTTATAATTAGTATCGTGTAATAATTCAGCACAAACCCAATAGAGGGGGTGCAGAATCCAGTCTTAGTCAGATTTTAAATAGAAAAATCGCCTATCGATTTTTGTTAAATTGGGCGAAGAAAAAAAATTAATGGGTAGGCTTTGATATCTGAAAATAAATTCAAGTCATGCAATTTAAGTGTTATATAAGCTTCGTTTAAAAAAAAGGACAAACGATAAATAATTTTTTTACAATGGTGTTTGCATTTGAAGTGAGTTATAATATTGTACAAAGGTACATTTGAACATACTTAAAAATGTTCTGTATACAGGTTGTTCTTTAAAATTGTACATTATTTTTTCCGTGCAGCTCTGTATTTTGGGGTGGTAAGTTAACAGCACCAAATTAGCTGAACTTTAGCTCCATCATTTGAAATATACAGGGTGTTTGTAAATAAGTGCGAAATATTTTAGGGAATGGTTGCCGAAGTTATTTTGTGAAAAAAAGTACATATAAACGTAGATTGAAATATGCTTCGTTTCCGAGATACAGAGTGTTTAAATTTCAATTTTTTATTTATTTTTGTTAATTATTTCAGAATTTTAAAGATATTGACTCGTTTATTTAGAAATATCGACAACAACCTACTAGATAATGTATAGAAATTAAAAATACTCAACTTGCAATAAAATATGTTTTATTTTTTCCCTGAAAAAACGGTGCATCCTACGAAAAAAATTGAAGAGACCAATTTCATTCAAAATTGATGGCGGATTTCTAAAAAATTAACAAAACAGGAAAAAGTCAGTGGCGTACAATTTTTTTTTATTAGAAAAAAGGTTGTGGTGGTATTCTCGCACGAATGTCACTGGTGCAAGTAGAAATATTCGAATCACCCCAATAAATGCACATTTATCCCTCCAAAGCGTATATCAAATTTCGAGTCAATATCTCGAAAACCCTGAAATAATTAATAAAAATAAATAAAAAATTAAAATTTAAACACTCTGTATCTCGGAAACGAAACATATTTTGACATACGTTTATATTAACTTTTTATCACAAAATAACTTCGGCAAACACCCGGTACGTAAAACTATTTTTAAATATATTAATTATTAAGTGTCGGTATATCTGGAGAATTTTATTTTACCTAGAAATAACAACTAAAGCTGCCATATTTATATTTTTTGAAATCAGAAAAACTCGGATTTCTAAAATTTAAAAGTACCTCGCATTAAAAAAACATGAGACATCTAGAAATCGCATAAGCGATGTTTAATTGTTATTTTTCTAAAAATCAATTTTTGAAGTCTTCCAAGGACCGTACAACTTTTGTAGGAATAAGCTCTTTTCCCGAGTCAAAAATAAAAAAGTTACCGGGATGATAACTGTCGGTGGGTATCCACACTTTACAGCGAATTTCGAAATTTGACTGTGTTTGGGTACTTTCAGCATGTTGCGTTTATCTTCGACTGTGAATTAATTCTAGATGAAGAAGTCCCATCGCCGGAAATAGTACCTCCACAAACAGACGTGTCGAAATACCGTCCATTCATGGTAAATCAAGAGGCGAGGGTACTGAATCGCGTATTACGTTTATGTACCGCGGGCTCGGAGAGCGTATGCATATGTGGGTGAATAAAAGTACGCGCTGGTCGTTCCTCACGGCGTTCATGAATGTGCATGGGTGTCTTCGGCCTAGTATATGCACTCGGTGTCGGTGTCCATGAATGAGTCATTCACGGGCCGGCCCGCCGCGTTGCCAAACCTGCAGGATGAATTTACACTGCTCCAGGAAACTCGAACGGCGTCGAAAACTATAAAATTTTATACGTTTATGCGGGGTGGTTTCTAAATCTCTAGCGCTCGTGTCATTTTAGCCCCAAGCTTTGTTAAGCCGAGGATGTAAAACCGTTGGTTTTCGAGATTCAGTGTGAAGGCATTTTTTAAAAACCAAGATTTGCATTGGCAGATAGTTGACAGAGCTTGATTAAAATTGGGCTGGTGATTTTACCAAGTAGAGGTAAATATACAAATTCGAAGTCAATTTTGTAGTATAACAACCCTAGGTTCGACAAAAAAGAAGTAAACGTAGTTGTGGCCAAAAATATGTGTGATCGTCATAAGGACTACCAACGTTGTGTGTATTTATTTTTTTTATTGACCGGAAGGCGCTGGCTACTAACTTTGTAGAGGGGATGTATGGTTTAATTATATAAAACAAAAGCAGAGTAAATACACCTAACCTTTATTTACATACAATTCAAATTAAACATGTGACAAATAGAAAGAACAACAAAAACAATAACAACCATTAAACATAAAAGGAGAGTGCCAGGCTCACCTAGAGCTCCTGCGGGGAAAGAGCATGGCAGAGAAACCCACGATCGTTGCTCTTACCACCCAAATATAAATACAAAAATAACCACTAACCAAAGGAATAAATTAAGATCCTTTGCCAATGATAAATAAGTCTTGTCCCATTTAATGTGTCACTAAATGTCATCTGTTAACCCCATATTAGTCATACACACTTCCAAGCAAAACTGGAGAGATTTGGTGTTAGTTAGCCGGCAGAGCCGGAAGGTACTGAGGTCCCATCATACGGGAGGCTTCTCAGCTAAAGTTGAGATTTCGGAAGGTCGTTCTTAACACTGGAGTCCCATACGGGAGGCTATCCAGCGTAATCCAGATTCATTCCGCACGGGCGAAAATGTTAGTAACTGCAACAAGGCTCGTATGTGACATAAAGTGGACACAAGAAATCAAAGAACAACATGATCTTGTTTAAAACAAGTTAAATGTGAAATAAAGAAGTCGTTATTGCACTATCTGGGCGGTCTCGACAAAATACATATTTGAACATGTCATAAATAATGAACAACCTTAAATAATAATTGTAACAATTTTATATTAGAAAAATATACGCCCCTAAGCGTAAGACAATGAAGGCTAAACATATACAGAATTATTATCATGAAACATCTATATTTTACGTATAACATAATCGTGGCAAAAACAAGTTAGCTGTAAAACAAAGGAGTCATTATTGTAAAGTCGGGGGCGCCCACGACGATATACATATTTTAACATGAAATAAATAATGAGCAATCGTTAATAATAAGTATAACAATTTTACCTTAGAAAAATATATGCCCTTGAGCATAAAGCAATGGAAGCTAAACATACAAAGAATTATTATCATGAAACATCTATAAACATCACAATCACAAGATTACATAGAACAATTAACAACAAAGTACTTAAAGAATATTACCTGCTAACTAATAACACTTTAAACAATTAATTTTACACTACTTTGTCACACTGCCCGCCGATCGTCTTACTACCTATCTGCACACTGTTCTCACTTCAACTCCCTATCTTCAACTATTTAGGCTTCCTTCCAGAATTTCCTACCTAAGTGCCTGTTTTTTGTGCTTCCTTCTATCGACCGTTAATATTACTTTTTCATTGTTATACAATACCCATGTAACAGGTGACGTCGAAATTGATAAGATAACTACGGTTTTGCACAATTTCAAGTCAAATAGGAAATAAAACACAATAATAGCGTGTACAATATTTTTTTATTAAGTGTACAATTTTAAATATTCAATGTGCCAGTCCAAAGTTGAAAAAATCATTCACGTAAAATTTTTTTCCTGAGTTGTGCCTTCCGCTATCTCTTACAAAATTCAGAAGTTCTCTAGATACATTGGTCATTTTATGACTTTTAATTAGATTGTACTTCGCTGTAATGTCCTGCACTTAGATGTTTTTTGGGAAATGCTAATTGTATATTAAAAATACACTCACTCGGTTTATAAACATGAAAGTATACCTATCTGTTTCTTCTTTACTCCAAAGGAAAATGTTTTCGCTGGTGTGTATTATGCTTCCGAAGTTTTCATCAGAATTGTTCATATACTTCTTGGTGTTAAGATGGTCTATATGTAGAAGCTAGACCTTTGAAAAAAATGTTTGTTTCAAATAAGTATGGTCGTATATTTTATTTACTAACAAATATAATCCGAGCTTTCTGTAGCCTTCAATTTATTCCATTGGCACCATTTAATTTATTTTTAGACTTGGCAAGAAAGAGCCCCAACTAAATTTCAGTCAGTAAGACGTCAGTCAGGTGGAAAATTTTCCATGAAGATTGGCGGATGCGCTAGCGGCATTTAAAAATTTCCAAAAAAGTCAGTCAAGTTATCTTTTTGTTCTCTTTGTTATTATAAATTTTGTATATTAATTTAAGAGCGCAAGTACATTTTTTTCTCGTGCGTCCGTTGCAAATAAACTTTTTAGCCAGAAATCTACGAAAATATCTAAAGAAAAATGTCCAAAATCAAATTGAAACTTATTTTTCACTTATATAGATATCGATAGTCTTATAAAAATAGGCAAAATGTAGATGTTCACCATTTTCCTCCTTATTGGCGTCCCCGTGGAATTCTTAGACCATTTCTATTTGATTCGGAAATATTCAGCCTACACAGTGTCACTAAAAGCACTACAACTCAATCAACCCTGAACCCTGTGCCCAGCGGTCGCAACCGAACGTTACATTTTGAAAGTTTATACGCCTATACTTATACACATACATATGTCCTAACATTTCATTATCGATTCGGTAAACGTTTGCAACGTTAAAATCGTTTTTGACCTCGAAAATAAAAGAAATCGGAAAAATTTAAATATACGAAAGTTAGTTCAATTTTCGGATTTTTTTTGTCACCGTTTTTCTAAAGTTAATTACCATTTCAAACAAATAGAGCTTTATATAAATTATACAGCATTTTTACTTTACTACACTGAAATCCATGTACCTGTACAATGTGTGGGTACACATGTTGCAAGTGACCCATTTTTAAACACAACGTCAAGAACGCCGCTGGACGCACCACGGGGTTCCCGGAAAACGACCCCTGCAGAGTGGCGCCAGGACCAAGGACTTCTGCCACCGACTACCAAGCTACCTACGACCGACTTCAACCACAAGGCACTCTCCAGCAAACCCTCAAACCGTCAACATCACTTTTTCTACACAAGCTTAGTTTTCAATAAAAATAGTTTATTTGTACCGTTGAGAGAGCGTTTTATTCTTGCGCGGGCTGTTCTGTTTTGACTTGCTTCTTGCATTCGTTACTATTTATCAAGATCATTCTGTGAGCAAGTAAGGATGTCCGTTGTCAGCACTTGCTGAAACCATCAAGGAAAGCACCCACAAATAATTTATGAAAGGGTGGGATGAACCCAATACTTGCTGTCAATTTGGTAAGGAGTTCTTAGAATACCCTGACAAGGATACAGCCAAAAAATACCTGGCCATGTGTAGGTCAAATCTTCACCTGATGACAGGTATTCAAACACTGTTGGCTAAGAAAGCAGCTTCACAACATGGGGAATGTGGAACACCTCTTTGCAGGAAGAAGAGACCTTATTACATGAGCTATGTGAATGCACTGCCTTTTCGCCAACAAGAGAATCCTTGTTGGGAAAACGGTGGTCTTCTATGGCTTATATTAGAGAGATCTCCCTGAGCAACGTCATCACCTTTTTCTCTGTAATAGGTTGATTAGCGGCTCAGATGGATTGATCTCCTAACGGGAGAAAGTACAAGGGGCCTAAGCCTAAGCTTTTAAGCTACCCTCCTTACAATTCCAAATTCCAGAAGGGTGTCCATAGTGTACTTCAATGTTTGGGTTTGTGTGGTTCAGACATTGATGACAACGAAATGTATTATTGGCCATTAGTGCAAAACGGAGGCAAGAGCGACAAAAGGACGGTGTTGGATGTCAAATATTTTTAGAAGTAGGTCTCAGTGTAATGGAAGTAATCTTAACAATGATTTGTAATCCGATGGGATGTTTTTTATCTGTTGCCGTATATTTGTTAATGATTTTTAAATATTAATTATAAAGTAAAATAAATAAAAAAAATGGAAAATAATATCCGATTTTAACGTGTATTGATGGTAACTTGTAACGAAAATGAAATATATTTTGGACAGTGGAAATAGGAGCAGTAGGGCTGGTGTAAACATCATAGAACAGGCAACGTTGGTCCGCTGACGGACAGTGATTGCTGTGGTGTCTGGAGGAAAGTGGGCTCCGCGCTCTCTCATCAGCAGTCCGGAGCGCGACTCGCGAGGATATCCGCCACCCAGACCGGGCGGTCACGTGCCGCCACTTTCGAATCGACAGTTACTGGGCTATTACCCACTATTTCTGCATTTCCCCTTGGTGAATCAGAGGGTAGTGGCGGAGAGGCGCAGATGGCCGTAAATCGTGCGAACGGTACTTCTTTTTATGATGTAATGCCCAGTAAAGAGGATGTACTATCATAACTTACGAATTGTGATGGCATAACTGCGCCGCCGTCAAATAAATTGCGTTCGTTAAGTTTTATTTCTAACAATTAAATTGGATAAATAACAAACGCTCCGCTGCATGGATCCTTTGCCTCGCACAACCACACAAACGCATAAATTCGTCATCCAGTCTCTTTCGTACGGTACCATAATAACTATTTTCACATCTTATCAAATACAGGGTGTTAATTAAGTACTCAACAAGCTTTAGGGAGCGATTCTCCGAATCATTTGCACTGAAAATATTTTCAAATCATTATTTAAATCCCCTTTTCGGACCGCTGCTGACTGCTGACCCACAAAGGTTTATCGAGAGTGAATTCGATGTCATTTTAGCAATAATTAGTTATTATTAAGGTTAATTAACTGTCAAGTATAAGAATTTATAATAAGTTCCATGTGTTACATACAGTTTTGTTTATCTAACGTTCATTTCAAGTTACAATTTTGTGAAAACTAGAAATCTCGGCTTCTACTTTCTCCAATTTATGGAACATCCGCTAAAATGTATTCACTACCATTACTTATAAATGGAGATCTGTCGGTACCAGAGAGGAACAATGGTGCTATCCATCAATGAATTTTAATATGCAGTGAAGGTAGTCAGTGCAGCACAGTGATTCTGAATTGAAGTTCAGATGAACCTCGCTTATTATCGCTTTTCTGTAATTCCATTGGTATATGGGTCTAGCTCTGTTCCTTGAATGGGGAATATAGAAAAACGTTTCCGATGTCCAGATCTGTACGCAGATACACTACAGGGTGTTAGAAGTTTCACTGCCTTAATTTTAACAGGCGATAAAATACATTAAAATAAACAAAAAAAAAAACCTTTTATGACATGGGTCCTAAATTCAACAATTAAAAATTAAGTTCCTGTTTTAAGAGATTCATAATTACTAAAATTCGAGCTAAAATTTAAGCACAACACTATCTTCGTACTACAAAATCGATACCTTTTATTTTATTTATTTAAAACCTGGAAAACAATTGTCTTGAAATTTACCAAATGTTTCACAATAATAGTTGTTTACATTTACAAATTATTATAATTTTGTACCTTTAGCAGAAAACTTTTTTAGGGACGCCTATGAAACTAATTAAATTTTATTGCTAGGCGTTCTTATACATGTTCAACTGACTTCGAAAAGACTATAGCGAATAAACTTTGTATATCCCAAAGGGATACTTTTAAACTTCAGGTCATTCTGTTCGCTTGGTATCAATAATCCTTGTTTGTTTTCTCTGTATCACATGAATATTTATTGAATCGGGTTTTCAATACTAGCCTTTCGTTAGGTGGAGCCACTGACACTGTTGATTGACATTAAACGTTTTACTCATATGAAATTATGCTTTTATGAAGTTGCATGTTTTTTGCGCATTAAAAGGAATTTTTAATGAAAGCTTGTTACTGAAGTTAATTCTCATGCTAAATCGAACGTAACATTAAATGAAACAAAAAAATTGAGATTATGTTCATATGAGGCTAGGTTGAGTTTTATATGTCGTCATTTTTGACGTGATTTGTGGTTGAAAAGTAGTACATATTCCAGTAACCATTATTTTTAGTATTACGTCTTAACAGCCACAACCAAATTGATAATTAAAAATAGTCAAACTTTTCATTCTACTATATTTTGTATTAGTGATCAAAAAAAAATCAATAGATTTAACATTATTCCTAATAATTGCATGTATGTTAAATATCTGTTACCAGAGATTTATTGCTGTTGTAATATAGCTGATGTTATCATTATTTAAATTATATATATTCCATAATTCGTAATAAATAAATATTATGTGGCCACGCTATTTCCTTCTATCCGCAATGCAGATGTGAACTAGTTTGGAATAAATAGTTCCATGATTTTGATGTAGCGAGAATAATGCTCTGTTTCTGTCCATACAAACACTTTTATCTTTTTAGAATAGCTTGAGAACCATTTTAGTATTTGTCCCAATTGTTATCAATATATTGTGAATAAAAGTTGTAGGCAATTTTCGGATATTTAGTATACAGTTAACTGCGAAGTATTCAATGTGATTGAAAATAATGTATTTCTGTTAATTGTGGCGCATATCTGCATAAAAAGACCATTAATTATTGGACGTTTCATTTTATTTGGGTCTTAAAATTGTAACCTTTTGTAAAGGGCCATCACATACATAACTTTGTTGCCTTTAACGATATCGAAAATATATACTTTATACAGAAATGCTTTATTGACTAATTTTTAATGTGGAATTCGATGTTGTACTACAATGTTTAGAATTATTCAATTTTCGTGGCTGCAAACATACATAGGTATTGAATTTTCGCAACCGAAAGAGATGCATTAACCAAAATGTTGTCACCGCCTTTCTTGGTGGTGAAATATTTGGGATTATTCAATTCCCGTGGCTGAAAACAAACATAGGTTCGAATAGAGAGATGCACTAACCAAATTTGGACAGAACATAGCTAATACAATGCGAAACATAGCTATACTCTGTTTGGAAATGAAAGAGAGTAATAAAACTCCGAAATAAGAACCGGCCATGGGCGTGTTAATATTTCGTTTCAGGTAATTATCGGGTAACACTAATGCTAACAGGTAATGGGTGTACATTAGTATATTTTATTGGATACATTATAGGGCAGGAGCCAGTGTATTGTGACAGATCAATCCAGTCTTAGAGCTGAATATACGAAGACGTGCTAGAGCAGTAGAGTAAAATTCGACTTGTGTTTAGTGACTAAAGTACACTCATTTTATTTTAAAAAAGAAATACCAACGCTAAACAAAATTTTAAGTGAACTTTCAGAGGACAACGATTTGCCAAAAATCAGTAGAAGCAAATTATGGGCCGTCTTACGAGAGTTGAATTTTTGCTGGGAAAAGCAGAACAGGAAGTCAGTTCTTATCGATAAAGATGAAATTATTTGTTGGCGAAGATCCTACTTAAGATCAATTAGAAAATTCCGTGACGAAGGGAGGAATATTTATTATCTAGACGAAACTTGGGTCAACGAGGGATATACTGTAACAAAAGTATGGCAAGATAAAAATGTAAAAAGTTTTCGACAAGCATTTTTGGATGGACTTTCAACAGGGTTCAAGGCACCTTCAGGTAAAGGGCGAAGATTAATAGTGACACATATAGGTAGTGCCAGTGGTTTTGTAGATGGCGGTTTACTTTTATTTGAATCTAAAAATACAGGTGACTATCACGAAGACATGAACGCAGATGTTTTCGAAGAGTATTTTACACAGATGTTGGATCTTATTCCTCCGGGGTCTGTAATTGTCATGGATAATGCCAGTTACCATTCACGGCAGACCGAGCGGACGCCTACGACTGCTTGGAGGAAAGCCGATATAATTCAATGGTTATCCGGAAAAAACATTTCTTTTGAAACAAATATGGTGAAAAAGGAACTTTTGACACTTGTCAATCTTAATAAAGATCAGAAAAAATATGTTATCGATGAAATGGCAACAAATCGCCAAATAACGGTACTACGGTTACCACCTTATCACTGTGAACTTAACCCAATCGAATTAGTCTGGGCGCAGGTAAAAGGAGATGTAGCGCGAAATAATACGACGTTTAAATTAAGTGACGTGAAAATTTTGTTAAAAAATTCCTTGGAACGAGTAACTGCAGATAACTGGCAAAGATGTATACATCATGTACAAAAAGAAGAGGAGAAAATGTGGGAACTCGATAATTTAATTGACGTTACTGTGGAACCTATCGTTATCAATCTAGGAGACGAAGATAATTCATCAGAATATTCAGAGGATGAATTTTAATATACCTACTTTTTTATTTTCTTTATTGTACATTTATACAACACTACATTTACTCACCATAATTTGAATTTTCAAAATACATATATTTTTGTGTGGAATAAAAGTCTATTCATTAAATTTAAATAAATATTTTGATAATAATATTGAATAATTTTATTTGAATTACTAAAAACCCTCTTAACCCGGTTATGATGCTTAAAGTAGCCTCATGTTTTGAAATGCTGTTTTTATATTGTTTACTTATAAGAGAAATGGACCGAGAAATTGAAGCGGCATAGACAAAGACGGATTGTCGGGGATTAAATTTTAGCTACCTGCTACAATTTAGTACAGTCCGATCGCACAAAGTTTTGTTAAAAGTAGACCTCATCTATACGGAAAATACATAATATAAAAATATTAAATATAAGCACCAGTACTACATTTATTTACGACTTGCATACATAATGAGTTTTTATTACTCTATTTCATTTCGAAACAGACTATAATATAATTATAGCGATTCCATACATAACCCTATACTGTATACTTTGTGAATCAATAAAAAATCTGCGATTTTTATTTAAAAACCTTTGTTTTCTATCAACATTATTTCTTGCGTTAATTTTGGGACAACCTTTACTTATATTAGAAAAATATATACATCGTTTTCCTATAGAATATAAGATACCTACTCTGTTTTTCCATACTGTATATTTTCTGATATAGCGGGCTTTCTTTGTCATACAAAATATTTTCTTTATCTTCGCTTTTGTAGATGACGTTGCTCTGCAGAGCGAGACATAAAAAAACTAATACCGTCCCAGTCGCGGAATCGCTTTGTATAACCGTAGTAGACCATGTCTCAGATATGTGACTGCATTTTTTTCGAGAAACATAATTTCACTTCTGAGACTTGGAAAGTTTAGGGGGGTAGAAGGAAACACACATAAATTTAGATTTCGTGATATTTATTGAGCGTCACGTGCTTGTAAAAATCGACCGGCCTTTATGGCGTTTTCTTGTATCATTATACAAGCGGACGGGGAACTGGGGTGACCCGCAAACTGGAGCTCTTAAATGCTCTCGTGGATTTTGAAAGGCGGCGTTGTTCCTTTATGCTAAATGTACGCCTCTTCCGGTACTAATCTTAATCAGAGGTCTTTATATCCTCCCAACCACTATATGTAATATAACACAATGAGGCAGATGTAAGTACCACGCGAGAATCGAGCATAAGGTGGAAATTTTTATGAACCAAATTTTGCTCTTCGTTCAACTTGGTTTGTGACAGGGTTTTATATAGGGTGTCCCCATACATTTCGAGATATTAGTTTAAAAAAAAATTTGACAGAAGTTTCCGCGGAGATCCTAGTAACTCTTTTCAGGACCGTGATATCAAGCTGATTTTTGGTATTCGTAAAGAACTTAGACGACGCTACCTTAAGGTATATCTTTAAATTCAAAAATATTATACCAAGCGTTTCATTTTCGCTGTTACATTTTGGCAAAGTAAAACAGGTATAACTTTCTTAGTTTAAATAGAACACCCTGTATTTTATTGCTCTGTCTTGTACACAATGAAGTTCTCTTTCAAGCCATATAAGCATTGTTAGGGTTGCGATAACTACTTTTGGAGATATTTGCAAATTTCTACTATTTTGGACAGTTTTCATCATATCTGAAGTGTTAACAAAATTACCTTGGACATAAACATGTCAAAAATAACAAAAGTGGCTTGGCTTGTGTTAAATATTGTTGTGTGTTGTGTTACTAAACTAAAGTAAAATATAAACTCGTTATAAACGTCTATAGCAGTACCTGAATAAAACTACTCTTCAAGTTTTTCTTAGCATTTCAAATTATCACACTTGCTTTCTTTTCTCGGCTATTGATAGCGCATTTTGAACCAAATCAAATATAGTCTTGAATGTTGTACAAAATGTTAAAATTAAGGTATTACACAAAGTCGTTTTAAACCTAACTAAGGAATTAATAATGCGGGGAAATTGGATGTCGACCAGATCAAGTTTTGTTTATTAAAACATAAAATTCAAATTTCATTAGAATACTCGATGGGTGAAGGTCGATCTAAGTCGAAATCTTAGACATAACAGTGTAGGCGAGCTTTAGTATCAGTATAATTTCGAAAATGGAAATAATTTTAATTATATTCATAGCAAAACTTATTTATGCAATTTGTACTTACATTTGCATTTTACTCATGCACCTCAACCTGCGCTATAGAATTTCAGTCTTACTTGAGTACAAGACTAGGTTTGCTCTTATATTTTATTCAAATATTAACTAGTAATTATCCTTACCTTGTACTTTCGTCCTAACCTCTAATTTTTGAACCGACGTATTACTTTAAAGTTTTATTAACTTCGAAGTCAAAATAACTACCAATTAAAGATAAAGTTTCTTTATATATGATATACCTAATTCAGTATGCATTTTAATCATTGACTTGGAAAACTTGTTACCCAAAGACAAGATAAATGTTTAGCAATTTTTTTAAAGCATATGCGTTATTAAATAGTAGAAAAACGGTAAAATAATAATTAAAAGCGACGAAATAAAAAATAAAATCGGAGAATTTATTCCATATTTCCTCATGTTCACTTCAAAGTAAGATAACTTTTCAAATGTTTTGTCTATCTTTCAGTGAATAAACGGGATGATAAAAATGTGCAATGTACAATTAAATACCTCTCCTGATAACACAATATCCTTTATCAGAACTGTTCCGGTTATTTCTTGTAGGTAATCTCAATAAAACAGGATATTGCGTGCGCTACAAAAATTAGAGTTGAACAAGAGACATAAATTTCTAAAAACACTTCCGGGAACTGTCTTTCTAATGGTTTAAGATATTTAGATCGTCTGTACATTCGGTGTTAAAAATACTTGTTTGTATTGTCATTTTACATATTTTTCAACGCGTTTCTAATGTCTGTTTCGTATTTTTTAATTATGTGACGAGTGTAACAACGTCGCATGTTGTGTTTATTAAAGGTTATTTTTAATGAAAGCTTTTATCTGAAGTCCATTTTCAGTGCAGCTTTAGATTTATAAAGGATAAAATAGACCGTTACAATTGATTACAAATTTAAAAACGGTTAAAACAATTTCTGGGCTGGTTGTTACGACGACAATTTACATTTTTTGAGAGACATATCACTCTGAAACTGAAGATTTTTTTTCTGAAGAGAGTCATATGTCTCTCTGAACACCACTGTCATGGAAATCTACAAACCAGTACAAATTTGAAAAGGTTCAAGAGAATGTGGAATTTCAAATATAATGAATATCTTTTAATTGTCCGTGCATATCTTTACATTCTATCTGTTTCTATAATATTTTCAGTATAGTTCACCTAATAATATACAGGGTGACCAAATGAAAACGAAACAAAGCCATTTTCAGGAACTGCGTCAAGATTGTAGAAAAACGTTCAGACCCATCGATTTTAGATTAAACGGGGACATTCTTTCTGGTATATTTTCCACTTTCACCCCCAAGCAAGGGTAAGCATCACCCCAAAATATTTAAATGGCATCGAGTGTCGAGTAATATTTCTTTTGAAAGCTCTTACAATTCTCTTTACAACAGACTTTAAATTTTATAATTCCGCCCAATACTTATTAAGAATTTTTTGATTTTAAAGTTGAAACTTATGTACAAACAATTAGTAACGGTAAAAATTTCAGTCATTCGAGTTAAGTACGCCAATGGTATAAGTTCAGTATTTTTTGCGTTACATTGGTTTTTGGCCATTTGTTATCACATTCGTAAAAAGAACACAATTGTAAAAAACAGAAATGAATACTATACACACACAATGAACGTAAAATTAGAGGATTCAAAATTATTTTCTAGTATTATTTGGAAGAGTTGGTTGGTTATTTAATTGGGTTTTTGAAAATTAAACGCTATGGTTTATTCTATTACGGAAAGGGTAGATATCATTTCGCTTTACTTTATGAACAACAAATGTGCGAATAGAACAGCTCAGCTATTTCATGAACAACATCAAAATCGACATGTCAGGAGGAAGTATGTTCTAGAGTTAGTAAAAAAAAAACATTTCAAGAGACAGGGAACGTAGCCAATAAAAAACGAAAAATTGAAAAATCTATAGTTAATGAAGCTAGTGAAGTTGCAGTTTTGGGACAAGTTCATCTTGTTCCTACATTAAGTATGAGGCAGCTGGCATCTGTGTCTGTGATCAATCGAACTAGCATACAAACCATTTTGAAGAAGAATAAATTCCATCCATACAACATACTTTTAGTCCAGGAACTTCACGAGGATGATTATGACCGCCGTTTGCAATTTTGCGAAATAATGAGTGAGCGGGTAGGGAACGATCCACAGTTCCTTTTTAACATCTGGTTTTTTGATGAATGCAGTGTTTTCTTGAACGGGACTGTAAATCGTCACAATTGTCGCCCAAGAGTTTTTCACGAGGTGCATACACAGCAACTGGAAAAAATAAATGTATGTAGGTATGTATGTATAATGTAAATCACAAGAACGTATTCATTATTTTGACCGATTTCGAAAACTCACGCCTCAAATATGGATATTTTCAATGCCCTGTCATATATTTTTTATAGAAACTAAATCTTATTTTCTAATATTTAATACTAATTTTCTCTTGGAGCTTTTTATAATATGGCAATTTTTAAGTTTCTGGATTTCCGGTCTAACTTTTTTGACAGCACACATATACCAGCAATTCATGGAAATATCTTTTATTTTATTATTATTAATCATAATTTAGTATATGCTCCTTAAACACGGCCTCAGTAAAATCGCAGACAAAGGATTTTCGCTGCATCAGTGTGAAACTGTTGTCATTGGAGTGTCAGCTACTACCGAAACGCAAACAAATCTTAATGGTTAACTGTGTATAACGGCATTAATTATCTACCACAATGTAACAATACAGAATGCGAGATGTAATAATAGACGACAGTTTTAATGTTAAAGCAATCTTATGTGACTAATGGTTATAGTAAAGACTCACTCACTGAAACAGGCCGGGCTACAAACTTCTTGGTTTGGTAAAACTAACAAACTCATCACCGTGGAAAATCCTGGTGCGTATGTTACTTACACACAGGGTCTTTCGAAATTCGTCTGCAATAGAAGTCTTAGAAAAATAGCTAAAATGTAGAGGTTAACCATTTTTCAATCCATTACCCACTTTTATTCTACTCGATGCAAAAAAGTTTAACCTAGACAGCGGCATCAAAATCACTCCGATCAGACCACACCTGCGCCCAGCGGTCTTCACCAAACATTTCTTATACTTTGATAACTTAGCTTATACACATTTTTCTAACACTACCGATTCCTTAAACATTTCTAATATTAAAATCAGCGAATGAGTTCGTGTGAGGAACTGCAGTTGCGTGTGCCCTATATAATTTTTTTTCTATTTGTCTTCATTTTATTGGATTTATTTCCCTCTTATTTATTATTTATTCTGTTACTCTCATTTTAAGTGTCATCATTATCGATAGTGGAGGTTATTTTTTTTAATTAATTACTACTATTAATAGGCGGGTAATATATTCTTTTGAGACATCCGCAATGCATTTCTTGTTAGTGAAATACAATCGTGGATTACTGTAGTGGATTGGCGGTTGATACGTACCTATAATCAAATTATATACACCCACACAATGGTAGTTATAATGCAATTTCCGAATTGCATAAAACAATGCATACCCTTCACTGAAAAATTAATTATAAGTTGGCCTTCAATTCCACGCTTTTAATAGTGTATGTCTCTTCAGTGTCACACGAAGCCTTCTATTTTCTATCCGTGTCCATACACTAAAAACCGGATATCCGTCAATTATATTTATATTACTATTTGCAGAATATCGAAAAAAACGAAATGAAGGGCTTTTAAGAATAGTGTGCAGAAAATTAAGTTGGGATATTTAAAATCAACTTGAAATGCACTTGCTGGATGGTATTATATTATGTTTAACTTTTAATTATCTGTTGCTGATGGATAAATAGCCCCATAACATTTATTGTATATGTTATGGACCAAGTGATCAATCGGGCATTACACATAATGCCCGGTCATTATGTAAAATGCCCAATATGAGTGTGCAATTTGATAATAATTATTCAAATAATCAAATTGACCGGGCATTATACATATTGTCCATCACCTTTTGGGCGGAGTAATACAAACATATTTAATTACTATTTTTTTATTATTATTGTCATTTAACTTAAAATAAACTAAATGTTAGACAATTTAAATAATCAGACTCATTATTTGGATTAATTAGCAAGGACTTCTACATTAAGAATCCACTAGTTTCTGCATTTAAAACTTAAGGAAAGTCATATTAAAAATATAGGTAACACAAAACATATAAAATTTGAAACAAACATTTCACAACATATCTTTGTTTTATAGAAGTTTTGACATATTATTATAAAACATAAAATAAACGAAAGTTTAAGCAATCAGACTCATTATTTGGCATAATTAGCATATAATAGTTTTCAGCACTTTAAACTTAATAAAAGTCAAATGAAAATTTAGCTTTATTATCAAATTGCCCAATTGTCACGTAGCAATATAATAATGACCGTGCAATGTGATAAATAATGAAGTTTAGATAGTAATTAATCACTTAGCCCGATAGAGCTAGACATTATTCATAATGCTCGCACATTATTAATAATGCCCGCATTAATCACCTGGTCCATAACATATACATATGCATCCGAAAAATATATTGATTTGTTAAAAATTATATTAATTATTTTTGAGTAAGGAATCTAAAAAAATTTGGGGGGAGGGGTTGGGTTCTATATGAGCTTAATATGTTAATAACGTTAATTAATTATTATTATATACTATTCTTTCAGATTTTTCTCACAAATTTGCCATTCTCATTTTTTTAATGCGAGGTAATAAAATGTATCAATAGTATTCCAAAAAATTTAATCAAACATATACTTTCAAAGGCAAGTAAGTTTAGATAAGTTTACTATATTTTCATATTACCTTCCCTAGCTAGAAAGGAAGACTTTTTTAAACATTTATGACATTCTGTTAGTTAACTTGTAAAAGTTGTTATTTCCTGTAGCAGTTTCTAAAGACATTTGTCATTTTTTATATCCACTCGTAAATGATAAAATTCCTTTGGTTAAGTTTTACCATAACGTTAAATTGAATCGACTATATCTTTGAAGTTTGTTACATGAAACTTTGTAGTTTTGCCCTGATTCATATTTATTTTTAAGTTTGTCCATAAAACTTCTGTACAAAGAAAAACTAGAACTCGTAAAAGCGTTTAATATCAGAATCGCATCTTAATACTTGATGGTTTTACTAAAACATATTCGCGATTGTATTTTGGTCAAAAGAAAACTAATGGATCGAAACTTTTATAATTTTATTGTCTTGTAGGAAACTTGTAGAAGTTCTACTAAAAGTCAGTACTAATTCGTAATATTCGTTAATTTTTCTCTAAAATTGTCAACAGCAATTTCGCACGAGGGTTCAGTCTCTTTCATGTATGTATATAAGTTGATTCGGAGTAGTTCGTTTGAGTTCTTACGACTATGGTCTTAATGACTATGTAGTCGAGCTGAAGAGAATTACATTATTTAACTTTCTAGCCTGCCAAAAATATTTCCATTTTAGTCTAGATTTGAGCTATATGAGCATGTATCAGAATTTGGAGAGAACTTGTGAGAACTTAATTAGAATTGTTTCATAATGATACTTTTATACAGTTACAACGTTTTTAATGGTTGCTTAGTTATAATTTCCAGTCTAATCTAATCTGCTCATAAATTTCTCGGAAGTCGTGCTATAGCTTCTATGTTTTGTCTTAATAAAGATGAAGAGTTTGTTAAAAATTTTACCTCTTGCAACATTCTTGCAGCAAATAAAAAAGTCACAGGGATTTAAGTTGGGTGAACGTGGTGGCCAGTGAATTGGAGCATCGTATGTCCAACCTATCCATCTGCCCGGGCAATGATCATATAATATAAATATTCTCTTACATTGTCATTGAAATGCGGTGGATTTACAGAAAATCTAAATAATATGGTACTATTAAATATGTGCTTATAATTATAGGTGGAGAAAATCTTCTAATCCAATGATCAATCAGTTTTTACGGAACTGTCAAGGCGGCGATTTTAATCTGTCGCTTACACAATTCGGAACTACTCCATTTAGCGCACTTCAAAGCTTTTACGGACCTAGAAAACGTGTGCGTTCAAAGTGGTCCTGACCGGAAGCGTGCATGCGGCGCGCACCTTCCAAAGATATCTGAATAGAAAATAGAAAGGATGCGCGAACATGTGGAGGTTGTGGTTGATGTATTATTGCGAGAAATATAGGCACATGTGAGTATATTTGGAGTGGCTGGAAGAGAGAATACGGTAGGTTGGAGCAGCGACAGATGCGAGTCGGGCAACACGTGTGCACGTGGCGGCGGCCCATCTTCCGCCTACCATTTACCACCGCGACGGTGCTACCTGCTCGTATCTGTCAATAACGCGGGACAGGCCAGTTGTCTACCATATTTTCGAATGTCGCATTGGTTTATAAGCTGGTTCTAGATAGGAATGTATCCGTGTGGTTTGCATGTCATGAAAAAAGTTAAACGAGATAAAAATTGCATGGAATTTACATAGCAGAACAATTTTTTTAGTTTTCTGAGCTAAATAGAAATAAATTCTTTAGTGAAATACGGTTCAGTGTGGATTTATTTCCCTACTTGTTCTACGACCTGATGGTAACTCCACGCTTGTAGTCGTTCTCTTAAATCAATGAATGTACTTTACCATAGACAGGCTATCTTAAGTTAATATTCACTGCAATTTCAAATTGATCGATAAATGAACTAAATAAATAGTGCATTACTGCACATTACCTGGATAAAATTAATCATCAGAATATTATACCTGAAATCTACACAAAAGGCCCATTCAGTAAAACTTTTTTAATTGCATATTTCAAGTTTACCCTTTAATTAGTTAGTATGCCAAAAATCAATTTTTTGTTTCAACGAGAAATGTGTGAAATAAATTAATGAAAACAGAGCGCGGAAAAACGTTGAGCAACCATTGCCTGACGTCATAATAGAGCACTCCGCTCACGCTCGCTCTCTTCCCATTCTGTGTTAATACATACGATATGTGGATCGATTCGCAGTTTCGTTAATTATTGTTTTTATGTCTAAATGGGTCGAAACCGAGGATTGTACAAATATTGTATAGTTCCAGGCTGCAAAAGTACCTCAGGATCGACTCCGAATAAAATATTTATTTCATTACCGAAAAATGAAAAGTTTGTGTGATGTTATCCACGGTTTCCCCAGCCACGGTATGCAACTCAAAACCACCTTCGTTTTTCTTTGGATGCACGTCTAGGGGGTTGTAAAATATTATTATTTGAACATTTAGAGCACAATTCTCAACTTTATGCCGGAAATAAATTCTGCCCCATCTAAATGTTCGTGTTCACAAAAAATTCGAAATACGACGGCGACAGGGACCTATAAGCAGTTAAGAACCACTCTAGTTTTTCTTTGGTTTTCCATCTAGAGGGTTTTAAATATTATTATTTGAACATTTAGAGCAGAATTATAAAATTTATGCTGGAAAAAATTTCTGCCCCATCTAAACGTACCCGTTCACAAAAATTTCGAAATACGTCGGCGAGAGGGACCTATAAGCAACTCAGAACCACCCTCGTTTTTCTTTGGTTGCCCGTCTAAGAGGTTATAAATATTATTATTTAAACATTTAGAGCAGAATTTTCAAATTTATGTCGAAAAAATAAATTCTACCCCATCTAAACGTTCCCGTCCACAAAAATTTCGAAATACGTTGCGAGAGGCACCTATAAGTAATTTATTTAAATAATAATATAGACGGGCAATCAAAGAAAAACGAGGGTGGTTCTGAGTTGCTCGCACATACACGTCGTCGCATACATCCACAAGTACCGAGTCTAGTACGTTGGGTACATTTGTACACAAAATGGAAGGCAAAATTACGTCATTGAGAAAAATCCGAAAATGTATTTAGATATTCCAAGACATTCTATGTTTATAATAAATATTTTGTGTGGAAAATTCATTTCAACAAGACTTGATGTATATCTCTTATACACTCTCTATTTATACACTTGAAAATATAGGTATATAATATAGGTATATAATATAATATAGGTAAAGTATAGCAAATATCTACACATCTCTCCGACTGCTCGCGACTTGATCGCCGAGTGGCCGGTATCGTGACGTCATTAGCTGTTCTCTCGCAGTGTTGACCTTTTTAAGGGTCTTACAAATTCAGAATTAAATATATCACTTATTATTAATCCTATTGACCTAATTTTTTTGAGATATATTTAGGTGGTTAAATACTATCAGAAAATGGAAGAAAAAGTTTAAAATTCTATATCACTGAATGGGCCTATTAGGTATTAAACTAATTATATGCAGGCTTGCTTAATGATCAATATACAAGCTTGAACCGTTTGTTAATAAAATTTCCATTTTTTGTTTAATGTAACAGGAGGGGATCTAGCCATAATGAGACAAACTTTGACAGTAAAAAAACTTAATTTTGGTATACAGGCTGTTAGAAATTCGCTTCTCACTACAGCGATCTCGGAAACGGTAAGAGGTACGAAGTAGCTTAAATGTGGGTAAAGGCAACCAATATTATGCCTCTAAAAAATCAAGGCTAACATGATTACTTTTCGAAATATTTGAGAAAAACCGAAATTTTGGAAATCCGTTTTTGTTTCATTGCTGCCTTGTTTGAGGTGATATTGAAAAAAGAAGAACACTTTCTCATGACCACTTTATCTCTCTATAAAATGGCATAATCAATTTTTATATGTAACGTCTCTCCAGGACCATCATCAACTTCATTTTTTTAAATACGACCCTGGATATTTTATTACATTTTTTGATCTTCAATACTGTCCTGCCTCAGCCCGAACCAGATTCAAACGTTTTGTCTCGAAAAATGTTCATTGTATTCGTTCCAAATGTATCTAAATTTTTTATTTAGATTTTTATGTTTATTGAATTATCGTGTAAAATCCATCTAGTTATTTAATCTATTACCACCACGCGTTACAATAAAACATTTATTATTATTAACTATTACCATCACTTGGTCTCTCAATAAGTTGTTGCGTCAAAATTAAAACATTATTATAATTTTAATTTTATTATGACAAATTAATTCTTAAAAAATGCATATGAACAACCAAAACGCCAACTGAATATTATTGTTTACAAAATTTCAGTAAATGTTCAAAAAAATTTTCGTTTTGGCAAAGCTTTATAATGAAGATCAGCCTAATATTATCGGAATTTATTATATCTGTAACCGCAACTGTAAAAGAGCATGTCAGATGTATTTGTATGAATATCCTGAAAAAAATAGATTGGAATTTGTTTGTATTGTAAGCACTCGAGAAACCTAGAAATAACTATGGACACGAGAATAAAACTCTAATAATTTTTTATTTTAATGCGTAGTGGTAATAGTTTTAATAACTAGAGGGATTTCACAAGGTCTAACGACACTTACAGTGTACGATAATTCAATAAACATAAATCTAAATAAAAAATATAGATATATCTGGAACGAATACACTGAAGATGAATTTTTCGAGACAAAGCGTCTGAATCTGGTTAGGGCTGAGGCAGTAGAGTATTGGGAATCATGAAGGTTTGCAAAAAATGCAATAAAATTTCAAGGGTCGTATTTAAAAAAAATGAAGTTGATGATGGTCCTGGAGAGACGAAAGGTTACATATAAAAATTGATTATACCATTCGATTGAGGGCAAAAAGTGGCCATAAGAAAGTGTTCTTCTTTTTTCAATATCACCTCAAACAAATTTGAAATGAAACAAAAACGGATTTCCAAAATTTCGTTTTTTTTCTATGACCTTAAACTTCCGATACAAGTTTGTAACATCAGTTAACTCAGTTTTTGCTCCTTCTTCAGCCCTATAAATTTTTGACATAAGATCATTAACACTTTGTATTACATATTTAATATTCTCTTGTCCAATTCCTAGAAATTCTGTGGCGCAAAGTGATGAAAATATTAAAAGCAATAAAAAAATGCCCCAAGAACGGTAATAAAAAATTATGTGTCTTGATTTATACCGTTAATATTTTACTGCATATTCGTATTACTATTATTTACTGAAATCACGTACAGTTTTTCAGTGTAAGCTTTATATTACAGCGCGAATTAGCCATGAAATATTCATAACCTGGAAGGTGTGTATTTCGTGTTGATACCCATCGCTTTCGAAGGTGTCCCATCATCTACCTGTTTCGGAGATAAAGTTTAAAATTAATATTTAAAGCGCTTTTATTATAATTTAGGTGTGTCGAGATTTTAACAAAGGGGTTGGTTACGCGACAAGCGTCTAATAATGGCTAACCGTCGATTCGTTTTTCGAGATAACTGTTGCAGTTATGACTTATGTAAATTTTAGAAAAAAAAAAACGGGCAACTTATGGAAATTACTATTTTCCATATGTGGACCTAAAAATAACAACAAGGGGCGTGTGGTTTTAAATTGGTCTAATATATGGTATTATACATAATCTCCCCTTCGAGTTTTCAGTCAGGAACCCCATTAAGGTGTTTTTTTCTGGTTGTTCACTTAATACACTATACCCGCGTTTAGTGTTTTTTTTTTCTGAGGGCTGTCGGATTTCTTAAACCGCACGCGTAAAATACGAGGCTTTTTGTCAGTTTTGACAAATTTCGGGGGTCATATGGGAAGTTACTGCCTTTCCAATTTTCAGCTTCCTGCTGAAAGTGACACAATGATTGAGTTACGGCTTACTAAGTGGAATTTCTCAGACTGTCTAACTTGCAACTGTGCTGGTGTATTTTTTGACTTTTCAGAAATTAAGCAAGATTTTTTTAAAAGGTTTATGTACATTTTTGATCACATATTTCGTCTTTTTTTAGTTATCTATTATTTTGCGAAAAAAAAGTATGCAATATTACATTTCGAATTGACGTTTCAAAGACGACGTTTATGGAATTATAATTATTTGATATAAAAAGATAAAATCGCAGTCGATTTCGTGATTCGTTATTGGCACTCACCCTGTTGATTTCCTAACTAAAGCGTCAATATTCATTCCTTCATTTTTATTATTCTGAGAAATTCCCATGAAACATGGTAAACAAAAAACGTTCTATATATATTTCGCTTATGAAAACAACCCTAGTTATCCAAACTCTTTAAACATCATTCTTATGACGAATCCCCCATTTGAATCTGTGTAAATATATCTGGTAGATATGTAAATTCTTATAAGCTAGTTTGCCTGAAGACCTTTGATAAAATATCTAGAAGGGGATGCCCATTTTTCTGTTTTAGTATGTACACTTTGAAATATACAGGGTGATTCAGCCACAATGTCATTTTAAGGGAACATAGGTAAAAATGAGTAGAATACGAATACGGCGTTTAAAAAAATTAAAATGCATGTTTACACTGAAAAAAATATTTTCAACTCAATATTTAAACCCGCTTTCGGGACGCTCAAGGCCGCTGACCCATAAAAGTTTATCGAGAGTGAATATTGACCTATGAAAACGCACGTTTACTTGATGAATGACATGACAAGCACTAATCATTCGGTTGTTTATTCGAATAAAGAAAATAACATTAGTGATCATTTTAATGATTTTATTTAAGTAAATGCTCAAAAATACGTCCATTTGCACGAACACAGGCGCGACATCTTTTTAATAATGAAAATGTAATTTGTTTGAAATTTATTGTAGCTTTTATCTGATGAAAATCATTATTTATTCTTTCTTCTAACTGCTCAGAATATCGAAATTACTATCGCAACCTACTATGCAATTTTAAACCGCATATTTGAATGTCGAAGTCTGTTTTCAGTTAGTTTTTTAAGTTTTACTCGAAAAACAGGCTTTTTTTTTGAAAAACATAAGAGAGTAGTAATTTGAAGAAAATTGAAAGACGAATCCAAAAATATCATGGTTGTTACCGTAAAACCGTGGCGTACTATTTTATTTAGAAAAATATGCCACATATACCCTGTATCTCCGTCGTTGGAGCATGTAAATTTTAGGAAAAGCCCTCCGATTTTGGACAATGTTTACATAAATAATGTGCCCAATTTCAAATTATTTCAGTTTTTAAATTATTTAAAGAAATAAAAATATTTAATCCCTTTAAAAAGCGTCCTAGATAAAAACTTTATAAGAAAGAGTCCCCTTAAAATTCAGCAAAGAATACGAGGTTTCATTTTTGGTCACCATTTGTGAATCACCCTGTAGATGTTTAAGAATTAAAATATTTAAAAAGTTTATATAAAAAGTCATGCTTCATTGTTTCTGAGCAAAAACTGCGCAGAAACTTATTTTTAAAACAATATATCGTTATACTATTCTTTAAACGCTGAATCACTCACGATTTTTAAATATTTCTATGGCTAAACCGACACTACTCTCATCGATCTGCTAAATTCGAAATAAGGTCAAGTTGATAGCGAAACACGTTTTCGTTTTATTCAAATGAGGGAAATTTAGCGTATTTAAATTGTTTCATAGAACATCGCCCGTTATTTTTTGCCTCGGGTAATATTGGCATTTCAATTCTGTTGCCGTCCTGATATTACGTTTAATTTACATTTTTACTCGTGTCGCTCGGGAAATCGTGCCTTAAAAGAGCGTTGAACGATTTAAGGATACTCTCTACGCTTTTGCAACTTATAAGTTTTTCGGTCAAGTCAAACTATCTCTGTATTCTTAACCTTATATAAATTAAAATATACCGCAGTCAACCACCACGCGTTCTGAGAAGATGCCCTTTTTTCGTTTTTGACTGCCATGCCGGTGGAAAAATAAAATTCACTATGCCGTACCGTTACAAACACGCGCTAGGATTGTTAAGAACCGATAAATAGGCCCGTCCTAATCCTTAGTATTCAGGATTCGGTGACTAGATTACACGATAATCTTGTCCTCTTATCGCGATCCGTTGATCTGATCCCAGTGTTGGGTTTTACCCACTTTCAATTTTTGTAAGACTAGGATGCCCGACGACACTACGAACTGTTGAGGACAGAGATATACAGTTGCACATAGGAACACCCTGATCTCCGAAAACAGATAACCGTCTTGAAATAGATATATTTTTTCGGTTTGTGTACTTGAATTTGAATATTCAGAATAACTTTAAAAAATCTAGAACCTAAAATTGATTTTAACATAGTACATACGTTGCAGAGTAAATAAGACTTTTTAAAAATAAATTTGTTTGGCACAACCGTTATATTTTATTCAAAATAGCCCCCTTCCGACTCAATGCAGCGATCATTGGCGAGGATGTCCTTCAGGATGTCGGTACAAGTCTTTTGGATGCCTTCTATATCTACAGAACTGTTTCTTTTCATCGCAAATGCATTATTCCGAAAAGGTAAAATTCGCATGGTGCCAAATCAGGCGAATACGGAGACTGGTTGATAGTTATTCGACGAAGTCGGTCATAAGTTTCGATCGATTAGAAGCATTATCATACAACAAACGCCAACTTCCTTCTGCGCGATATTCTAGCCGAATACATCGAATACGATGCACTAAACGCTTCAAAAAACGAAGGTAGAATTGTGCATTAACGAATTCTTTGTGGACAATGCCCTTGAAATCGTAAAAGCAATAATTTTCTTCTCTAAACGAGATTTTTTGGGTTTTGGATCGTCTGGCACGTTTTTAGCTTGTCATTTTGGTGCTTGGTTTCTGGATCATGTTGAAAATATCACGTTTCATCACCAGTCACGATGTCGTTCAGGAAGTTTTTGACCTTTTTTGACCTTCATGGTGATGTCCTTCGAATGTTGAATTCTGAGCAATTTTTGGTCGTCGTGTTTGGTCTGTCAACTTGTCTGTGATTAGTTTCTGTTCAAATTTTACATGAAGGTAAGTAGCTGACCAAAAACATTCAATCTAGGAAGATAGATTTTCAATTCATTATATTAAATAATTATTTTTACTTATACAGGGTGATTCAAAAAACCGCTGACAGACTTCTAGGGTAAGTAATACATGAAAAAATAAGACGAAAAGTCTTAATAAACATAGGGTCGCAAATGCCTCCTTAACGAAATACAGGGCGTCAAAGTTTCCGTAAAATTAAAGCGTAAAAATAACAAAAAGAAGCTTATAAACTAGTTTACTTAACTCAGTTGTACACATTGACATTAGTGACAGGCGATGTTTAATTTTATTTTGAATAGCACAAGCCTACTATGCGAAACTAAAATGAATGAAAATAAAATTGAATTTACAAATTTTCTACAAAGATGTCTCTCTTAAAAATGGTTGCTTTAATCCAAATTTTGCAAGAAACCAATTCGATAGACAATTGAACACTTTACACGAAAATAGTGCCCTTTTGACAAAATTAGCAGTGGCGTAGAAAATATTTTTAAAAAAAGGTCACGTTGACCCCTTCTCTACGGCACTGCAGCTCATTAAATTTTGAGCAGTACATCAAACATTGTTCTTAAGGTGCTAACTACGCATAGCAAATTTGAAGTAGAAATGTTCAGGCATTTTGGAATTATTGCAGACAATGTTTAATTTTACAGAAACTTTGACGCCCTGTATCTCGCTAAGGAGGCATTTGCGACCCTATGTTTATTAAGACATTTCGTCTTAATTTTGAATGTATTATCTACCCTGGAAGTCTGTCAGCGGTTTTTTGAATCACCCTGTATAGGTTCTTTCTAGATGTATAAGATATGAGGTACCGGAAATAGCTAAGAAGCTTTTGACTGCTATTTTACCTGCTTTTTTCAGCATGAGATTTTTGATTGCGCAAAAATTGTAGAAAAAGTGTTAAATTCCCAATTAATCCGAATTGGTAATTATTACAGCCTTCTTTCGATTCAAACTTAGTGTTTATAAATAAATATATTTCATTCACCTCCAATCTATTGAATTAGTCATTTCCTATCGTGTCGCAAAACTCAAGAATTCAACAATATTATCCAGTGTACCGTAAAGTTTATGCTCGTGAAATTTCATTGGGAACTTTAGGGGAAGTTTAGTCAACCTCACAATTTTCACCAGAGAATTCAAAACCCGCGTCGGCAAACTAATTTGAACTTAAACCATATAAGAACCTATTCTGTTGCTTTTTGCTCGTTATTTTATTACAGAAGAACTCCTCTATCACCCCATGCATCTAAATTAAATCTAATAAAGAATCACGCGAAGTATAATCCGATGAAACTGTACGAGGATATTTTTTTATGTTTAATTTGCAGTATCAGACATTAAAAGTTTTTTAAGCCGTTTATATCACATGCAACGCAATGTCTTAAAGTTAATTCATTAATAACCTCGGCTCCTATTTCATTGTTGAATGGGATATATTATAAAAACTAAAAATGCGATGCCGTAATTGCAGTCTATATTTATCTCTCACAAACAGAAACCTCAAGCAGCACGGTCTACAAATGGAACAGATATTAAATAATGTGTTAAGTAGCACTTGAGTGGTAAATTACTCCATTCATTTAATTATCGCCTAATTTGTTATTTGCCTCACATATCACACAGGCTTGCGGTATAGTTGCGGTTACAGTCAACTGGTGGGTCATAACACTCGCATAATTTGCTATTATTTAATAAGAGTGAATCACAAGCTAAATGCAGACTAAAAAGGTAGTCAAATGTTTATGGAAAAACACAGGATGTCCATGGGCGGAGAATAGCTACAGATGACTGTCAAAGTTTACTGAATGTTGCAACATTTTACAATGTATGTTCCGTAACTGTCTTGACTCCTTGAGGCTTTCGACAGAGCTACTGGTTTTGTATTTTTTAGCACTTTTTGCTCGACACTTCTTCGTATCCATTCACTGTCTCTATTTTTGGGCCGCAAAACTGGAGTAAAGCCTCGGCGATTTGTAAGTTAGATATAGGATCCAGGATTGAGCTTGAGCTCGCAGCAATTTGGTATTGAATATAAAAAGTTTATTTGATACAACTGACGTTCAATACAAAGTAATGAAAGTTAATGCGAAGAATCCTATTTTGTACTGGTCAGGAATGTTACAATCATTAATTAATTGTGGAAAACCAGACTTGATGTTCGATCACATCTCTTGAGGTTCCGCCAATACCCGAGGTGAATCTTCGCTGTTAATTCTTACCTTTAGCTTCTTTGAATTTCGGCAATCCTCGTGTTGTCTCAACCACTCGTCGAATCTGGTTGGGTTTCTAGATTTATGTTCATTACATCGTCCATTGATAATATCTCAATTTTTTCATTTTCCTAGTGTTTAACTAAAATTATCGTCCTCGTCGGTAGCTCTGCCAACAGCATCGGATTCTGTGGCGTTGTCTACCCTGGCTTGATGTGTCTAAAGGAGTTTTCCATGGACATCCTTGATGTCTTCCGCTACTGCTCTGCTGGAGTGGTTTTATAGTTATTTCAGGTTCTACAGATGACTTTATAGTGTGGATTTGAAACATGCGTAAAATTTGACGGGAGCTGCAAACAAAAAATTTCTTAGACTGCAACTTAAAGAGAATCTGACATCTACAGATTCATATGGGGGCATTTTCAGTATCTTGAGCTTTTTTGTACCAATAATCATGATAATGTTATGACCATTTAGAAGGATTGAACCTGCTTATAATTTGAAGTACTTAGTACCTTATCGTGATTTTTTAACTTTAGCAATATTATTTTTTTACGTAAAAAATGTGAAACTATCCAAAAATTGAAATGGTTCAATGCTATCAGTGTGTTCGTAATAAAATTCGATATCCTCGTAATCTAGAGATAGAATCAAGTTGGTAATTTTTTACGATAACCTAGAATGTGCTAATTCCGTTTAAATCGGTGAGGCTATTTTACATAGCGGAATGGCCTTTTGCAAATAAAGGTAGTCTAATTCTATTTTTAATCTGACTTATATCTAACACGCTCCTAGTGAGGGCAATAAATATTATGCGATCGTCTGATATTGTTACTTACACAAACCGAAATAGATTCCGTGACAATAAAAATTGTCTGAAGTGTTTGTGGATTTTACTTAACTTTACGTGACGGCATATCTGCGCCATGGGATAGAAGTCTTTCTGATAAAATTAAATATAGAATTATACATACCGTTTTTAGACCTCATGGTTTATTAGTAGTTATTTTGGAATTTTCTTTCGAGGACTCATGTGTCACCTACGAAAGATTATTTATATGAAGGGTTTAAATTGAAATTTTCTCCGTCGAGGGATTAAAATAACTCCATGGATTGAAAGTATTGTTTCTATCCCTAGTTCAAGGGTGTAACGTAATATTGTTCCAAGGCTGTTGTTGGTAATGGAATCTTTGTTATGGTGTGGGAAGGTATTACCTTAAAGACTCCAATGCGATGGCCTGCCAGAAGCCCTGACCTGAATCCTATAGAACATCTGGGGTATTATAGGCAGACAGCTTAGGAAACTTTCTCTTTGTCCAAACAACCAACAACAGCTTGGACAAAGGTTACAATATTAACCAAGATCTAATTCGGGCCCAAATTTTAAGCATAGGCCGTTGATGTCAGACAAATATTCGCGCAACAGTTGGGAACACTAAATATTAGTCATTTTTGTCGCACTGTTATTCTAGTATAAAGGTTTACTCTTTGTATAAGTTTAAAACTTCAGTTTTTACGTGCAATATTTTTCAAACAATAAAATCTTGCACAGTTAAAAAATATATGCCTCTTTTAATACAAAGAAATAAGAAGGTGAATCTAAAAAGGACATTTTAAGAACAGATCAGGCCACAGTATGATTGTTTTTGGATTTGACGATTCCAATATTAAATCAAAATTGAATCGTGACCGAAAATTAATAGAACATCAACATTCCCCGCGAATTATTCCATAACCAATAAAAAGATCGTATTAATGGCATAAATATATTTTTTGCCAGTGTATATTCGGTTTTCTGTCGACACCAGGAAGGTCTTCGTGGCAGACGGCCAGTGTTGTTTTTTAACAGCACTTTAATAGACGCGAGGGGGTCATCATTTAACACGCTCCTTTGTACCCATTTGACCTCCTAGACGTGTTCAGCCCGAGCTAAGTATATAAAAAACTAAAGATGTGTTGATAAGTTTTGGTTTACAGACGTGCCATCAGCCGATAAGGTGCGAGGGGTGGCCGGAGGGTGTCGGCGGGGTGTAGCGTAGGTGTTTAGGGGATGAAATGCACGAGGCAGTGTGCGGATGTTAGCACCGGCTAGCAGCTGCAAGGGAATGCAGTTCAGGTTCAGGTTACTGCTGTGCGGCAGCCCGCCATCGGTTTGCTGTACGGTTTGGATGATTATTGTAGAAAAAGAAAAACCATTTCAGCGTTCCTTTTTACTGATATGAAATAAAAAAAAAACTATAAATAATTTTGTTCACTTTTGTTTAAAAATAACAATTCTACAGATTATTGGTTATAGAGATACATATAAACGGACACAAATGGAAGTTATGTCATGAAAGATTTCCAAATTTGCCGCCTATATCCCAAGGGACAATTAGCAAAATAGAAAAGCAGTTTTGCGAGCTTGGACATGCAAAGCAGATAAAAAGCAGCTGCCAATGCAATAAGTGATGATACCAAATTGAATATTTTGTTTGAGTTTGAGGAAAACCCACATACTTCTAGTCTAAAAGCAGCCCCAATGTTCGATGTTAGCCATTCATCGATTATTCGAATATTAAAAGAAAATAAAATGCATCCCTATAAAATGAAACCAACTCAGGAGCTCATGGAGGACGATTTTTATAGGAGAACGTATTTTTGTGAACAAATGATGGCAATGTTAGATAACAATGTAATCCAATTAGAACATTTCTTTTCTGATGAATTGTTGGAGATCATATCATGGGTCCCTTTTTCATTGATGGCTATTTGAATGGCGATAATTATTTAGCACTGCCCCAAAATAATGTCGTGCCAATTTTATTTATTTATTTATTTATTTGTCTATACTTGTACGGAGGATTGGCGCCCTCTATGCAGGTATGGTAGGGTGGAAGAATGTTGGCTTGGGTCAATGTGAGAGATTGACACCGGTTGGCATTTGACCACCCCCCTAATTAATGAGGTTTTCCAGGTTTCCCTCATTCCTGCACTGAATGGTGGTTAGGGCCTACCAACATAAGTCGTTCCTGGGCGCAAATGCGGCCTGCGTAATAATAATATGCCGCCTCCTCTCCCGCACAAGTCTCCGACTTCTGGGCTAATTCTCGTAGTTAGAATGAGGAGTAGAGATATTATTATTATNAAGTGTAGGAATGGAATGACAGACTGTATACACAATGATACATACACTATTTATTTATTTATTTATTTAGACTAAACTATCCAACAGGAACAAGTCCTAATTACAGGTTAGTGAGAAGAAGAAAAAATATATATAAATATAAACAGGTAATACAACAAAAATACAGAGTATATAGGTAAAACAGTAAAAATGCATATAAAAAAGTTGTATCAGAAAATAAAATAAATTAAAACAAAAAAAAAATAAGATGTCACAACAATGAATATGTCCAGTGTATCATGCACTTACAAATCAATAACACATTTTTGAATAACAATACAATTTGTACACACATACATACATATTACACCACAAAAAATACCAACTAAGATGCGGGGGATAAGGACAAACAAATTTTTTTGATATATTTAACATTAGAATTAAATATATCTATATAAGTGTATAGTAGATCATAACTTCTACACGTCTGGTAGAAAGGGGAATAATGTAATATATTACTGTTGGCTGTTTTTAAGTAGAACGTTTTAAACTCTTTATTTTGATTTCTGAAGGTTTTAGGTATGACAAAATTTATTCTATGTAATAAATCGGGTACATCAAGAATATAATTAATTACTTTAAATAAAAATATTATAGAATGCGTATTGCGACGAACAAGTAGAGCTTCAAATCTTCGAAGAAGCAGTTCTTGAGAATATCCAATTGGAGGGTAGACATTGTCCTCTTTAAATGCTAAGAATTTAAACAGCCTACGTTGCACCCTTTCAAGCGCTTCGATATATTTAGTATATACTGGTGACCATATCACCGAACAATATTCTAACTTGTACCTAACTAATGAATTGTAAAGCAACATTACTGTATGAGTATTATGAAAGTCACGCGAATTTCGTATAAGAAACCCTAAATTTCTAGTCGCATCAGAAATTATTTTATCTATGTGATAGTCAAAACATAGTTTGTAATCAAAAAATACACTTAGGTCTTTTACATATTCAGGTCTCGTCAATACCGTGTTAGAAATGCTACCTAGGGGAAATTTCAGAATTTCCTTTTTACGACAATAAGACATAGCTGTACATTTTGACAAACTTATATCATGGTCCAGCGAACCCGCAAGTTCCAGCGAATATGATATGGTTTCAGCCTCGGTTTCAGCAATCTGGAGCACCGTCCCATTACCAAATCAATGTCCGACAGAACCTCAACCGAATATTTCCAAATCTGTGGATAAGGAGGCGAGGATCGATGGAATTATCAGCAAAATCCCCTGATCTGACACCATTAGACTTCTTATAGTGATATGTTAAAAGTATTGTATACAAAACTAAACCCCTCGACTTCGCTGACTTAAGAAGACGAATAACGCTTGCGATTAGATCGGCCACTTTGAGTAACGTTAAAAGAAATTTCTATTTAAGATTAGGATGTTGCCAAGACGTTCGTGGCAAGCATTTTGAACATCTATATTGACTTTAATGTTTTTTTTTTGCTTTTTTTACATTATCAATAAATAAACAGTATTATTAGTTTTTAAGTGTTTTGAAGCGAATTTCTGTAATCAAGTAATTTTCTTTTTTTAATGTTAATTTTTGCAATAAATCTGAAAACACTTAATATTTCTGAAACAGTTGAAGGTATAGGACATTGTACATGAAATATGTCTAGAATTTTCCGAAGAATCCAAAAATTAAATAATATACAGGGTGTTGCATTTAAAATAAGAAAGTTGGTGTTGTCCACTGTTACATGACACACCCTGTATTAAAAGTTTTTGTTGAAAAAAATGCGCAACTAAAAATACCAATCGACGTGTCCGAGCGTTTTTTCGAACACGCCCCCATTTATTTATTATTGAATTTATTCCATTCGGCTGATACACACAGGGTTAACATTCATCCCTTTTGCACGCTTAGTTAAATTTATCTCCGTCGACATTATCAGACAAATTCCGGTCCCATTCATCCCTGCGCGTATATTTACGTTCGGTATAGGAGCAACAATGACAAATAAGATGTATAAAAGCTGAACAGCCGTAACATAACTACGGCGTACATTGTAAAATACTAAATAGACTGTAATGTTCCCTTCTCCCCCGTATATATGACCCTGACAACTTCAGCATCTGTCGCAGCGCAAACATCGTAAACCGAAATCCGACACCGCCATATTATTCGGAAGTGGCACAAGGTGTCTGCCATAAAGTGTGTGTCTACCCTATGCCTCTCTACCGATCTTCGTGGTAGGAGCGGATTATTACTATATCAGTTGTGCGGACGGCGCTCTTTATAATGAAAATAATCCCTTGTACGTATAGGAGTGGGGCAGACTGGAAAGGAAATAAAATAAAATTATTACAATAATCATTATCAATAGACCAGGGTCGATAATTTTTGAAACCAAAAAAAATTATAGTAGGATGAAACCCATTGGAAAAGGAAGAGAATATAACAGAAATGAAAGGAAAAATAATTTACGGGCGATCTGAGGTCGGGAAGGGGAAGGGGATGAGTTTTTAAGGGTAAAAAACGGTTTCCCTTGATTTCCAGAAAAACTACAAGTCTTATGGAAAAAAGTTAAATGGCAAAGTTGTAGGTAATAAAAAGATCTACAACTTTTGTATTTACACTTTTTTCACATAACCTCAAAATTTATGTGAAAAATTCAAATAACCAAGTTTTTGGTTTTTTATTTTTATCTTTTACAAACAAATTTTTTTTTCACGAAATTTGGTGAAAACTTACCTATTTATGTCCCAAACACGCTGTAATTTTTTTGATTTGAAATATTTATTTTTTCACCTTATTTTTACTTAATATCGAAAAAGCACCCTAATTTTCAATCGAAAATTCTCACGTCAAAATATCTGCTTTTTTAAAAACGTCGGTGGGCTTTTTCTTCGTTGAAATCTCTACTTTCTGATGGTGTAAAAAAATATATACATTACTATGGTAAGTTTTCTCAGGAAATGCAAAGAAACGAACTAGAATCCGAAAATTTTTTTCTAATCATTATGTACAATTTTGAGCTATTTATTAAAATTTACACTTTAATTACTCGAAAAACGTAAGATTCCATGTTACATTGATAAACAAAAAAATTACAAGTCGAAATATACTATTATAATTAACAACCAAATAAGTTAATAAAGTTAATATTTAATAAGACATCTACAATATTTTGAGAAAGTTGTAGAATCTTCTTTCGTTTCTTTGCATTTCCTGAGAAAACTTACCATAGTAATGTATATTTTTTTTACACCATCAGAAAGTAGAGATTTCAACGAAGAAAAAGCCCACCGACGTTTTTAAAAAAGCAGATATTTTGACGTGAGAATTTTCGATTGAAAATTAGGGTGCTTTTTCGATATTAAGTAAAAATAAGGTGAAAAAATAAATATTTCAAATCAAAAAAATTACAGCGTGTTTGGGACATAAATAGGTAAGTTTTCACCAAATTTCGTGAAAAAAAAATTTTTTTGTAAAAGATAAAAATAAAAAACCAAAAACTTGGTTATTTGAATTTTTCACATAAATTTTGAGGTTATGTGAAAAAAGTGTAAATACAAAAGTTGTAGATCTTTTTATTACCTACAACTTTGACATTTAACTTTTTTCCATGAGACTTGTAGTTTTTCCGGAAATCAAGGGAAACCGTTTTTTACCCTTAAAAACTCACCCCCTTCCCCTTCCCGACCTTAGATCGCCCCTAAATTATGTTTCCTTTCATTTCTGTTTTATTCTCTTCCTTTTCCAATGGATTTCATCCTACTATAATTTTTTTTCACTTTTTACCATTTTTGAAGGCTTAAGCACTGGTCTACAAGATAAATACTACTATTTAGCTGGCATGAATATATGTATAGTCTTTCTGATCTCAATTGTATATCCAAGAGGTTGGCAGTATGTACCAGGTTCGTTCGCTGACGCAACAACTTGGCATTGAAATGTTTGAAAAACTTGTTCCCATATTTATTTAGCCATACCCATATACACGCCTCGTGGCCTAGTTGAAGAATGACCGCACCGGCAAACACGGCACAAACACAGCCGCACTGGGCGACCTGGCCATAAATTCAGTTGTCAACAAATGGTCTAGCAGTGCAGTGCAGCAATGCGGAATTTGGTGTGATTCAGGTAATTTTAATTTATTATAGACACCTTCTATTAATCATTCATATTACAATTGCGAAGGGGAGAAATAAAAGAGATATTTTGTTTACTAATATTATTACAACATGGTATTTTGGGGACCTTTTGAAACGGAACAAAACGAAATTTATCATCAATATAATATATTGTTTGGCCAAATGAACATATAATAGAAATTTCTATGCATTTTATAGGTACAAATTATTATAATTTTTTATTCCTTTAGCAGAAAACTTTTTTAGGGACGCCTATGAAACTCATTAAATTTGGCTTGACGTTTTTATACATGTTCAACTGACTTCGGAGTGACTAAACAAGAGTGGTATATTTTTCTTTTATTAATAAATATAATGTTTGTGTATATACAGAAAAGTGACATCGCTCGACCACAAACTATTGATATCAAAATAAGATGATTTAGACCAGCTTGCATATGTACTATAACGTCCATTTCTAGTTATCGAACTAAAAAACTCACTTGCTTGGACGAACCTGTCACCTGGTCTCTTGCTCCTTGCTATCGACTGGGCTAGCCTCCATCACCCAACTCCACCGGGCGTTATCGCGCTTGAACAACAAAATAACACTATTCAAGTTCAAAAGGAATATTTTTAATTTTACCAAACTTGTTAACCGCTTACTTACAAACTTATTAACCACTTAAATTATTATTGATGTATTGTATTGCATCGGTCTATTTAGTCGAAGTAGGTTTTTTTTGTAATCAATATATTTAATGAATAAAACGGAATCGTTAAAGTAAAAAGATTCCATTAATATTTTTGCTGGGTGTTGTCTTCTAAAAAAACACAAAACTTAACTTAAATATGGCGCTTTGTATAAGGGTACAAGTTTAGCAAAGCAACAAATTGGAAATGTGCCATGAAATTTGGCTAATTTGATTTATTTTTGATAAAATTTTTGTTATAATATACGGATTGTTGCAAAAATTACACCTACAGTATTTTTGCTGTTATGAAAAAAACCTACTTCGAAATTATTATTAAGTACATAAAAATATATCAACATTATCAAATTTCGTTTAACCATGTGTTTATTTGGTTATAGCAAACTTGCTTTGCAAATTTATGATAAATTGTTACAATAATATCGTATCAATTTTAGTAACGGATATCAGTCGGAAGTAAGCAAGGAGAAATTTTTTGTTGTAGTAGGTGTATTTTTAAACTTAATGTCCTTCATTTTTTTTTAGAAAAATAAATTATTTTCATCGTCTTCGTTCTCCAGAAGCGGTGGGAGAAATGGAAATTGAAAATAGTTGTATAGAATTAAACTTTCTCTTAACATGCAACACGCCATTTTATATTTAATCCAACTCGACAAATAAAGGTTTCCTTTCACATCAGGGAGATATGGACAAGTGTCTTACATGAAATAAAAAAATGTAGCCCCTCTTGGATGATTCACTTTTCATGATTAGGAGATTAACCATCGATAGATCTCGTCAAAATAATGTCATTTTTAAATATACAGTTTTTCTTCCAAAGTCTTCCTATTAGAGATATAAGATCTTGAAAAAACATTTTGTTTTGGTTTTTATTTATTTTCTCTTTTCTTATTTGTTTTATATTTAGTATGAAGTGTACGAATGGAAAGCTCTATCGATTTTTCAAATTATTGTGAAAATATATCAATCATAGGCGTCCGTAAGGGGCTCTAATAACCCCCATTTTTAATATAATTTCCACGCCACTGGAAATTTTTCAAAATGAAAATATTTTTTAGGTTGCGGTTTATCTTACAGCAAAAAGGTTTCTTACTATTTTTAAGTGAAATACTTGGTTTTTGAGAAAAATGGCTTCTTATGGATTCATTACATGTGACATGGTTAAGTTTTTCAAACAAAGAAGAAGATTTAAATACTTTATGTATGTACAATAAACCGAAATGTAAATAAAATATGTTCATATTTAAAATTTTCCAGTGGCGTGAAAATTATATTAAAAATAGGGGTTATCATTTAGCTTCAATTTCTTTTTTTTTTTTTGGTCTCGATACGACCATTTCTCGCTGAGCTATCGGACTTCTCAGATGTTTTTTTCATTTTTTTACAGATTATGAGCATTTAAAGGCAAAAAAACGTGATTCTTCAATTTTTAAAGAAATTCAATCGAATGAAACAAAAAAACGGCTTGATGGGTGGAATTGAAACTCTGTAGGGCTTTTAGGGGTACAATGACCTGTAAAAGGCACACTTAACATTAGTCATTTTCCCAATATTCTCAATGTGGCACGTGATTTTCTAGAAGACCCCTAAAAGTCCTATTTTTTACGATTTTTCAGTCATGTTAAGGATAAAAAAAATGTTTTTCTAAAAAACCGTGCCAGGACCTTGTAGAGAATTCATTCAAGTTTCTGAAACTCACCGTCGATTTTCTGTGCAACCATTGGTTTCTGAGATATCGATGAACAAAGAGAAAATGATCCATTTTCATTCAAAGTCCGATAGCTCAGCGAGAAATGGTTGTATCGAGACCAAAAAAAAAAATTGCAGCTAAATGAACAACCTATCTAATCCATAAGGCGGTTAAGTTGGAAAAAAATTTTTCAAGTCCGTACACCAAAAATAAGATTTTTTTTCATGATATTCATTAAGATTGCGCGATACGTGTAACTTGAAAAATTTTTTTTTGCAAGATCCGAAAATTATAAACTTCAAGCTTCAAATTGCTTTTTTTTACTCCAATACGACCATTTTTATCAAAGATACAGCCATTTGAAAAATCGCCGAAAATTTAGATTTTTTTTGATCCCTTAATTTTTTCCATTAGTGTATTTTCACAATAATTTGTAAAATCTATAGAGCTTTTCATTCGTACACTTCATACTAAATATAAAATAAATGGCTTTCATGGTTTCATAATTTTAAGAAAAAATTAATAAAAATAAAAAAGAATGTTTTTTCAAGAGCTTATCTCTAAAAGGAAATCTTTGGAAGAAAAAGTGTATATTTCAAAATGACTTTATTTTGACGAGATCTATCGCTGGTTAAAGTCCTAATCATAAAATATGTAAAGAAAATTTTGTGACTGAAAAATGTATTTACAAATCTGATAATCTGTCTCAAGATTTTTTTCCAGTTGAATCAATTACTGAAAACCCAGTGTGTTTTCGTTGAGGTTTTCGCTTTATGATAATCACCACTAAAAGCTATTAATTAACATTTGCGCTACTAATATTTAGTTAGCTTATCATTTAAAACATAATATATGTAATATTTCTGCCATTGATAACTTTTTTCTAGTAATTCAATACAATACTGTAAGAATCTCAAGTTTCGACAATACATCGGTATAGCCAATTTTAATCTGATTCCTTAGTGTATCATTTATTATCTCAATCACAATTCTCACCTCACCTGCCTGTACCATATGGAACACGGCATATCGTTTTTAGATCCATGAACTGAAGGGACAGCATATAGCACCACCGAACTACCCAAAAGTGGGTCGGCAAATTGAGTTGTTTAGCAATAACTACGTCAGATTAGGATTCATGCATCGTGACGGGTCCTGTGATTGACCACTGAGGCGTGTGGGCCTATCGGCATTTATAGCCCCGAAATACCCTTAAACAGGTGATGGTCGGCTTAGGGCACGTTACAGGATTACCGATAATGTCCATCCATCCCTCGTATTATCGAATTAACTCCGCGAGTGCTGTGTCGTTTGGGCGTACCGGGTGTCCTGCGATTAGTAGTCGCATTAGTGCAAGCAGTTCGTCGGAATTGTTTTTCCATACAGAGTGATTCAGTCATAATGCCATTAATTTTAATGAAAGATACGGAAATATTACTAGAATATGAATACGTGAATAAAAAATTATATATTGAGATGAAATAAAATTATTGATAGCAATTTATAAGTTTAAATTAAAATTTGATTTGAATAAGACACGGTGAAGAGAAAAAGGTTGAAATAATTGTTGTAAAACTTCTTCCAACGCATAAAAGTAAGCAGTAGGTTCCGGCTATCCGGAAATCTCAAGAAAACGAGGATTACAGGACGAGATTCCAGACGAATAAAGTAAGCAGCAGGTTCTGGCTATCCAGCAATATCAAGAAAACGAGGATTCCAGACGCATAAAGTAAGCAGCAGGTTCCAGCTATCCATTAACTGCAGGACGATATCCAGGCCGAGTATAAGAGGGCAAGCAGTTCGACAATAAAAATTGACAAGATATACGTAGAGGTAACTTTGTGCACAAAGAATTACAAAATCGTATAAGATAAAGCTAGCTAAAGAAAAAGAGTGATAAATATAATCTCAAAAGTAATAAAAAACCTATAGGAAGAATAATAACAAAATTTAAAGTAATCTTCCCTGAAGATAAATTTGATATAAATACAAATTCTCCATCCCTGATAAATATTAAATAAATTTAACTTCACTATACGAATAAATTATAAAAAAAAATTTGGCCATATTAAAATTTTGATGGATATTAAGTATTAAAGTAACACATTGAGGAAGAAATTTTAAGATCAAATTTTATCGCCTTATGGCAACCAACAATACACTATAATAAATCAATTTGAATACCACTATATAAAAATTCTCAAGGTATCACAAAAGTATTATAAGATAATTCCAAATATTCCTGAAATTGTGTGACATTTCACAGTTATAATTGATTGTTATATATATATAAAAAATAAACTAATAAATAAATTAATTTCTGAACAATATCTTTTGTTTAGTGTGGTGTGTTGTTTGATTTTCTGCAGAGTTTAACTTCACTAGAACTCACTACTGAGAAGGGTCGAAAGCTAGCCAGGGTATAATTGACAACTTAAATTACAGCATAAACATATACACAACAGGATCATTATTATATTAATTACACAAACATATCACATACACATACATATTACTACTCATAACAATATTGGCGCATACACATACATATTTCTACCCATAACAACATTTATGCTGAAAAATATATTTGCAAATCATTATTTATACCCTTTCTCGGACCCACAAAGGTTTATCGAGAGTGAATCTTAACCTACTCTATGATTCGGTCATTAATCTAGCTTTTAAGGGGTTTTTATTCCGAATAAACAGTTTTCACTATATTGAATAAGAGTTTTTAGTATTATGTTCAATTAATAATTATTCAGTTTATAGTACGTATACCTAATTGTGAAACTTATTGCTTTTCAAAGAGTAGGATGGTACCTACCCATTTATATATAATGTGTTTTAGGTGTTTAATCATCAGAAAAAATTTGATTATTTTTTTAAAGATTGCTTAATTAGTTTAATTGATTGGAGGATTTTTGAGGTGATTGAAAATGAAGCTCTTTTGTAACCGTAACAGTTTTTTGTTTTCACATGAAGGCTTGACAGACACCCTGTATCATTTAAGGCTTAGGCAATTTCAAAATATAAATGATTTTATTGAATAACTTGATTGGGTACTAGATTTATCAAAAACATTTTTGATACTAAACTTACTAACCATTAGTGATCCATTGGATTTTGGCGTGAAAAGCAATCACGCTGTATATCCTGTTATTCATCGGGTGGCTCACCATTCGGACGTATTGTTAGCATTACCCTTATGCGTGTTGGACAACAATCGATAATGGACGAATTTGTCAAGTGGTAAAGCCTAGTTGAATTATTTAGCCGGAGAATTAATGACCACATTAAATACTAAATACAACGCACAAATTAGGGGTTTCTCGTGTACGGTTTTATTGATGTGTACTTTCCGAGAAGGTGAAGTAATTAAAAATATAGCGGGACCGGTAATAATTTAAGAGGGAATTGATTTTATTTTTTATCTCTGCGATGGTACATACAGGGAGATTTATCTGACTGTAGCTAAAGTAAAATGAGAGAAGAGACAGGCAGAGAAATTTGAATAAGTATAAAATTGAAGGTAGTATCCTAGTAGAACCCTAAGTATGTACCGCCTGTGGATGTAATTTGCCTAAAATCATATGAAGATCACTGTCACAGTATCCAAAAATATTAGCGGATTGGTCTAAAATTTACCTTAGGCATATTAGTCTCTTTCAACTAAAAATACAACACACACATTGTAAAATATCCATATTTACCATTTGCTTCTAAAAGTATGTCGTCAGCAACTATTTACTGACAACATGAGAGTTGAATTTATAAACTTCTATGCCTGCAATCTTCTACAATAGGCACTAAGTTAAACAGCAAAGAAAACAATGTAGTACTTTCCACAAATTTTGATTTTATTTCCAGTATAAAAGCTTAAACTATGCAATTCAAAACAATCATATGTATCTAAACTACTACAATAAAGTGAAGCAATGTAAAATCGCATAAGAAATGTTGTTTGTATTTTTTTAAACAGTCATCAACAATATTAGTAGTTACTTCATGATTTTTGCTAGCAGAAAAGTATGTAAAAAAAATATATGTGTATATGACTAAAAGCTTAATATAACAGTGATGTTGCGGCAAACTATAATTTGATCAACGTTGTATTTCACTTCCAATTTTTAAACCAAACCTGAAAGCTTGTTGCTGTATAATGTTATCTGATCCTGTATAATCGTGATTTAAAAACAATTTCTTTAAATTCGCCGATTATTTGGTGAAAACTAAAACTTTTCTAAATTCATTTCAAACTATGATTCCGTTAATAAATAATTTTCAGATCCAGTATTTAAAGTGGGAATTCAATACCGGACTGATTTTCCCAAGACACTGTAATTATGTTACAATGCGCTATTATTTCAATTATAATTTCATTCCATTTACAGGGATTGTAGATTTTATTTTTATTTTGTCAATTAAAAAAATATATAAAACGTTTTGTCCCATTTAAGTAAAATTTGGTATGCTTAGTACTTATGTATAGGTGCACTTTTTGAGCGCAATTATAATAATTTTGGTGATTATTTCAATGGCTTCATTTTTGTTGTCAAATAAATTAAAATTTGGACGGATGTCTTGGTTTGTATTGAAAACCTGTTGATGGTAGCTAATAAAATAATTAAGCACCTATTACAGCTAAGAATACAAAAAATTTACAAAAAAGGAAACAGTTTATAAATAATAAATCTTTCAGTTTACATCTAACAATATATTAGGTTTTTATATATTACTTGCAAACACTTAGTAGTTAATTACTTTCTTCATTTACAAGTCAGTCCACCCAAACGATTGATCCACATGTGCGGAATACGTTTAAAGATTTAATGTTTGCTACCATAAAACTGACATTTAAGGAAATAATCATCACATATGGTCACATGCTAAAGCCCCACACGTGAATGTGGCAGTCGACACCGGTTCAGCAAGATTAGAAACTTAAAAATTGACGCGGGGCATATTTTCCATTTGCCGGAAGTTCGGCAACTGACACTAAGAAGGCCACTGTTGTATTTGAGACCTATACAGGGTCGGAAAGTCCCCATGGTTCATCGGCTCTCACGTAACGGCCGATGAATCATGGGGACTTTCCGACCCTGTATGTTCTTACGCCAATATTAGAGTAGACCGAATGATTTTTATTTTTATACTTAATATGAGTAGATGTCTCATATGGCTACATCATATGTTATTTATTGCTTTAATTGGGACTTACCTTATTTTTAACATTAAAAGAATACGCATTAGTCTGCGAAGACTAGTCAGTAATTTTTTTAAGGTCATTTATTGCAGGTCAAATTTCAAAGTACCTATTGTTTTTTTTTTCAAAAATAAACACTATTATTATTATTATTTTTATTATTATTATTATTATTATTATTATTATTATTATTATTATTATTATTATTATTATTATTATTATTATTATTATTATTATTATTATTATTATTTGCAGGTCATCTAGAGGTCAAATCCTTCTTTTGACCCCAAAAACATAAAGGTCAAATGGTTCGAGACCCATTTCTAGCTAAGATATCAGCCGAGAGATCAAAAGAAGGATTTAGCCTCTAGATGACCTAGTATTCAGGGATTGGTTCGACCAACAGGTCGAAGCGTATTCAGACTTAAAATTTTTCAAAAAAAATGTATCATTCGCGTTAGGTAATGTATTTGACCTTCACTTGACCCTGATTTAGACGTGATGGGGTCATATGGACACCGGGATAGTGATCAGCGACCCCAAAAACGTAAAGGTCACCTAGTCTGGGAAAAAATACTTTTCGATTTATATTTCTGGATATGTGTAATTATTGAAAGAAAGGGTTGAAAAATATAAGAAAAAACATTTGAAACAAAATATTTAGCGTAATTGCGAGTATATACGTCGTGATTGATCAAGAAAGAAAAACAAATCAAAAATTTCTCATAACTGGACGGGATTTTAATTAAAAGATCGATTTATGGTTTTTGCAGATCATATTATGGGTAAGTCTGCAGATGTTGCTGTTGATAGTCTCAGTTGCATTTATCTGATAATCGCAACACTTGTTAACTATTTGGTTTTTATAAGGAAACTTCGACGAACTCACGCGATGTTTAATTATAACTCCAAGTTAATTATTTAGTCAGTTCTGGTTGCTGCATTTAACTAGCAGCTAGATCGTAATTAATCGACTGGCATCACATGACCTACCGCAAGATTTGTCCATGTGGGACAATTTTATTTTTATTAGTAAAATTAGGTCAACACATTTTATCGTGACATTAGTACGATGTTTTGTTTGCTTGTTGTACGGAAATAACTTGTAGCTACATAATTTTTTTGGAACTTCATCGCATGATGCGTAGAAAAAGGAATTCTGCTACAAAACGTGGCATTAGTACTATTAAACACTTAAAAGGTGATAATCCTTAATCAGTATTAATATATAATAAGTTAGTAGAGACAGATGTTCAGAAATAATTTCAAAATTTCACTTAACTTTCTAATCAGAATACGGAGCCATAAATAAAGCACTCTACACAGGGCCAATCCCGACGTCCAAAGGGACCTAAATTGTCGAAATTTTTATTTTCTGATACTTAGACTTAATTTTAGGATTGTATTCAATTTTAGAATCTGCATCGTGAATGAGAAACGGAATTTTGGAAAATTGTGAAAATTATAGTATTCGAGTGGAATTAAAAAGTATGTCACATACACACACACATTCACATACAAAAATTAAGTGTTTCTAATCACTAAAACGACTATTTAAAATAACCAGTGAGTTAGGTAGATGCTCAGTAATAAATTAAAATTGTATATTTTGCTCTATATTTATATTAGACCCATAAAACAGAGATCATATTAGAAAATAAATATACAGTGTAATAAGATGATGCGAGATAGATACCTCTGCATTAAAAGGAAGTATAACATTCCTCAAGATCCATGCCAAAGCTACCTGGCGATAATTTTACAGTTGCATCAATGGCTATCGAAACACATCGGAATGCAATTTTTTTAAATTGCTTAACATTTGCATAAAATGAGGTTACTCGCAAATTACGCAGAAATAATACCATAGGATATTTTAAGAGAATATGTCATTGTTCAGGTGAAACACAATCGCGCTCAAATGATACTAAACTAGAGAATCGTGTTGTTAACACATAAAACATTGGTTGCAATTATAAAGTTAACACTTTTTTGACAGCAACGGAATGCAAACAAAAATCTCCATATAATATTTTTTGAATTACCTACAATAATATACGAAGAGTTCCATCTAAGATTTATAAATATTTCAGTTTACTTAGCGAAACAGTTTATTATTTTATTAAATTACATTTTGTTAAGTAAATGCAAATACTGTTCTGACAACAATTAATAAGAAAGTGGATGATGAACTTATGTCACTAGTCGACTTCTATGAATTTTGAAAAGTTTACTTAATTTTATTTTAATTGAAATTTGTTACTAATTTGTTTCGATTTATATTTTTAATTGGCCAATTTTAAGTGTATATAACTCACATTTCGATGTAAAGCAATGCTGGTTTCATAATCGCATTCCATTATTGTAGTTCTTTCCATGCTGTCAGCTCTCGCCTTCCACTTGGAAGAAATAGCTCGAACGTAAACTGCTGTTGCAACTTTTCACTGCACCGCAATATTTTACTTTTAACAATTTTATAATTTACATTTTTGATTATTTGAGATTTGTTCCTATTGTATAAACTTCCAGTAAGTATAGGGTTCCTTGTGATAATTCGAACTTATGAAATTTGTGCATCTCTTGACAGATGACATTCAACCTTGTGAATTTTATTTGACGTTTTGTAACTTGGTAACTAAATTCACGATTTGTTTATTTAATTTAACTTTCTTTTGTTTATTTTGGGCACGACTCGACGATATTTGTCTGTTTGGCAAATTTTGAAAAACTGACTGTTACTGACTGTTACGCGCCTTGTTTTACTTTTATAAAACTAGACAATTGAGGTTGTTACTATGGAAACGTCATATTAAACTTTTGAGAAATTTTTAATTGGAAATTATGACTTTATGCATGTTTTTTGCAGCATGACTTACATTTTCTGATTACACATTTTTATGCACATTTTGTCCATTTCTTTTCTCAACGTACAAATTTTGTCTATTTTTGTAAATTTTTACTAATTTGTGCTATCTTGTTTAATTCTATGCCTGTAATATTGTTCAACGACATTGATTTCTTAAACATTTCCATTGTTAAAACCTCTCTCATAAATGAATATTCCACATTCTGCGCAGTTAACACGGCCATAAAATGTCCCCAACCATCCTAAAGAATACTTAATTTGAGACTCCGTGGTACCTGTACTAAATTTAACTTACGTCTGATTGATGATTGCTAAATTTATTCAAATGAGGACCAGACATTACCATTCATACATCCACATGATGTCACTGGAGACATTTCATTTACGTTTGGGCCCGAGCGGTGGGGTTCATGAATGATTAATAAAGTTATGATGGTTTATGACCGTAATAATTATATTATTCTTCGATCAATGGGTTACCTTGACGGTTTATTTACGCAAGGGCGGTGCTCCGGAAGCTATGACATTGTCCATGAACAAATTAGGTACCAGTCTCGACCACGGTCATCCGGATTGGTATACGGATAGGAGTCGGCACGCGCTGGTCTGTCTCATCTGACTAAATAGATGACCTGGGCTAGTGCTGTTGTTAGGAACTTATTTTAATTTTTTTTGTAATGTGGTAAATATAGTTTAAATTAAAATCAACGAGAATAGAACAAGAGTTACATTTTTTTTAAATATTCATAAGGGCTTTTTCAAAAAGAACAGATCTGAAATACAGCAGATTTATATAAATTTGGCAACGGTTTGCTACTCTCAAACAAAAAAGTCAAACAGTCTTATTTCATCAGTTTTTATCATTAAATCATTCATTGGATTCAAACGTTTATTTTTTAATTTAGTTTTTTTTTAAGAAGAAACATTTATATTTGATTTGATGAAGGCATTTTTTCTGGTACGATTAAAATGGTATTTTGCTTAAGTAAAGATTTTAGCGAGGACTTCAACGATGCAAAATCTTTAAATTACTAACAATAATCTTTGGTATATTTAAAATCTTTGTATATACTATTAAAACAGTGTATTTCTAAATGTTGATTGATTGGTAGATATAATTAAGCTTGTTAAAAAATATTTACTTTCTGTCCTGTTCCATTACATTAATAAATATGCTTATTTTTTACTTTATATAAAGCCATTCCGCCGTCATTATAATATATTTAAATATTATGGCATTTGCATCAACGGTTTGTTGCATATTTTAAACACGTCTTAACTATCTTTTAATCGACGACCAATGTAGTTTCCGCCGCAAAAACACCTATAAGTACTTAAATAATTCATAACATTTTAGATTGCTTTATTTATCGTAAAATTATGTTAATGTTTCGGAATTTCTATATATCCATTATCACTGTCGTATATGGAAACTCATATTGGGAAAATGAGTATCTTATTAACTTAATGTTTCAGTTAGTATTTACTACATGCATTACATTGATTTACCATTATCATATCTTTTGATGTTTTTTCAAGTACGTAATACGTAAGTAGTGTCCGTCTGTCACTTTTCTGACTGTATGGTTGCCTATTATCTCCAAAAGTCTAGATTAAATGTTCTGTTTTGTCTTCTGTAACGTTTCGTATTATTATTTTGTGTTCATATTAAAATGCTAATTAATCTGTATCTATAGTTAAAAAAAACTAATAATTGTTTCTTTTTGTTTTAGGTAATAACCGTGGTGTATGTTATCTGGGTAAATATATAGATTAAGAATGTTTCTTAGAAAAATAGTAGAAATTCTAACCAATTCATTACGTTCGCTGTTAGTGGCGCATTCGCCATTTTTTTAAATGTGAAGTTATTTTGTTAAATACCTTACCTTAACCTGCATTCATCAACTTTCACTTATACAAATGAATATTGAATCCAAATTATCAATGAGCGGATCCTGAAATCATACCACAAACGGCTTTCCAAAAACTATACAGGGTGTATCGTATAACGTATACAGTATAACTAACGTGTCATAAATTAAAGAGTGCTTTCTTGTTCAAGTTTAAGAATGTCTTTTGATAGAAATATATGCTTTTGAGTCTTTCGTTTTTGAGATACAAGTTCTGAAAAAATATATCTAAGTATATATACAGGCTGTCTACTATAAGAGGGCCACTCCTCGCTTATGTTATGTATGTGTATCGCTTAATATACGACACACGTCAAAAATCTTTATAAGTTATGTGAAGAGACGTATCAGAAAGTAATTTTGAACACATTTTGTATAGTATATATAATTCTGCATTTATTAAAACGTAGGTATTATAAGTATCTAAAAATTGTTAATTTGTAGCAAAAAGTTGAAAACTGTGCAAAAAAGTAAATGGTACAAAATCAAATATGCATTTCAGTCTATTCGAATTTTAGATTCAGCATATTTCATGTTTATACCATCGTTTTGACCTTTTTCACATCGAATGGCATTTTATGTATGAATTGTGCATACAAAATCTCGTTTCAATATTTTTGTTCGTTCAAAATATATTTATACTTAGATGTAACATTTTTTTTTCAATTTTAACATATCAAATGCAAAGGCTTGAAAGGAAAATATTTATATAATATATTTTTTAAATTTGGACGAGGAAAAACTCCTTTGACGTTGTTAACATTAACAAGAAAAAAAATCTTATCATAAAACAGATTTTCTTAGCAAAACCCCTTTAATGGTTGATTTCGTCCAATACAATTACAAAAAATGAAGATAAGGGGAGTGAATAATCTTTTACAATAATTATTGTTTTATGTTTTATGATGAATAGAGCAAGTTAGTACAGAATCAAGAGCCTATAAGGAAGTTTAAATATAGTACCAAATTAAGACTTCGTGAAATATTATTGCTCTATAATAAAGTTTGTAACCAATTTATATAATTATAGTAATTAACAACGTGCAATAAACGTATAGCAGTTTCAAATGCTATTATTACTTGCACTGCATGCAGGTGTTTATAAGGTCGTTTATTGCGATGTAACCAATACCTACGATCTAGTTTGATGTAACGATCGCTCTTTTTCAGTCCGATTATTTTCACTTTATTCATCGTGACTTATCGAACTAAATCAAAACACTTCAGGTTTACCGTATTCGTCGATATGTTAAATATATCGATCACCGACTTATCTGCGAGTATATCCGCGGAAAAAATCAAGCGGTTATACTAATCTCCCCTCGAAGCCATTAATCAATGTGGCATAAGATGGAGTGCTTCGCGTGTGGGGTAAATCTGGAATACACTTAAGCGGTAGCCCCACGAACCCTTAACTGTGAGGAATTCCTTATTCATTATTCATGATTTCTTATATGGCTATTACCTCGGCCGGCAAAAAAATTAATTGTTCCTGAAATTTCGTTTCAGGACATATTAGAGCGGCTAAATATAGGCACTTAGTTGAATCTAACGATATAATAATCGTAAATGTCGTGGCTCAGTCAGTATTAAAATACTGTCGCCAGAAGTTGACATTTTCGTTAAATTTTCAGTTTCAATTTATTTGTGATTGAAATTTTATTTTATATAGAATTTTCTATATATCTCCAATCCACTGTCGTACTAGAACGCCACTCTCCATGTCATTTAATGGTGGTAATATCGGCCCCTGCATCTACTAACACAGTGGCGGAAAAACGTCTAAAGCAGTGTCCTATATAAGTTTCCGGAGGAGGCAAATTGCTATTTCTTTTGGCACATTCCTTATTTTGTTGACGCCAACAACTTGGTTAACATATTTTTCCTGACATACTTCACATAAAATCTTCGACTTGTAGTAAATGCCAGACATAAAGCACAGTATTTGCGGTATATCTTCATTTGGTCTGGACTTGAAATCACAAAACATGTCGGATATGAGTTTTGGAATCGGGAATTCTCATAATAATAATTGAATATTTATCTTCTCTATCATCGATCGTAATCTTCAGTAGCTCATCTCTTCTGAAAGCTCCACAAACACCAATTATTAAAATGACCTGAAAAGTTGTCCAAAATTAGTTATATTAATTTGAATTGTAGCAAAAATCTATTATCAGGTGCTTCTTGTAAAAATCTCTAAATCAACTTTTTCGGACGGTATCCAACTGCTTTTTCAGATATGGTACTAGTTTTGGAAATTTTCTTATTTTTATTATTTTCATCCTAAATATATTAATCTTGGAATTATTGGATTATTAAAAATTCAACTTTCGTATAACAAAAACCACATAGAACGTTTGTTTTTTGTATAGCCTATGGATATGATTTTTTTATCAAAATCATTGGTTACTTACAAAGATTTCTCTTAACATTTCGGCACATACCTAATATACCTTGTATATTCGGCCGTATTTTGTGAATCAAATCGATTTTGGTCATAATCAACCTTCACTCGATGCCTATTGTAAAACTGTAATGAAAAAAATCACTTTAGGCCCGCGAAGGTCATCGAGGTGAAAGTTTTTTTGTCGTTACAGTTGCCACTTAAGGGTTCGGTCAAGTTTGATTTATATACGAGCGTTTGATTTTTTTCCATACTACTTATCTTGATATTTATACTAGAACTATACCCGATAAGGTTTAAGAAGTATATTATGTATCTTGACTAAAATCAGTATTGGTCAGAGAAACGCTTTCGTGTGTACGAAGAACACATACCACGCATACCGAAACGAATCTCATATTTTTTTTTATTAAAAAAGTATTCGCTCACGCGAGCCCTCAATAGGCCTATCGGTTTGGCCGCCGGCTGTCCTAAGGGGGTCGACGAACCTCTTAAGAGTACATGTTCAATTTTAGTACTTAATAGTGCAAAGTATGCGTGGCCACCCTCTGCAAAGGCAGGAGTTATTTAACGGTATTATTATTTATCAAGTCAAAAACATAAGAAATTATTTTATTTGAATTGGTCTATTCCTGCATGAAAAGGATATACCGCAGAGTTGATTTTGTCTTTATTTTTACCTAATCAAAAATGTCTTACTGCACTTTCTTCATCTCATCGCCATGCAGCTATTCTGCGATGAACTGTCAGGACCTCCATCATTTGGTTTAGGGCTCTTCGACCATATATGGGCCTGCTGCCTAAATTCTCTGTTCATCCTCCAGTTTTGACCTAATGTTTAATAGGCTCATTTGTTAGAGTTTCCGTTAAGGCTAACTCGTGTGATTCCGTGGATTGGTTCAGGTGCCTGACCAGACCCCCAGGATTCAAGACGAACCAGTTGGTCTGCTCTCTCGTTGCCAAGGGCCACGTGGTCCGGAACCCAAACCAATTCTACCTCTCTTCGTCTGGCCGGTGACTCCTGGGCATTTCCACACTTCTGAACAAGGACGAACACCTCGGGCGCTGCCTGACTGTCGGGACAGATAAAAAATGTTCTCTTCTACGCAGTTCCTTACCTCCTCCTTACTTGCCACCATCAAAATAGCGAACACCTCTGTGAAAACTTTCCTGGATACCACTGTCTTCCACATCTGACACTGACAATCAAATAACATTAATAAGTAGCACTTATTTCATGACTAGCTCATCACTAGTTTTCATTCTAGCGCCTATTTACTGCTTTCTGATTGGTCGGTACATTTGACAACATTGTTCCTCGTTCTTCACTTTCATGGCTCGATATCCAGTGGCGGCCCGTGAGTTTGAATACAGGAGGGGCGTATTTTGAAAAGAGGACGTACATCATAAGAACTGCGGGGGGTGTGGGGGGCGGTCCTAAAAATTTTTTAAGGAATTTGAAGGTCATTGTGTTTTGCAACTACCCCAAAATGAATACTGTCAGTGTGTAAAGTAGCTACTTAGATACAATGCGAGAAATAAAATTCCAACATGTGGGGGCTGAAGCGGATAATCGATCAACCAACCCAGTTAGGATGTAATTATGTAAATTACTGTAATAGTTCATTCTGTATAGTTTTTGAAGTTCCTTTAAAAACATGGGCATCACTAAGATGTTTATCTAAAACGGGATCAATTTTTGCACTAAGTCTAGTTTATCAGTTCTAAAAATACCCCTTTGTTTACCGAGTCACTTTTTTTATTATGTTCACGAAGAGGAAGGTTAAATGTACCACATAGTTTTAAGATATTTATAATTTTTGAAAGAAGCAATCGATTTTTCTTAACTGTTTCGTTATGACTATTTACTATTTATTTGTTCTGCATAAGCACTATTTAAACAAGAAGCAATATTTACTCTTCCTAAAAGTAAAAAACTCACCAACTTGTTTTTGTGTTAAGGAGAATTTTCATGTTTCTTAATTTTAACTTCAAAATGTTTCAAGTCAGAAACTCCAGTTTTCGTCCAGTTTTCTTCGCCTCCTTCAAACAATAAACATACAAAACAAAAAAATCTATTTGTTTGGTCACAACCACACCACCACGGGGTCTTATCATAAATGTTTTTATCAAATTTGCGAAAGCCGGCCCACTTTTTGCACTCTTTCTACACCTGAACTAAATTCAACACTGGCGTTGGACGTCGTTATTTTTCANGCCCACTTTTGCACTCTTTCTGCACCTGAACTAAATTCAACACTGGCGTTGGACGTCCGTTATTTTTCAATTTGACTTTTTCCTCTAAACTTAAATTACTAATAACAAGTTTTTTTTATTTCACAAACCCTCATTTTAAACTTAAACTTATAAAATATAATGTCTTAAAAAGCGCCAAAGCAAAAACATAACACGTATAACCACACTTCAGTGATACGGGTTACTGCCTATCCCCTCCACGTGCCATTCGTGCCAATTTGTCCAATTATATGTAAAAATATGCTTGCGCGATGGACTCAGATTTCACGGTCCGCGATGGAGTGGGGATTGCGCGCGCGGTCAAACATAACTCTTTGGTACGATCATAGATGGCAGATGGCATTAATCTGAGCTACGTTCACGGAGTACATGCACTTTATGCAACCAACCTAACATCCAAGAGATGCATGCTATTTAGATTTCTTATTGATTTAAATAAATACATTATTTTAAGTTTATAGTTTGAAAATACCTGGGGGGCGGAGTCCCAGAGTCCTCCTTCACGAGCCGCCACTGTCGATATCCTTGAGTCGAGAATACAGTATGAATTTTGTAATAGAATAGTAGTAGAGCGAAATGAGGGAACGTTTCCCTCTCACCGTCAAGAATCGAGGTCTAGATCCATTAGTATAGCATACTAAGGATCCTGGAGGGAACATATCACTTTCCTGCTTCCACTACTCTCTCGAGGCGGTGGCATACTTCCTCCCTAGCCTCATCCTGCTTCAATGACCGTCATGGCAGATATTGGGATTTCTCCCTCCCTGAGGGCTATGGCAGCGTAACCTATACACGTCCTTCTGTTTTCCAACCACCTATATATGTCCCTTTTCCTTAGGTATGTCGCCATCGCCTCCCTCACAATCGCAACTCCAAGAGGACCTCTAATGCGGTCATTGGGGTCGTCCTTATTGTCATCTGTAATACCTAAGCAGGCAAGCCTTTGGATCCTCTATGGTTTCCTGGTTACCGCGACTTGCCACTGATTTCCGGATAGTCCTTTCAACCTGTGATCTCCAAGACAATTTGTATTTTTCTTCTCATCTCAGGCTTCTCTGTGTCGATCCTTACTTTGACGTATTTGTTAGCATAGCTTATATAATACTCACTCCCTATATTTTTACGATAATCTAGTTCTCCAAAAGAATTAGACGTTTGCTAATTACAGCTTTGACAGTTTTCGTATCAATATGAGTGCGAAAAGTAATACCGTCATGGACAGTATCAAGTGGAATTATGGGCACCAGGACCTGTTCTATTTACCCCAGTGGCAAACGGGAAGCAGAATAGACGAGTTCCACGTAATATACAGACTGGCGTACGTTTCTTTTTACGTGGTTACGTTCGTCACTGGCTTTTGTCTAGAAGTCGATATTCCCATTACTTTGCAAATAATATATGCAAGTTGCTATTACACGTGCTGGCATTTCATCATGTGCACAGTGTCTTCGGTCATGTCCCTGGTGTGCGTTTTTAAGGAGTACATGAAACAAAGGCGGTCGAATATTAAGGACGAAGACATAATCGAAAGGGAACGCTCTGTTTTCTGTAAAGTGCAGTGGATCGCGATGTCCATAGTTACGGATTCCTCCATTGCGTTGTGTGTGGGATATTTCACCCTGGTCCACTCCCGGGGGTTTCCCTACTTTGCGAAAACCGCCATTCTGCACCTTTGGGTGCCCATTTTGGTCATTATGGATTTCATGATATGCAGCGTGCCAGCGAAATTGGTGCACGGTTATGCGTCGCTGGCTGTGGCTGTCATCTACGCTTTGTTCACGTATATTTACTATGTATGCGGGGGTTTGAGCATTTACGGAGACCACTACTTGTATAAGATTTTAGATTACAAGGAGAATCCTGGTACGGCAGTTATCGCTTTGGTGAGCTGTTTGGCGTGTATGGTGATGGGTAGGGTAGTGGTGTACCTTTTATTTTTGTTGAGGCACAAGATATATTGGAGGTATTATGTGCTGGCAACCAACCCCAGTGAAGTAACTCGCTACGTGTATGAAATTAGTAAATAAGTTTTAGGTTACAATTAAGTTTTGATGATGTGTTAGTATTGAGATCTTTTATACAATAAAATCTTTATTATTTTTATTTCTGTCAGCAACGTATCAGCAAATATTAAGTATCTCCTTCGACATCCTATTTGTTAACCTTTAATTAGATACTTAATTAAAAAAAAATAATCACAATTGCAAAATACACTGAGAATTTCAATTACTCCAAAGTTGTGCCGGTAACAAATAGGTATAACTCTATTCATACACTACCGTCAGAAATGGCAGCAATAGGTATAATTAGTTTGTTGTGGAACAATTTTAAAATATAATGGCAATTTATGAAAATACTTTTGAATAAGTTAAATGCTTATTTACACCATAAAGGAGGTAAGTACCAGTCGTCAAGAATACGCTTTCTGTGGTTCCTAATAAGATCGCACAGTTTTTGAAACTAGAACAACCTGAAACATATACAGGTCATTCATTCCGAAGAACATCGGCAACATTACTGGCTAATACAGGAGTTGATGTATTTGCAATCAGGAGACATGGTGGGTGGAAATCAGCCACAACTGCAGAAAGTTATGTTGCTGACAGTTTATCTATTGTAAATTTCCTCTGGAAATTTTTATAAATTTTCTTCAGTAAATTTATCTACACTTTTTATAATTTACATATTCAGTAATTTTTATCTTCGTCGTGCTTTCATGAGTATTCTTTTTTTAAAGTACGTAATGATAGTTTAGAAATCGGATATTCTTGAATGTTAAAAACCAATTGCCACACGGCAATTATCTCGAGACGGCCCTGTAACCGTGGCATAGGAAGTGGCGAACATATTTAAGGGCGGTTGGATAGGAACCAGACCAACACCAGGTGCAGGCTCAGACAGCCCGTCATAAGTCACGTTGCCCTTGTGCCCTCTGACCTACACAACGTTCCTTGGCGAGGGTTGAAGAAGTGCTGAATTGGTCCAGCTGCCCCCTGAAGGCCTACGGTACAGCACGAGACAGCCACGCGTTTATCAAGACTTCCTTTGAATTCATAATCACCGTTTCGGAAATTAATGGAATATTTAATTCGACGCATACGGTCGTCGAATTTAATTAGGCACGGGTCCGTTTTTGTAGACCTGTAGATATGTATATCAGTTTTTTTGTTACAATAAGAAATTGTTAAAAAATTGTTTTAGATGCTATTAAATCTGTTTGAAATTGTACCTGGAATTGTGTAAAAATTAAAAGTTAACATGGAAAATGTTAGTTTTTTATTTTTCAACAACTCTAGGTAATATTTATCTCAATGTTACTACATCTTTTCTACATAAATATTAGGGTGGCCCAAAAAAAATATTTTTTTCGTGTCTTGTGAAAATATATTAGTTTATCATGTTTTAAGAGCCCCGTCAAAAAATCAGCTAAAAAAACAAATTTTTGTAGAGGTCGCTCAAGATTTTTAAAACTCCAAAATCATTTTTTTTTATTTTTTGTCATTTTATCATTTTCTAAGTTGAAAAAAATTTCGATTCTGCAAATCTCAAATCGATATTTTAGTTTCTAAAGGTCATAATATATTTTTTTATTGAATTTAATGAACAAAAGAATAGAAATAAATCACGACACTTAAATTTTAAAAAATTAAAAATTTATAAATATTTGAAACTCACAGTGCGATAGTAAATTTTGCCTCGAGAAATTTTTTAAGTGTCGCGATTTATTTCTCTTTTTTTGTTCATCAAATTCAATAAAACAAATTATTAGCTCGTTGATATTTACTTTTAGATGTCGCTCGAAAACATTTTAGGTACACTACTTTGAAAGTTAAAATAATTATGAGTGACCTTTAGAAATTAAAATATCGATTTGAAATTTTTAGAATCGAAATTTTTTCAAGCTAGAATATTGTTAAAATAACTAGAAAAAAAATTTAAGAAAAAATTAAATTTTTGACGATTTTGGAAATTTTTAAAAATCTTGAGCGACTTCCAAAAAATATTTTTTGAGCTGATTTTTTTGAGGGGGGGGGGCTCTTAAAACATGATAAACTAACATATTTTCACAAGAGTCAAGAAAAAAAATACTCATTTTTTTGGGCCACCCAAATAAATGTTTCAGAAAATGTTAATTGTATTTCGGGGGAAATATACAGGGTGTAAGGAAATAAGTGCGAAAAAATTCAGGGGTGATTTCCTGTCGAAAACTAAAGTGGGTCTTTCATATAAAAACAACTGCTTAAAGAGGGTGCCAAAGAAGTAGTTTTTAATTTTTTTCTGAAATACGACAAAAGTANAATTGTACCTGGAATTGTGTAAAAATTAAAAGTTAACATGGAAAATGTTAGTTTTTTATTTTTCAACAACTCTAGGTAATATTTATCTCAATGTTACTACATCTTTTCTACATAAATATTAGGGTGGCCCAAAAAAACCGTTTTTTTTTCGTGTCTCTTATGAAAATATGTTAGTTTATCATCTTTTAAGAGCCCCTCAAAAAATCAGTTAAAAAAAAATTTTTTTTATAGGTCGCTCGAGATTTTTAAAAGTTTCCAAAATCGTCAAAAATTATTTTTTTTTTAATTTTTTTTCTCATTATTTTATCATTTTCTAGGTTGAAAAAAATCTCGATTCTGAAAATTTCAAATCGATATTTCAATTTCTAAAGATCACTCATAATTACTTTAACTTTCAAAGTAGTGTACCTAAAATGTTTTCGGGCGACATCTAAATATAAATATCAACGAAGTAATAATTTTTTTTATTGAATTTGATGAACAAAAGAATAGAAACAAATCACGAGATACTTAAATTTTAAAAAATTAAAAAATTATAAATATTTGATACAGTGCGTAGTAAATTTTGCCTCGAGGAATTTTTTAAGTGTCTCGTGATTTATTTTTATTCTTTTGTTCATCGAATTCAATAAAAAAATTATTAATTCGTTGACATTTATTTTTAGAGATCGCTCGAAAACATTTTAGGTACACTATTTTGAAAGTTAAAATAATTATCCTTTAGAAATTAAAATATCGATTTGAAATTTTCAGAATAGAGATTTCTTTCAATCTAAAAAATATAAAAAAACGAGAAAAAAAATTTAAAAAAAATTCAATTTTTGACGATTTTGAAAATTTTTAAAAATCTAAAAAAATTTTTTTGAGCTGATTTTGTGAGGGGTCTCTTAAAACATGATAAACTAACATATTTTCTCAAGAGTCTCGAAAAGAAAATATTAGTTTTTTTGGGCCACCCTAATAAATTTGTTCAGAAAATGTTAATTGTATTTCGGGGGAAATATACATGTAAGGAAATATGTAAGGAAATAAGTGCGAAAAAATTCAGGAGTGATTTCCTATCGAAAAATAAAGTGGGTCTTTCATATAAAAACAACTGCTTAAAGAGGGTGCCAAAGAAGTAGTTTTTAATTTTGTTCTGAAATACGACAAAAGTAAACTCAGTAAACAATTTGTTGATTTTTCTCTACGGTTGTTAGGGGTAGAAAGAGCCACCCCTAAGACTTGTTTTATACGTAACTTTTTTCTTATTACTGCCTTACCATTTACAAACTCATTTCAGATAGCCTGATTCATTCTACGTAACGTTAGAAAATAACGAAGTTATTAATAAACATCGTTTTTAAAATTTTAAATGTAATATCATTTATAATAAACTAATGCAAAAAATTAGTGTCAAAAGAATTTTTGAAATTTTTCCGTGATTTTTGACAGACTGTAAAAATGGTCGTACCGGAAATTAAAAAAAAGCATTTTGAAAATCTAAGATTCTAGTTTTCAGATCTTTCGGTTGAAAAAAAAAAATATTTTTTTTTCACAGGAAGAAAAAGGGTAGTTTTAAAAAAAACTGTTTTTTTTAAATGATTACAGACTCCACAAAAATTAATTAGAAATTTGTCTCAAAAACGGTATGAATCGGGGTCGAAATCTGGTTTGAGTCATCAACTTTAATTTTAATTTAATTAAAAGTTGATGAACAGGAGCATAGGACGGAAAAGCCAAATCGTGCTGGAAACAATTGGATTTCTTCAATGTCCGGAATGTTAAAAGATTTTGAAAATTTTTCCTTAATTCAAGGAATCCTCAAATTGTACCCTTATATTTTATCTTTATCTTTTTCGCATTAATATCCGAAGTAATATTCCTAACCAACAGGCGTTAATTTAAATAAAACTTTAATTTCGGATGACAGTCTAGTGAATTCGTGCGGTTTTATGGAGGAAATCGTGTGGCCGAAACCGCAATCAAGTCGGGGGACTTAAGGGAGGTTGAAGAATAAGCGACTGGGACTCAGCCGGAGGAACAGTCACGGTGACAGATGGCTGGCGGCCTCTCGGATCACCGCTCGCAAATACACCTGCCCAAACATGAGCGGAACGGAGGCCCGTCGCCGTCTCCGAGCTGCGTTATCTCCTTCTCCGAGGACCCGTCGTCAGGGCTATAAATTTTTTTAGGCAATAAGTCTTGCGACAAATTACACTGAGAAAATGTCCGGGAGAACACTTAAAATTGCAGACCTTACTGCGGCTAGACATTGTTTTCACATTACAGCAAATCAAAATATTATTAAAAATGCTTCTTAAAATTTTAATTTATTTCCTAAACGACAAAGACAGTATAACTGGAATAAAAAGGATTCTTTTGTTCGAGAACAAAAAAAGTTCTTTCCATATGGATGTTACTTATCAATTTAACTGGATAAACTTCGACAATGCGACGTTTTTGAACATTTTTTTATTTTTTTTGAATAAAATTTACAACCCAAGCTAATCAACTACCATTATTTTCTTTGTTTGAAGCTTCAATTATGGCGCAAGAATTATTTTTCGAAGTATATCTTAGGAGGGTCAGAAAAAGTTAAAAGTCCGAATTGTCTCGAAAGTCAACAACCATTGAGATAAAAGCCTAATAATGTTGGTTCATTACACTACTTTCAAAAGGCTGTATCACAACTAGATGTTGAAGTTGTTGAAGGTAGGTTGGAGGAAACAATAAAAATATAGTACAAATGACCCCACACACTTATCTTACGGAAAATGGCTTTCGGCTAATTTTCTTGAAATTTTGCAGGTTGATAGTTCTCAATATGTAGATCAAAAGTCTCAATGTCTTCAACCACCGACTGTCTAACCCCTATCCATGTTTATTCATATCCATAAAAGAAAACTCACTTAGAATATTTATACAACCTATGGTTTGGCAAAGGAAAACGGAATTGGAAAATATAGTAGATTGGAGTATCGTTGCTTACTTGAACTTTCAGCTTCTGTTTGTCAAATAGTCTCTTTCAGGATAGTACGCTTTGTGCCCATTGCGACTTTTGATCTACATGAGGTTAGATGGTCGATGGTTGAAGGGTCACAGGGTGGTTGTTTGGGGTAGCCGTTGGTTGAAATACAAGAATACAAATTGTTTCACGTTCAGAAATCAGTTATATCCCCCTAGACCATTGGTGGTGGATTTTTGGGGGGAAGGAGGGATTATAAGGCTTCGTGCCCATTGAAACGTTTGATCTACATATTGAAAAGTATTAACTTGCAAAATTTCAAGAAAATTAGGTGAAAGCCATTTTCCATAAGAAAAGTGCGGTGTCCTCTAGCAAAAAGATGATATTTATATATTTAATTAAATTAGAATGCAGCAAAATACTCGTCTGTTACTGCAGCAGAAAACTAATCTATTTTTCTCTGAAATCATACATAGCGGCATCGAACAACTGTAATTTGCCCATAAAAATTATCGTAAATTTTAAATGTCATTTTGACACTTGTTTTTTATAAAAAGACTTCGAGAATAGCATTGCTAGTGTTATCGACGTGAAGTTAAAAAAAATAAAGAAGAAATATGCCTGTAGATTGTTCTCACTCTTCAACTTCAACACTCTGTGTCTCGAAAACGAAGCATTCTCGATAGAATTTTATTTAAAGTCACCCCCTTAATTTTCATCGTAGAATCTAGTTCTGAAAATTGAGCAATTGAACGCCCTGTATGTAGCTAAAATGTGTTACATAATATATTTCAATTTTTTTCAATTAAAGTAATAAAGATGTTTTGATTACCTAAAATATCCTTGTATGGACGTCTAAATGCTTGCAATTAAAATAGACAAACGATGTATCATGCGGCTTAATTGTATGTAGGTGTACGTGAAGGTTGTGTCGTAACATTATAATATGTTGCTTATCAGTTTCATGTTGGGTACGTATACTACGCCGTGCAAGGGACGTAATGTCAAAGCTTAATCAATAATTTTTAAAAAAAAAAATGCTTCAAATTTACATTCGATTGATTTTAATAACGAAATTATTGTGTACTGTCTTTTATAATTAAATTACATACATTACAACTCGGTTAATTAATTTTGAAGCGGCTATATTTCCAAACTTTTGTCGCCCGCACCAAAAATATAGTTACTTGCTGAAGATACTAGTTTGTAGCGGTTTGTGAGCATGTACTGTAACATCTCGCAAAATACACAGCGATAATGTATGTACGAATTAAAGACTAATATTTTGATAGTACTAATCTTAACTGTCGCTTTGGGCGTCAAGTTGTAGGAGCTGTAATATCCTGATATGTCTTAAGACACTGAATTTTACTCCCTAATCTTATTAAGTAGAAGATGGTCTCCACAAATTTGCATAGATTATCATTAAATGAATACGACCTTAGTTATTTTGAGCGTCGTCTTAAAAGCTGACATAGAAGTCTTCAAAAATTACACACAAAATGTGTATATCTGTGAACAAAAAAGTTTCCAGTCTAAAACGTTGAAAGGATTAAAGAAATGAACTAATACAACCTTGTTTTATAAAGGACCATAAACAGTTTGTGTCGAAAACTCTTTATTTTTCGCATTTCCACCCCTTTGCACTTGTATTGGTTACTAATTGAGCAATTGTAGTATCTTTAAACATATTACGATCTCTGTATTGATTAATCGAAGTATAACTTTCAGTTTCAGAACATTTTATATTTTTAGTTTGTAGCTGCTAAAAACACATCAGGTTTGTTGAAATATATTCGATTAGAAAATGGATAACTGAAAATTGCCTATCATTACTTACTTAATAGAGAGTAGTATTTCAGCCGTAATTTTTTCATACATGTCATTGATTCTGAGAAATAAAACAAAAATAGCATTGTCCTACTTTTTATAAATGTAATGTTCTGGATTTGAATCGATATTTATCTCAAGTTCTGTACTAAATAAATTCACATATATTCATACTTTTTGTTCGCCTTCCAATTATTTTATCTTTTTGCCGTTTATTAATAAACGATGATGAACGATGAAGCGTTAATAAAGTGTTCTCTGAAACAATATTAGCCGTTTGACAATCGTAAATATGTGTGTATAAAGTTTATAATAATACCCTCTGGAGCATTATTAGAGATACTTTCGTATTCTATTCAGCTGCAACCATTGACGCAAAAGAAAAAGGTGCCTGTACTACATTGACAAATAATTTTTGCCGTATATTGCACTGACTTTAAAATATCTCATTCAAATCGTATAAACTTTAAGAACCACTGTGCGCTGCTGACATTTACAAGATAATGTTCCTATTTGCATGTGCCAACTGCTGACATGTAATAAAAATTGTGTTACTTGACAGATAGTATGTTTTACACGAGATTTTATAATTATGATAATTTGTATCGAGCAAAACAATTGAATGTGTACGCTTTAGGTATAATTGTTTGTGATAACCTTTTCTCTAATTGTGCTGACATTTTACCTTGCTCTGTTAATTTCTCTTTAAGGTAACTATTTTCTTTTAGATTCCCTTGAAAATTTAATTCTCAATTAATTACATAAGTCATGTTGTTACATTTAGAAACAATAGGTATAGTCTTTCCGATCTCAATAGAAAAACCGAGAGGTTGGCAGTATGTTCCAGGTTCGGTCGTTGACAAGTGATTGACAAATTGCCTAGCAGTGCAGTGCAGCAATGCCGAATTTGGTGTGATTCAGGTAATTTTAATTTATTATAGGCACGTTCTATTAATCATTCATATTACAATTGGGAAAGGGAGAAATAAGAGGGATATTTTGTTGAATAATATTATTACAACATGGCATTTTGGATACCTTCTGAAACGGAACAAAACTGAATAATTAAAATATGTTGTTGGCTAAGTTAACGTAATTGATATTTAACTTTTTAAGAAGATAATGCGATAAGAAAATTCTTTCCTTTAATTAAATTGTTTCGTAGGTAGTGCTTGGCGTGCGACTGGCTTTCGAATACAATTAATATAGAAACATGACTTTCTGTAAATAAATAAACACAAAGATGAACGAATTAATACCTAATGTATTCTGAAGCAATATTCTACGTGCAAAGTGAACTCTGACCTCATTGTAATGATAGTTGTTTGTCTCCCGCCTAGATATGAATGTTAAATCAATATCTCTTGACTGTACCTAGCAACTATATGTGGTCCCTATCTCTGCAACAGCTCCGATCCAACGTCGTCATGGTAGCCAATTTATTATGAATAAATTTTCTTAAAAATATCACCACTGCAAATAATTATGCATCCTCACAAATACGAAATACACTCCAACTAACTGAAAATTGCATAAATTATCTATACGTTCTTTTTTAAACCTTCTGTGCTTCTGAAAGTTTCAGTATATAATTCATTTCTTCTATTGGAACATTATTAATATTGAGGTCAAATCTGAATAGGGTTATTCAGCATTTTTTTAAATAATTTTACTCATTTCGTTATAATTAATCAAATGTTAAGTTTTGATTATTTTTTTAGGAATCACGTCATTATTATTTATTTAATTATTTGAATATTCACTGTTCTTCAGGTTTACACCCAAATACAGAGCAGGAGGGTGCAGATAGGAAATAATACAGGGTGTTAATGATAAGTTTTGCCAAACTTTAGTGGCGTATTCTACCGATGAAAATGATTATTTTATAGTTATTAAAAAAATTAAAAATTCAAAACTCTTTGAACGCCAACAACTTTTCTCTGATACCTTTTTTGTCTGAACAAAAGTGGTTAAATCTTTTTCGTGTTTCACAGAACCCGCCATCTACACGAAATATTGGGTTCCGTTGTATAAATGAACTTTTTAAAGAGATTATAACAAAATCCATACACCACAGTATTTTCTCAGACGAGTGCACTTCCCCATTAACTATTTCAGTTAACATTACAGCGCGTATTGTTAAGTTGTCAAACTCACAACAGGTTCGACGTGTCGGCCTATTGAACAGTGCAGTCATATGGAACATGTAGGTATACTCCAAAGCGTATAATATCTCCTATATAACAGTGAAGGAATTATTAATGTCGGAATAATTTCCAATCAATTAAATTAAGAGGAGCAGGAGCGGGTGCAACTGTTCAAGAGGGCCATGTGCTCAATAGCGAACCATTTAGGTAGAGATATATAGAGCCGCAGACTATGTATACACTGATAAAAACGATGCAAGGTGGTACGTGTAGGAAAATGGTAAAATAATATTTGAATATTTATGTGCATAATTATATAAGGATTAAGAGGTAGAAGGTGAACGCCGATTAATGGCCTGAATGTTTTGTTGGCTGTTTTTTTTTTTTTGGAATTTTGATGGTTGCATGGTACGAGGTCTGTTCAGAAAATAGTGACAATTTTTGAAATGTGCTATTTTCTGCAACAACTGGGGAAAACCTTCACAGAAACGTTTCTGCTATTGTAACAAGCATATGATGATACTCTAGGTCGTAGGCAATGTTGCGAATAGTTTTCAAGATTTACGTACAGAAAATCAAAGATGCAATTCGCCAATTGACTCAGATAAACTGCAGAAGAGGTTAGCATCTCAAATGGATCATGTCTTGAACTTTTTACAGAAAAATTTATCATGTTGATCATCATGAGTTGCATCAAAATTTGTTCTTAGTTTGATGACTGAACAGAAAAAAATCGTGTGGACGTTTGTTGGCAACTCCTTGAACAATACAATGACGATAAAACATTCATTCAAAGGTTCACAAGAGGAGACAAAAGGAAGCTGGGTTTACGGCTACGACGTTGAGACAAAAGTTCAATCATCACAATGGAGTCTTTACATATAACATATTTTTTCAAGCAAATGCGTTTATTGTAATTTTTTGTACAATTATTCACAACTATGATGGATTTTACGTAAGTCTGGTAAATATAGTTTTTTTAACTAAAATAACTTCTTTTAACTTAGGATCTACTCAGAATATTAATTTTTTCTTACACAAAATTGTCATTTCTTTCAGTGTAGTTGGTAATGTAACACCAATTTGGGCACGCGCCTACCTTATGATGAAGTACACAATTTAACTTAAATTTTTTCCACTTGAATAGGTGCACCCTTTACCGACTAATTTACATATCCTATAAACTCCGTACACTTTTATGGATTCATTCAGGGCAGTAACAGTCACGGTAGTTTATGGGGAAATAGAAAATGTGCTTGTACCGATTAGGGTAACTTGAAAAAAATAAGTTTCCACTTTAAGGTGCACGCGATGCTATTAAAATATACTACGTATCTTTGATCTATGTATATGTGTGTTATTTAAAAATGCAGGGTAATTTTTTTAACAGGTAGAAATGGGGCTTGCTCTTATCAGTGGAGTTAGAATAAAAAATTAGTCTGTTCTAAATCTAGTTTTCCCTATATTTACTCCTAAAAAGTGATCACCTAACCTAGTATCACAATATCACAAGTGGGAATAGTACTATAATCTGTGAAACAATGTTTTAACTTTCTAACTTTTTTAAATCTACTTTAAGTGGTATGGAAGAACATTTTGTAGTACTTATCAATCACTTATATACTAAAATAACTTGTGTAGCTGTTTTGTAGATTGTGAGTAATTGTAAATGAGAAATACTTTAAAACAGTACTTAATTTTCAACAAAACTAGCAAATATATACAATAAATTATACTCCTACACCTTTCCTATCTGGTTTGTTTTATGAAAATTTGCACAACTGCAGCTCTGTTAACAATAATTTATGTATATAGAAAATACAACTTACAATGGGTGTCTCACATTACCAACAAATTGCATCTGCAAATGTTGTAAGTTGCTGCAGTTTTGTTAAATATATTGAATATTTTGCCATATGATACATTTAATCGTTTTAAATAAGTTCTAATCAAATATCAAAATTTCATAGAAGATTTATAAGTAACTATTTCTTTACATCTAACATATCACTAATATTTTACACCTAACAAGTACAGTCTTTCCGAAGTCAGTTGAACGTGTATAACAACGCCTAGCAATAAAATTGAATGAGTTTCATAGGCGTCCCTAAAAAAGTTTTCTGGTAAAGGTAAAAAAATATAATAATTTGTATATAATGTATAGAAAATTTCTGTTATATGTTAATTTGGCCAACAATATATTTTAATTATTTATGTCTTCAAACTATTTTATCATATTGATGGTAAATTTCGTTTTGTTCCGTTTCAGAAGGTCTCCAAAATGACATGTTGTAATACTATTAGTAAACAGAATATCCCTCTTATTTCTCCCTTTCGCATTTGTAATACGAATGATTAATAGAAGGTGCCTAGAATAAATTAAAATTATCTGAATCACACCAAATTCTGCATTGCTGCACTGCACTTTATCAACCAGTTGTCAACAACTGAGATTTATTGCCCAGTCGCTCAGTGAGGCTGTGATATACGCCGTTTACCGCGCGCATTCTTCAACTAGGCGTGTACATTTCTACCACTTCCAATAAAGATGGGAACAAGTTTTTCGTCAGCAACTGAGACTGGTACATACTGCCATGTGCCAACCTCTTGGTTCTTCAATTGAGTTCGGAAAGACTAAATAAGAAATTTTGATAGCATTGATTTATTCAAGTTTTTCAAGTAAATGCGTTTATTGTAATTTTTTGTACAATTATTGACAACTAGGATGGACACCACGGACAACACTTAACACTCCTATAGCTTGATCAAACTCATATTGTCCGCAGTACAAAAATTACTTTTGTACCTACTAAATACTAAAAATTTTTACTTAAGTCTGGTAGGTACATGAATGTTATGTAATATACAGTGTGTTCCGTTTTTCAGGTTAACTTCAGGTTACTTTCCGCAAGCCAATTTTTGTTACAAATAGTACCCTGAAGGGAGGTTATATTTTACTAATCATTTTATTGATGTAACTAGCCTGGCCTGCTACGATTTTTTAAAAGGGTCTTTTTTCCAGAAAGTAGTGTTAGGTATTTTTTATTGTAAAGATAATATTACCAGGATATTCAACGCCCATTAAAATACCCATATACCAAATTTGAACGACAAATGTCTATTGAGTGTTTTTTTTATGTGGTGCCAAACTTCGAAAACTCAGACAACTAAAAATTATAATAAGCAGGTCAAAGATTGCCGTGAAAGTGAAAACAAATACCAATCGGACAAATAATAATAATTAATACAGTCTTTTTGAGGTGTTTTTTTGATTTATAAACCAAAAAGAGAATGGCGTTTTCCAAAAAAATCATCGTTCAATATGCAAATTTAAGAGACAGGTTATAGAGTGGTATCTTTTTCTATCTATTCTATTCTTTTTTTCGAATTAAAAATATTTTTACTACACTAGTACTGCAGAGATAATTATGATTTCCAACATATAACCTGTAACTCGATGTAAACCGCAAAAATCTTTTTCAGGGTCTCATTTTAATAGAGCTGAACATTTTACATACATATATATGAAAGTAACCAAAGATATTATTAAATGCAGATAATAAATGGCTGATCCTGATCCAGTAATTATCTGTCTTGCAGGTAATTGGCACCCCTTTATTATTCATTAATTTTCTTTATTTATTGATTTATTGGCCATTACCATTTATCGAAACAATTATCTCACTTAGCTATTTGCCGGTCATTAATCATTTCTTTAATACACGATGCTAAAGTCTTTTTAACGTAACATAATGGCGGGAAAGTAAATTTCAGGTTTGTATTTTTGGTGGTAATAATAATTGGTGGTGTTTTGTGAACCCTTTACAAATAGAGCTATGTCAAAATAGTGCCTTCTGCATTATAAAAGACCAGAGTAGTTTCTAAAAAAATATTTTACAGTTTCACATAGCTCGTATACTTGTCAAAATAAAAATCTTGATTAATCCATACATTCATATTTTTGTAGACAAATGATTTTTATGGACACGGGCTGCCTTAATGGGCGCATTAAGTTATTTTTATTGTTGTTTACGGAATCGCTTTTGTACGCATAGGTGGTACTTTTATTTTATTATATCAGCATTTTTTCTACTTGGGTAATTTTCGTCGTTTCTACTTTATGGTCGGTAGTCACGAATTGTTAAGATGCACTATAGTATTTTTGTGAATGACAGTGTCTGTTTCTGAATATCTAGAAGTTACCTTATCCAATTACAAACAAAATACCGCGGGTTTGGCAAAAAGCTCGACAAGTATAACTTCAATATTATACAGGGTGTAAGAAGTATGACTGCCATAACTTCAGCATGAGATAGAGTAATCATAAATGAACAAAAAATTTGTATATGATAAGGGTGTAAGATTAACAGTTTTCAAAATACAGCGAATATTAATATTGGGGAGTTTCATCACAACGTGACAACAGCGCTTAACCTAATGTTACACAGCTGATGCACACCACGCATGGTTAAAATTGTTCAATCAGTGTTGTAATATCCCATATTATGTTATAACTGAAAAAATATTTATTTTTTTTTCATACAGTATAAGCTAAATATCGAAGTTCTTGCCTGTGGATTATTGTACCTATGTAGCATATAAGGATTATAATTTAATAACCTGAAATGAATTTAATAGCCGTCACGTACTTATTTATGAAATACTGATCTACCTACTTATTTTAAATATATTGTCTCGTTTATCTTTAAAATATTGAAACCAATTAGAGGTGGCAAAAAATTTATTTCCTTGAGGCTACTTGCTTGGGTGCTATGAGGGTAAAAATAGAGAATCGAATCAATTCATCTTAACGTTCATTAAATAAAAGGTACAAAATCCAGATTGGCACAAGGTGGATCACTGAAACGGTTGGCTTTTCCGCAGACGGTTGAATGATTGACCATGGAGTTGGTAACCACGGTGGACCAAGGGCTTTGGCCATCGACTGACTGGCATTCACCCAGTTTCAGTATTTTAAATACACTTCAGAAAATGCTATAAATACATTGCAACTGAAAAAACATCAGGATTACTAGAATATGGTAAAAAATTGACTACATTTTTATCTTAAATATTATTTTATTAAGGAAAATATTAAACAAATCAAGCATTCATATTAGCATTTTCGAAAATATTAAGATAAAGATAGAAAATAAACAATTCATGCATAAGATAATATTTTTATTCCGGTAAAGTTAAAATTTGGTCTTAAATATAATAGGAACAGAATCAAAGAGCTTAAGATATATAAATTGCTTATCAAAATTGAAAACTTTTATAAGCCTAAAAAGAACTTCATACATATTTCAAAACACACATTCAGTCCATACCAATTGTATGTACTTAAAGAAGCCTAGAAGTACATTGATCAGAGATGCAAGGTGTATCTTTATTAATTTTTTAGTTTTTCTGCCTTTTTTTCCATCATTGCTACAAAATAGGTCCATGTATCTGCATAAAATAATAAATATCTACTTACCGCAATGTAATAGAAACGCAAACGATAACAATGTAAGACTAGATAACTTTAATTGTTGTTCATCAAGCTACTTGTCGTGGACATGGGCTATGAGCTTGCTTCAGTAGTTTGTGGTCACCACTGTCACCAGATACCACCGTTCCCCATTGGAAACGATTTTTTTTTTCACATTGGGTAACAACACAGGGTGGTGCCAAATAATATTAAATAAGCTCAAATTCATTCAATTAATTAAAGTCAAACTCATGCCGTGCCAACCAGTAAAATAAGTTTGCTGTCATTTCCACATTTATGTAATTTGCAACTGAACAATTTTCATTGATGCAAGATGCAACTGATTCTAATTAAGTTTATAAAATGAAGGTAATTTTTTTGTCAAGATCCATATATTAAGAAAATATACAGGGTAAGTCATTAGTAATGGTAAACAGCTTAATGGCATATTGTTAACGTCAAAATATAGTGATTGAGCCAAACATGCCTAAGCTGTGTACCATTATTAATGACTCACCCTATATATCCGAAGAAAGTAAATCCCCACATACAAATATATTTAACTTTCAAAGTTTTTACTGAAATTGCAGTGTGATTATTTAAAAAAAGTTATTGGGAATTGAAATTTTATTATTAATATTTACTTATTTCCATCTAACTCTCCTTTAGTAGCACCTTTAAACAATTATTAAACAATTCGAGACGTATTTCCTAAGACTGTGATGAACCTTATGATAAAAATTATTTTTTTCCACGGCGTTATGGAAACTGATTTACCATTTATGCATCAACTTCAGTTTTTCATTGCGATTTTTGGTGTATATACTTCATTAGTGAACTCAAGAGACGTTATTACGGGGCGAATGCGATAGTAATTGCATCGTTACGAACCTGGTGTTTTAATGGAGGAGGCGAACGCCACGCTGGGTGATGCTGGGGCAGAGCACCACAACGTATCAGTCGTCACGGTCTCTGGCCTTTTCATGCTTGGCGGGCTTTAATTAAAATTGAACTTGAACATCGGAGTTGGAGATTTTAAATAATGAGGTGCTCTTATACTTTGTTTACCAACAGCGTTTTTTGTTGTACTTAGTACTGCAAATTGCTATAATGTCATCCCGGTTGTTATCTTAGTCGGTGGCATATATTACATGAGAAATTAACCAATTTTACCGATCGATTCATGTTATTTCTTTGAAAATTGCAGAAATGTGAATGCATCAAACCTGACCTGCCCTTATAATTAAAATAAACTAAAATAATACCAAGTGTTTAAAATGTACCTTAATAATTTCGAAAAAATATTTGATGTCCCTTTTTAATTTGGAAAAGAGATAACTCTGGCTAAACCTAAATGATGGAAAAATGATTTGTTTATAAATTTTGTCTATTCGTTGCTTATTGCACTCATGTTCATTATGATGTACATTAGGGTGGCCCAAAAAAACGATTTTTTTCCTGTCTCTTATGAAAATATGTTAGTTTATCATGTTTTAAGAGCCCCCTCAAAAAATCAGCTCAAAAAAAATTTCTTAGAGGTCGCTAAAGATTTTTAAAAATTTCCAAAATCGTCAAAAATGGATTTTTTTTTAATTTTTTTTCTCGTTATTTTATCATTTTCTAGGTTGAAAAAATCTCGATTCTGAAAATTTCAAATCGATATTTTAATTTCTAAAGGTCACTCATAATTATTTTAATTTTCAAAGTAGTGTACCTATATTTTCGAGCGACCTCTAAAAAATAAATATCAACGAAATAATAATTTTTGTTCATCAAATTCAATAAAAACCATTATTAGTTCGTTGATATTTATTTTTAGAGGTCGCTCGAAAACATTTTAGGTACACTACTTTTCAACTTAAAATAATTATGAGCGACCTTTAGAAATCAAAATATCGATTTGAAATTGTCAGAATCGAGATTTTTTTCAACCTAGAAAATGATAATCTAACGAGAAAAAAAAAGAAAAAATTCAATTTTTGACGATTTTGTAAATTTTTAAAAATCTTGAGCGATTTCTAAAATTTTTTTTAGAGCTGATTTTTTGAGGGGCTCTTAAAACATGATAAACTAATATATTTTCACAAGAGACATGAATAATCGTTTTTTGGGCCACTCTAATGTAGTCTTCTATAATATGGTACCTCGCCGACTTTAGTGGGACACCCTGTATATATTGCGATCCAATTAAAAATCCATTACCGTCTTTCATATTCCCACAACCAATATTCCATATAACCAAATTCATTTTTAATAACATTATATATTTATTTATGAATTTACTTACAATGTTGACTACTTTTTATGTTTCATAAAAAAATAAAATAGAGTAACTATGTATATATTATTTATCACTTATTCATTTTTGAGGTTTCGATTTATAATCAATCTTCCTCCTTTGAAACACTGTGTTCAAGCTTCAAATAAGCATAGGCTTGTATCATTTATATACGGAAAATTATTACCTTGCAATTTTCTGAAGAAATCTATGATTTAAAAAAGGAAATCACTAATCACTAACCACTTATATACGATTTATCGAACGTCCTGTTCCAGGATAAAATATTATGCAGTTTACTTTTAAAATTTCTAAATAATACCGAAACAAATATTGTTATACTAAACAAGAATAGTTTTATATGCACTTAATTTGGGTGCAAGGTTGTTTTGGCAATACAATATCCCTAGAGTTTTAGGCGGAAGTGACCAAACAAATCGATAGAGACAGGGCCGTTCCTAAGGCAGGACCGATGGGCAATAAATTTGCAGAACAGAGCAAAACTAAGGGGTATACACAGGGTGTTCCGAAAATAGGCGCCAATATTTTAGCCACTAAGGTTTAGAACAACAACTTTTGCTTAATATTTTTTTTTTTCGATAACTCTTATCCACTAAGCTAACGAGCTGCCTATGAATTAAATAAGTACCAAAGTAACGTATGCGATGTTTTATGGAATGCTTCACTTTCTTAATTTTTTTTCCAGTGTAAGTGCTAGCTCTAATTTTTTTGGCTTTTCGCTTTAAAATTGGAAGCCATATTAGCTATATTTCTCTAGGACCTTTACATCTTTATTTGTTTATCCCTTTGTAGTGTAGTACGAACTTTGTAAGCGTATATTATACAGGATGTCTCATTTTCCGTATACATAGATGTACCATAGGTCGTTGGTGTCAAAATAAGAACATTTAATTAAACTTACCTCTGTCTAAAGTCAAAATTTTTTGTGACAATTAAATCACATCTTTAAAATTGATATATGCGTTTACATTTTACGTTATTTGTGATTTTCTAGGCGATTGCCAATTGAACCAATATGCTAAGAACAATCACCTGAAAACGGTCCTGTCTGTATGTGTGGATTAAGGGTGGAAATGAAGGGACAGGTCGGCGAACCCCTTCCCCATGGGAAATGCTTGTTACAGCTAATAACACTGTCACAACAGAGTACAAGTTAAACATTTATGTACGCTAATACTGTAATTTTAAGTGGCCATCTTGTTTCTTTTTCAATATATTGTCTTAGCAGGTATCAGTTATTTTACTTACTGACAGCACATTTGCTTAAATACAGTCTAAATAAGAGTAATTCTCTAATTTTACCTGTTCATAAGTCATATCAAGTCGTTAGGTATCCATAAAGGAAAAACCCAGCTGTGTAATCTGTTTACAGTAACTTCTTTTTCTCTTGTTGCTGCGCATCCAAGTATTTGCCCTTTTAACGATATTTTGAATATATTATTTGTTTTTGTATTCAAAGAAGAAAGCTGTTGTATAATCTTTTACTTCCTTAAGTATCTGCAAAATTAATATATTTATAGGAAAAATAAATAATTAGTACCGGCTACTGTTTGGATTAAATGAAAATATTTATTACGTTTCACTTGAGTTTACAAGCATAAAGCGAAAAATATTGTTAAGCATGAATTTCCAATTGTTTATAATGTCAGGATGTGTAAAATATTATTTGTTGATAGGGTATCATATCATTTTGGATGTCTGTTAAACTTGTAATTATTAAATATTGGGTAATTTTTTTATTGTCCAAAATTTAACGCACGATTTTTATTTATTTACAAATTTTATGTACCAGAAATTAAAAAATATATATATAATTGTCACATTTCTACATTTTCATATAATTTTGGTGTTTCCTAACTTATTTTCCTATTAATTTTTTAAGTCATTAATCGATAAACTCAGGAATTCGTATTTCAAATACCATATTTTTTTGATTATTTACTTTTTTTCATAGAGTAACTTTCTGTTTTACCAGAAATTGCCCAAGCTGATCTATACTTCTCTTTTTATTACAATTTATTTCTGTGCTATTAAGATATTTAAAAGCGACATCAACCTACAAAGATATTGATGAAAAATCGATTATTAGAAAAACAATTCTTTTGCAGAAAATGAATCTAGTACATTTTATTTATATTGCGTCTGAAACATGATAATTTTCTTGTTCATTATTTAATGCATAAAATATTTAAAAAATTACATATTGGATTCGTAATTAAAAATACTTTATTTTTAGAAATAATGTTTTCTGTCGGCTGTTAAAGTCCTGCCACAAAAACCTGGTTCACCCTGTATAAAACTAAATTTGTAGGTATTTGTTAGACGAATTAGAAAAAATCCACAACGTACAGCTGTGGACAAAAAAAAGTTTCCGACCTTAGCTGCTTGGTCCCTTAAGGAAATAACATTTTATTAATTTCGTTTTTCAAACCTCTTTAAATGTTTTAAATCGCCAACTTTTTTTGTCCGCAGCTGTACTTCCAATAACTGGTGTTTTCTGTAACGCTTTTCTAATTTTAGACAACTCGTATTCCACAAAAATTGATTTCTTTGTAACCGACCATCAGCTTTTACGTTCCTTTCATTGTACTTTAAACGACATCGCGTGCCAAATGCGTTTCATTAACTTTTTAACCCATTTCCCATTTTATGTCAGTTATAGATTCGAATTAAGTCTACTAATGGGTCATTTTCTAATCAAATTTGTAAACGAATAATTATGTGTAGCGCAAAGTAGAACACAAATAAAAAGATTTATTATGGCTGTGCATGGTAAATTGCACACAAAACGAATAAAACACTGCGGGGCACGAACGCAATTTGCATGAGTCGATATTTGGCTCATTGAGCGATGCGGAATACGTACACTTTAGTACAGGGCGGGGTGTGTTCCAAATAGGATAATCCTGAATTATTCAGTTCGCTACAAATGAAAGGTAATACATTCATTATTTTGTAAATAGGTAATTTTACACAAAAATCCAGTAACAGGTTATTTTTTCTTTTTAATAGTACGTTCTGCGAGACATTTTTTTTTACATTTAACATCATCTGTGTGACAATGTTGACGTCATCGATGTTTTTTTTTTAAATAAAAATGTGGGTCATGGGATAGGTCTTGTCTCTATTTAACCATATCAGGCTAGGTAATAGAATTTTGTATAGTTCTAAAGAAAAATTCAAAAATTACATATAAAAAATTACTTCAATTATATAAACAGTCGTTCCTACGTGGCTTTTTAAGTTTTCTGGTAAGAAAATTTTTATCTACCCAAAAGTGAATGATTTTTGCGTTTTCAAAAAATGTAAATGATTGTGGAGAGAGCTAACGTAGTCGTAAACTAAAAAAAAATGTTGTAATCCGCACTATATTTGAATATACCTAATTAATCAGTGGTAGTTCAAAATTGTCAAATTGCTTAATATTATATTGAATAGTTTAATTCTGAGGATTCCTTCCATGGGTTCATTATGAATCCATTAAGTGAAATTCATTTTACTCATTTGTAATTATATTTAAGGTACAAGGAGTACCTATATTTGAATAAAGTCTTCACGTAAACTCGTATTTGGTGCACTTGTACCTAAATCAGAGTAAATGTCCTTATTACTGAGTAAGTTTAAATATATGTAATTTGAATGGCGCCGTGAAGATGGCACCACTTACATATTGCTTCTGTAATCTCGATCACAGTTGATAGGGGCCCGTTAGATGCTCCAGAAATGCGTGATTGCCAGGAGAACAGGCCTTAGTCGGCGGCGGCGGGTCTTAGCTGGCGGGTCTCAACCAGGACACCGTATATCCTAATTAATCATTTGCGAGTGATTTATTTTTGCCCTCAATATTTATTTAATTAAAAACCAATTCTGGGTAAAAAATGACTCAATAATAGTTAAATTTAAATCATATTAGAGAAAAAGTCCAAATTGATTTTATATAGGTACTCAGAATGGAGTCAATAGTCGCTCAATTGATAGTTAGCAGTAGTAACTCGGATTTGAGTAAAATTCACTCATTTCTGATGCAATAGTTTCACTCAGTTGCACTCACACTAAGAGAGTGAACATTTCACTCAATCAGGTGTGGACAGAAATTGATACATTGAGTAAAATTGGGTGAAATTTGAGTGAAATAAATTTTTTTACAGTGTAGATTTTTGGATCTGCACCATAATCTTTACCTCCTGTTGCAAAGCTGTTTTCCGCTACTGCAATGCAACTAGTTGATTTGATTTGACGTTAGACTTTAATTTGACTTGAATATCAAATCTTCTCCACTTTAGTTTTCATACCGATATGTTTTTTCTGTTCCATTTTTGAAAATACCGCAAGCTTTGAAACAAATGTTTTTTTTTAGATAATCTCTGTTCTAATGACTTCTGAAGATTATGGTAGTCTGCTGTATTGTTACGAAACTTCATATTTNAATCGACGATATCTCCGCGAAAAATAAAGCTTTTTACAAATAAAAAAATCCGTTTTGAAGGGGAAAGATAGTAGTTTCCAGTGATATTTTCAGTTTTGAGAGAAATAAGATCCACTTCTTATTTGTGGAAGGGCGAAATGGGCGTTGACTATTAGACGCCTTCATAATACCCATCCTTGTCTATCACATGGATTTCTATGGCTTACTTTATCGCTCTCACGTAACTTCTGATAGACCATCGGTACTTTCCTACACTGTATATTCTATAGTCTTTAGGCTATATGAAGAAAACTCTATCTCACCAAAGTAGTACCAAGACGCCTCTTTTTTTTTTGGATTTTCAGAAATTGGTAAAGTTAAATAGTTTTGACAATAAACACACAATAACCCAACATTGCACGAACGAAAATTCCGTAGATCTTGGCGTCACCAATATTAATGACTCGTTTACAATGAACAATGACAAACCATTAGGTTTAGGCTAGAAATAATGCGATCATTTATTAGCTATATAGTATCTTGTGAAAAATTGCTTCAATATCTGCCGGTGAAACAGAACGTTGTGTTATAATATAACCTTGATCTTATTATTTTAAATTTTTTTAATTTTACCGAAATTTAATGGCAAACATGAAGGAAATAAAATTAGTAGTCACGTGACTTGTAAAGATTAAGGAAGACCCTGTATATTACTATTACATAACACTACGCATTGCCATAAAACTACTCCACCACGTTAATATTTAGGTCAGCAGTGCAAACATGAGAAACCTTTTTCAAATAGTGTAAAGTTTATAATCTTTTGTGTTTTTCTGATAATTTCGTATAATTCTTACATATACAAAAGCATTTATAATTTGTTCCTTCAATACAGTCCTTTGAGTCCTCTTTTCAGGATTATATTTTCCCATGAAATATGTTAAATGTATTAATCCTTTAAATATAAATACAATAGTTTTATTCCACAAAGGATATTGAATATATCCTGTAATCATAAACTATGTTACTAATAATTCGACCTTGACATTAAATTTGAATGAAATCCTATAAATATATTATTTGATGTTCTTTTCTTTGTTATAATCATAATAAAGCTAATCCTAGTGAAGTGCGATAGATATCACATTATTGGGGATTTTATTGTTGTCGGTAATAAAGGTAAAGCAATAGGTATGTGTGGGTGATTATAGAAATTTATACAATACCTAACCTTTCTTTTTCCGTTATTACCTATTGCTTGTAACAGAACATTAGATCGAAGCGAAAGTACTGAAGTTTGTAAAATGTAAGAGAAATTGCTGACATTTCGTTAATGGTTATTGTGTATCAGAATTGGTTATTCCGACCTAGATACAAAATTTCAATTTCGTTGCGTTCATATGTGGAACTTGTTACCTTTTGTAAGTGATTAAAAACACTGAGTACCTTCAATTTCTTTGGTATTCCAGCTTTAAAATACCTCTTAACTAAATATTCACATTTTTTATACATAGATGTATAAAAAATAATACAATAGAAGAGTGGTACATTTCGTAAGCAGAATTGAAGACCTGAACACAATCTTAAAGTGTCAAGCTTCTTTCGAATAGTAGATAGCACACCCTTGCTAAATCTTCACAGTCGGTCAATAAATTGGTTGCTGCTTCGTCAACCTCATGGCAGAACCTGCACAGACTGTCTTCAATTAAAGCTTGTCCACTAGTCAGAAAGCAAACATCGGAACTCATTATCTGCCTTCTTGGTTTGCTTTTAAGAGATACCTCCATTTTTGGACTTTATCTTTCACTTATTCCAGAACAAGCGTCTTAGTAACATGTCTAGTAATGCCACAGGAGTCTTGATGAGCCTGAGACAACTCATCATGTCTCTCAAGCTACTTTATTTAGACCTGGATTTAATCTGGTAAGAGTTCATTGCCTTCGGCGCTTCTTGGTTATTGGTTTTTGACGTTCGTCGTACAATGTTCGCAGCCCTCACTTTTGCTTAAACTATTCTTACTAAAGGGGGACCTTTTCAACCCTTTCCTTTACCCCCAATGCAAACTCTTGCGTCTGTCCATAAATCATATATTGGTTATTTGTTTCAAATGTATTGGAGTGCGAGTGTTTTCTAGATATTGAACCACCTTCATTGAGGTAGAGACACCCTGTTACTGATGCAGTTCTAACTTTTCTGTTTTAGATAGAATCTATTGACGAATTTGAATTTAAACTTTACTAACGTATGTTCACGGAATATCGCGTGTATGTCTCAAATTGTTCCAAATAAAAATCCATTACGATCTGTCTTCCTTCAGTCACGAGACGGACTTAATAAATCTTTAGGGCATTAATTATTCATAGCGAGGGTGGAAATTGCAATATCAGAGCATACATATTTATGAATGTCGAAATTTTTGTGCCGGCAGATAATGCTGTTTACTTTCTGTATGTTGCAATTATGATAAAAAATCGGCAGTTAAAGTTAAACGGTTTGTATTTTTTTATGAAATTAACGTTTAATGTTTTACAATTTTTAATGTCATTTGTCACGAAACTTCCCCCAAGAAGTAGAAATTAAAAATTATAAATTCCATTAAACATGCATAAGTTGCATGAGTCTTAAAATGTGGGTTGGTAAATGTGATTACTTATTTGGCTAATAATGTAATATTATCTGCCGACCAAAAATTAATGTAAAATTATGTTAAACCTGAATTTTTAAATTTCGTTTATTCTGATAGTAGTTTTCCTATCACACTAAAAAGGTGAAAAGTTTTCAAATTAGATATATAAAGAACTTTTATTTTAGTAATCCTGATTTCTCACATCAGTTTGCTGAATAGTGTTATTTACCAAAGAAAAGTGCAGAGAAAAAAAATTGTGGGTAAAGAGCGATAGTCCCGCTCGATCCCGCCATATCCGAGGTCATTTTTCCTGCCGAGGGTATTGGCGTACGAAAGAAAAAATACACAGTTGCAGATACATTGAATTAATAAATTATAAGACATTTACTTAAAGGTGCATTTTAATAAAATTGACTGATGACAAATATCATTTGTCTTATTTTCTTATTTACTCAATTTGCGTCACCCAACGCTTATGGAGGATTAATTAGTAACGGTGAAAGCTCGAAGAAAAATATTTCAATTACATTTTAATTGCATTTTCTTAATTGGAAATTATCTGAATGTTATCTAGTTGGGTACATGTCATCCTGGGTGATTGTCTTGTAACAACTAACAAACTGGCACATTTTCTCGCACGAAACAGAAAGCTCGCCTGGTAATAGGCAAAAAATGTGTCAGATTCGATTCGAGATAATACACAATGTAATTAGAGTGACATTCTGCATGAAACACTTACGGAATGGCATATTTCTGGTTTGCATGTCCATTCCGTACTTTTATAACGGAAATAAATGGTATACGTGCTAAATTCGTAGCTGTATTTTTTACAGAATAATTACTGCGGTCTAGCTGATAATGTGTTTCTTGGATTAATGTACAATGCTGTAATTAATTCATATTGTAATATGACCTACTGATCGTTTAATTATTTCGTTCTTTAAAAGTCATCGTGGAGTATTCAAAGCAAGAAAGGAAATTTTATTGTTGTAACTTCCAAAGGGTTAGTCTATTTTTTTTCAGTTTACATGTTCAGTATGAAAAATGACACTTGAACTGGCAAGATTTTTTAGCAAAATAGATCCTACTGAACATAGTGTTAGTTTCCCTCTTCGTTCAATCAAATTTATCACGATACATACAAAGGAGTTTTGCTGATAGACAAAATTATACATAGTTATTTACTACTACTACTAGTATTAAAAAATATGCGGTTTTGTCTGCATTTAAAACAAAATTATTTTTCCTTAGCCACAGTGCTGTGCTCTTAAATATTAAGTCGGCAACCACTTCAATGTCCATAATGTTAGTAGACAAGGCGAAAACCTCGCATTCGTGGGAGAAATTTTCCGAATCGATTTTTTTGCATGTTCAGATTCGTGAGATGTTCCTTAACATGAATCAAGATGAAATCTGGTCCCATTTGTTTTAACAAACTTTTTTAAACAAATTGTAGAAATTGGTTTATTCACTCCGGAATTTTTTTGAGGTTTTTTGGCACATTATAAACAAAAAAGTTCCTTCCTGCACTATGCCTCTAAAATTGATGGTTTTAAAGGTTAACAATTGTTATTTTTGATGTTGCCAGGTACCTAAATTAAAGATTAAACATCCCCCTACAAGATACGGGAAGAGTTTTTGGGACTCTCATTATTTTAAAGCCTTCCTTAATTTTACTTTATTCTGTATTACACACCCTTTTTGTGTCAGATTCTACTATACTATAGTTAAATATTTTTATTTATTTCAAGAATTTTATATTTGAGCCCCTTTTTTGGTACGTTTTATGTTATCAAGCAAACAAATCATAACAATATTTTCTCTTAAATAGTCATAATCGAGTTGACCACCAAATTTGTTACGTTGGCGGGTGTGGTACAACTAAATAATGTAAGTATGATTTTCTTAAAAACCCGTTATGTAATATACGTTAATATACAAACATGCCACGCTTGTAATGATTAAGAAGATTGTTATTTATTGTTATTTATTGGCCCTCCCTCGTATAAAACAGATAACGAAAACAAATAAATTATAGTCTGTTTGGAAATGAAAGAGAGTAATAAAACCCCGAGATAAGAACCGGCCATGGGCGTGGTAATATTTCGTTTCAGGTAATTATCGGGTAACACTAATGCTAACAGGTAATGGGTGTACATTAGTATATTTTACTGGATACATCATAGGGCAGGAGCCAGTGTATTGTGACAGATCAATCCAGTCTTAGACCGGAATATACGAAGACGTGCTAGTGCAGTAGAGTAAAATTCGACTTGTGTTTAGTGACTATTGTGCCAGTGGATATGTATTGTTTGGGTAAAATGTCGAGCTTATCAGATTACGTACCTGCTAAACGCGTGAAAAGATGTGCGCTGTCTCAGAATGAGAAGATTATTATATTAAATGTATTTAATGCATTGAAACACCAAAATCCTACCAACAGTATTGACGACATCGTGGAAAAGTGGGAACTTGATAATTTAATTGACGTTACTGTGGAACCTATAGTTATCAATCTAGGAGACGAAGATAATTCATCAGAATATTCAGAGTATGAATTTTAATATACCTACTTTTTTATTTTCTTTATTGTACATTTATACACTACATTTACTCACCATAATTTGAATTTTCAAAATACATATATTTTTGTGTGGAATAAAAGTCTATTCATTAAATTTAAATAAATATTTTGATAATAATATTGAATAATTTTATTTGAATTACTAAAAACCCTCTTAACCCTGCTTAAAGTAGCCTCATGGTTTGAAATGCTGTTTTTATATTGTTTACTTATAAGAGAAATGGACCGAGAAATTGAAGCGGCATAGACATAGACGAATTGTCGGGGATTAAATTTTAGCTACCTGCTACAATTTAGTACAAAGTTTTTTTAAAAGTACACCTCATCTATACCGATAATACATAATATAAAAATATTGAATATAAGCACCAGTACTACATTTATTTACGATTTGCATACATAATAAGCTTTTATTACTCTCTTTCATTTCTAAACAAACTATAATTAACGAAATAAATGTGAATACATGTACGACTACTAATGAAATTTTACTTTCCCAGGAAAATTTTCACTTACACCACCTCTAAGCTCTGGCATTTTCCTTCGTAATTTATCATTTGAGCCTTCACGGCCCCTCTCGAATAAATTGCGTACTTAACGATTGTGGGTGATATTAAGTTGCCTGGATGCTCCCTATCAATCTCATCTCGATGCGATGTGATACCCTCTCCAAGCACTCCTGCTCGGAGCAGTAAAATAAGGGGCACGTGCAGCAGGACCACACGCGTTATTACGTGCTCTTTCCTTCACTCCATTGAGATGGAATTGCAATAGAGCGATAACGGCCAAAAACAATGATTACACTGAGAAAACTGCTGTTGTATTTCCTATTATAGCCCAATTATTTTCTTATTTATTTAAATTAATATTTATTATTTAACAGATATCCAAGTCAAGGTTTTAGTGGGATAAGGATCAATAAATGAAAGACCACTATATTTTAAATCATTGCTAACGTTTCGGTGTTATTTTACGCTATCCTCAGGACTCTAAAATAACACCGAAACGTTGGCAATGATTTAAAATATAGTGTTCTTCCATTTATTCCCACTAAAACTTTGACTTGGATAACTAATCAAGATCGCTAAATAGTGGAAACGTAATAAATATATTAATATATTGCCTGGAGGTATATATTGTTGCAATATCCAGAAGAAGTTTACCCTTGTCTTGCGTATCATTCTTTTCGTTGTAATCCAAAAATGGCCAGCACGGTATATGAACTAATTATAAATTTCATTTTGTTTACAAAATGTACAGTTAATTGTTGATGAACACTATCTTCTCTCCATTAAAAATGCAGTCAAAAACCTCAAATATACAACAACAATATAACTGTATTTATAATGTATTCCTTATAATTATTTTTAATAAGGAGCAAGGATTTGTAAATATACGTCACTATACGTATATTATTAAAAATAATTACACTCTTTAATGATCTGGGCATGCTTCCGTCGAAGAAAAATGTGTCTTTAAATTGGAATATTTGGCTGTTTTAAATTGTGATGCTTTTTCTTTCATTAGAAGTAATTATATTCTAACTAATAATTTTATAAATCTGAATCACTACCAGTAACGAGTATTTTGTGCAATTGCAATTGTATCAAGTTACGTAACTAGTGATTTCAAATTTGTTTTCAATTTCATTTACCATTAAACTTTATTTTCATTTTCCTTGAACCACAAAACCTAAAAAAGGTGACTTTTTGATATTGTTTGTTTGTTTTCTGAGGATTAAGATGTCTGAGGCTCAATTTAAAAAAAAAACATCGGAGAAAACTACTTTGACGTGTGAGAGATACAAAGTATTTTTCATTTTACGGTTATTATTGTGATATTGAATAACTTTTTTATTTTTATTTGGGGTGTAATTGAAGTACATATAAATATTTGAGGGAAAAACGGGAAAAAATTCCTACTTCAACGCCCTCTATCTCCGAAACGGTGCGATTTAGGAAATAAGTTTATATCAAGAATTAACATTATTTTAACCTTCTATCGATTCCTAAAGTTATCCAGATTAAACCTGAATCACCCTGTATATGATTGACGTAGGCTGACGACTAACTTAAGTAGAGATACAAATGGTGGCGTAGATACTGGGACATACAGTCACTATGAACCTCGAAAGTTTTGGCTTTTATTGAAAAATGTCGCGTACGTCACTGGATTCCAATCGTGGGAGTTGTATCTAACGCCATGAATTTAATTTTTTTGTTAATAAACTTAGTTTTAAAGCAAAAAGAAAGAGAGGTAAATGTTTTAAAATAAACCAGGCCATAAAATACGTATTTTTGAGTATTCATTTTTTGTCGAGCAAAAAATAATTAGGAGATGCTTATTTCAACACCCTCCAATAGGCAGAAATTGTTGAGAAGTAGAATTAGTAAAATTTGACTATTATATCTTTTTTTGTTTTCAAATTCTATTCCTTTTTTTTTAGAAAATTTGAAAGGCTATGTCTCCTAAAGGAGTGAACATTTTACTAAGGTCATTTTTATGCAAAATATGTTAATTTAAGCTGTAGATTCACCTGTACCATTTGTGCTACTTCTTTTGAAAACACCCTGTATATCATGTCGAATGTATTGGTTTCTGAAATTTTCCAAAAAAGTGTTTTTATTTTTCATTGTTGAATGAAACATAAAATAAGTTTATATTATTATATTTTTTATTCAGTTTCTAAAATCTTTAGCGACCCCCCTGCGCTCTCTCCCGCTACTACTCGGGGGGTCATCGTGAGCGACATTTTGGGAACCGCTGTTGTATAAGAACTAGGGAGGAAAATGGTGGAAAAATTAGGTGACCACTCTCTATGTTAATTGATATTATTACACAACCTTTGCAACCCAGTCAATTGTGGAAGCGAACTCAACAGCAGCACGACAATCTAGGCCTAGGCAGTAACTAGTACGGCACCGTTGAGTAAGCAATGGCGTGGCAATCGAAGCATTGCGGACCACCTGCCGGCTCGCGAGGGCACCTGCCACCGCCGAGTCTACCGTATTCGCTTTTGCGGTGCGCACAGGCGTCTGCGAACTTGGTCCGAGATAAAACCGGATCTAGTATTAAAAACCCCATGGAGCCGATAAAGTTTATGAGTACCTATGCTGTTAAATATCCTTTTGAGTGTTTGTACACGTGCATAATTGTAGCATGAAGTGGTCTATTTACCTAAACAACAATAGTGTTTACTCTGCTCTATGCGATTTACACTTAGATGTTTTTAAATATGATTTCAAATGTTTTTTAGAGAAAATTCAACATAAAAGGGAACTAATACTTTTGAATATAATTGTGATAACACAGCCCCACAAACAAAAAGGATCCGATCTGGTATTCAAACCCATGTATTTCCATTTCCATGTATTTTTTCCGCTGAATCCGAATCGGCCTTCAGATTTGGCTCAACGGGTCTGAATTTTCAGGAAAATTCAAAACACAGGTCAAAATTCACAAAAAACGTCATTTACGATCGCGAAAGTTATAAAATATCAAATTATTGTACCAGCTCACTAGACGTATGATTTTTCACTCGTTTAATTCCAATTTATCATCATAGAGTCAGACAAGCTGGTCCAATTTAATTCAAAAACACAATGTAGATCAAAATGCTTAAAAACGCCATTTTCATGGCATAATTCGTGTTGCAGAGTTCTGGATCCATCTTTTTATCCACCCACCCATTTATGAATTCATACATCTTTCTATCCAGTCAGTCGTTCATGCATGAATACGCATATTTATTCATCCACCTGTACCACCTATAAAACCCACCCATCTGGAAAATCATGGGTCTGAATACCAGATCCTATCCTTTTTTGTGGAGCTGTGTAATCGATATGAAGAAAAAAATGCAGAAGTTCAGTTTGTCGTATAAAAGACTGCAAGAAAATTAAGATAAATGTCTTATAAATGAAATTTTGTGGCATCTCCCAGTGAAGAAATGATTGATGTCAAGAAAAATATGCGATATTATTGAGAAACATACATTACTGAAAACAGTTGTTCAATTGAGATTGAGAAAAAGTCAAGAATTAAGTCAGGGAAAATCTAATTACGAAATAGAACGAATAGTTACGTACTATTTTGCCAAAAAGTTAGGAATAATCTTGGCACTGTGACTCGTGTGCTGTCCTGCAAGGATAAACAAGAACTTTGCTCACGGTATTCGGGTCATTTACGAAAAATTTTCGCCTATAGACTATTTAAAACCCTAAATTGCAATTAGAGTTGATCCTTCGAACAACATCAAATGTCTCCATTCGAAACTATACATAAATGTTGTTCGAACTTCGAATATCTTTCATATTTCGAATCCAACATCAGAAATCGTTCGTAGAGCATTAACCACGTCCAAAATTACTCCGAAAACACATTTCTCCGAAAATATGGAGCCTATCTCACCCATGCTTCGAATCCAATCGTCGAACTATCTTCAGAGCCATAACCCTTCAAACACACCCAGTCAGAGTTGGCGATAACCCGAGAATCCTATAGTTTAGGCAGAGCGACCACCAAAGACCTTAGCGCGAACCCTAAAAAAGCGACGAATTGTTCCAAAAAATTCCAGAAATGTCAGGAAATTCGAGCTGAGACACGAGACTAAGCTGCTTCACGTAAGTAAAAAGTTCCAGTCAGATTCCATAAAAGGTCGAGGCAACCCCAAAGATTGTACGAATTCAAAGAGGCCAGATATTAGAAACTGCACCGAAAATCTTCATGACTTGGTGGAACCATCGCGAACCGAGTTCGTACGTCGTTCGAAAACGTACTTTTGCTAGCATTATATTGTATACGTTTAACTGCATTTTCTAAAGCCGCACATTGTTACAAAGTTTTCATAATCAATAGCAAATTTGTTATAAATTGTTGCAAGCTCAGGATCAGACATAGATCATCAGTTTTGCATCCAAATCGCCCAGGATTAACAACAAACCGGTGGCCAATACAAACTTTCTCTTTAACCCAATACAAAGCGCTCTCTAGCCGAACACAAAAGCGACACGAAAAACGACAAACCACAAAACAGTGTCAAGCATAAGACACTGAGAAGAGACTCAGTTGAAAGTCTCAATGCAAGATGCCATTTGGAGGGTGTCTCTATAAGCTACAAGTAAAAAAAGAGCTTATCCTTATTTTGGGATCAGGTCCAGACTATAAGCTCCGAGATTGAGATAATGGGAGCGGCAATGAAAAGAGGCTAAAGTATACCTTTTTTATGTAGAATTGTCCACGGAATCTAAAAATGAATAATCCCAAATGATTATTAGGTCATTGGCATAAAAGTTAGAGTAAAAATATCCCGCTTTACTAGCTATTCCTACGCCATTGACCTACAAAAATTTGTAAATTTTACAGTAAATTATGCACATGTGCAAATGTTAACACCACACCAAAGAATCGATGAGCATACTAAAGATTTCATAAAAAATATTACTTTAACAACCGACCAATGTACAGTGAAAATGGTGAGACTTAGACCCTTGCTTTATAAGGCAATTTTGAATTATTTATTGAGTTCTATTTGTGGTTAAAGTTTGATTCACTTGAACTGAAAGAGCCTGTATATGCAAATTGAGTACCACACAAAAACTGTATCGACTGTAGATTTTGAACGAAACAGGCATTCGCCAAAATAAAGCTTACATTTTTTGTTCCTGTCTGAAAATTACAAATATTTTCGAATACATAAAGTTATAGATTTGTCAATGGTCCAAAACGCCCGTATTGATCAAGCAGTATTCTAGCTATCGAAAGTAAAAAAAAATATTGAAAATATTTGTTGCAAAGTTTTAAATTAATCCCAGAAATATAACGATTTTATTTTACTCATATCTGTTATTAAAAGAAAATTTAAATTAATTCAACTCTGTTTTTATTGCTAATATCTCATACGACCTATGTTTATACGAGTTTTTCTCCTTCTGTTGTAAAAGTCCTGCTACAAACTGACACACCCTGTAGCCGTAGTGTATATTCAAATAGTAATGTTTTAATTTAAATAATAAAACAGCAATTATAATTAAGCAGTGAAAGTTGTTATACTATAAATATTATAAAACTTGTTACATTTTTTTTATAATAATTTGACTGTGGAATTATTCATTTTACTTTCCAACCTTTCAAAATTGCATATTACCTTATTTAAATTGTCCGAATCACTTTCATTATCCTTGAGCCCTCTTCATTAACAACATAATTATTTCAGAACCAAAGAAATGTATCCACGTGATGCTTACGTTAGTTACGTCTGAAGAAATGTTCCGAGAACAATGTAATGTTTAGCAAACCACCGTGTATATATAATTCAAATGCTTACATAATTATCTTATTCAATTGGTCTCTTTGAATTAACAATAGTACTTTCTAAACAGTACCTGCAGTATTACATTAAATTTAATCTGTTTAATTTAAATATTAGGAACTTGTTTTACTTGATTATTTACGCATTTGTGAGCACTGTAACATTTGCATTGTTGTTAGGTTTAGCGGTAAATGTTAAATAGTTACAGGTTGAACTAGGCGTTTGCGATTTTCATTTGCAATAGTTCACACGTACATAAGGATGCGGATAATTCCCAGAGGTCAAATAAAAATGTAATTCCAATTGGTAGCTCTTTTTACCCTCTACAGCTCTACACAAATGTATGTAATGTCGTTTTTTAATAATGTATTCATTATTTGTTCAGAAAATGCCCCTTCATTTTGCAAAATTTAAAAAAAATATTTATTTTTTAAATTGTAAAAAATAAAAAACATTCTTCAAAATTATTTCATCGGCTCTCATTTCTGCAAAGTTACAAATATGCGTTGGAACGCGCTACATGTAAAGAAATAGGTCCCAACTAAATTTTCTACCGAAACAATATCTTCGTTTCATGATGGGAAAGTATTGTTCGCAGAATTTATACTTTTCATTAACGTGCTTCATCGGAAAATGCCCGTCGTTTTAGAGAAACTTTTAAATTAAAATCAATTCTTCGCCATCATTCATGTTTGCTAATGCCCTGTCAGTTTGTGTTGTTAGTACCGGATAACTAATGTTGAAAGTGATTTATTGGTGTGACATTATGTTGAGCATTTTACGGCGTTTTTTTGTGAGGATGCCCTTTTCATTTAATTTCCTAAATTACGTTTGTGTGATAACATATATTTTTGATATCTTTGTGTTCTTCAGGATGTCATATATTTAATTCGTTTATTTAATAAGATGATTTGTGACTTTTTAATACTTTAGTAAAGTATTCTTCAGTTCGGTGATAGGAGGTAACATTCACGTTTTCTGCTTACTGAGTAGTTCGATGACCAAACTTATGAACCCTGTTCACATTGCATTAAAGAAAATTGACTTCCCTTTCCTAAGGGAGTGCTAGAGAAAGTAATTTTTCTAGGGGCGGTAATATAAGTACAGTCATACTACAAATTCAATATATTTGAGTAGGTATCACGCAAAAATATGTAATCCCTTTAAATATATGACAAAATTGTAAAATTTTGACATATTTCTAAAGTGGATTATCTCGTGACTACGGTATTTTCTTGATTCATTATGTAAAACAATAGTTCTCTTGAAAGATTACATTTTCCCTGCTTCACTTGTTTAACTAAAAATATTTCACAAATCTATTATATTTTAGTGGGCCCTTTTTTTTCGGAACCCGGATCAAACGTTACGTGAAAGCCGTAAAGTATTTATCATTCCTATAAGAATACCGTAATCCAGGTTACTCTCCACCGAGTATTGTTGTCCGCTAATGCCGTTCATTTATTTCGCATCACGTGCGGAACCCTTAACTGAAATATCACCACCTCACAGGACCATTGTGTTTATTGTCCAGGTGAGCGGCATGAATGACTTATAGGGCCACCGAAGAATTTCTCGCTAACTTACCTGTAGGTGCTTTATGCAAGTTGCGACGGAGGGAAAATGGAGATGGCAGTAATTAATAGGCAACTGAACCAATATTGTTTTTACATTATCGATTTGTGTTTGGGGTTGATTAGGATATTTCTATTATTCATGAAGCCACGTACTGTATTCGATTACCTTATGGGTCAATTCTCTAATTGAAATTAATGTACAGGGTGTTTCAAACTCGATAGTATAGGCCAGGGGTCGGCAAGTAATTTTAAAGATTAATCGAGTTTAATCCTTTTATTTATTATTTATGACATTTATGCACTTTAAACAACGAACATTCAATTATTTTCCAACGACTACTTCCACCGCTAATGTGATTTTCAGGTGGTATTTCTTTTGAGACTCTTTCTCTAATAAAAGTTTATCAGAAAAAAGGGAGCTTTTTAACATGAAAAAAATTTGGGTATGTTCTGAAAAAAATATAAGTTTATTTAAATTTGTGTTTCATGGAAATTCCTTCAGTTATCTTCATGAAGCTGATCGGTCAAATTTAAATAATAAAACACGATTGTGTAGAGAATTAGGATACCTTTCAAACGATGTGTAGCTTAACTCTCCTTCCCTATCAAGATTTTTGTGGGGTTGACCCCCTTCCCTAGGGGTTAGAGTCTCTAACAAGAAATTTATGCGAAGAGATGTCCCCCTTTGATAAAAAATCGACCTGTCTCGGCGTTTCTCGGAAAAATAATTTTCTTCTGTTTTGTTTTCACTGGAACACGCTGTATAAATTTTACAAAGCACCAATATTTCTCTAGCTGTATAGGTATACCGATCCGAATAGTAATAATCTAATAATTCATTTACCGTAACTAAATATATTTTCACTCTGTTTCTGTAGGTGCTGGTAGTGGTGTCTTAGTAAAAGTGAATAAAATATTTTGCTTGTCATTTGTCCTAAGTATACCGATTTTGTTTTACCGTGGGAAACTAGAGAGACTTTCAGGTATTTTAAACAAACCGCAGCAACTGTTTTTAATTATTTAGGTTTTACGTTTAAGTTTCCTCACACTAATTTTATGGATTAAGATAAAAACAAACATTGCAAATTCTTTTATACGAAACAAATGAATATTTCATGGTTAGAAAACACGGTCGTGCTTACACTTTAGCCTAACGTGATATTTTATTATTGTTGTATGAATACTTCTCATTTGAGAAAGGTGCTGATTCTGTGCTTCCACATTTTTTTTAAACCTCAAAGAAGCATTGACAGTTATCTAGTCTGATATAAACCAGGTATTTAGGAAATAATTTTGAAATTTATGTTTTATTTTAATTTCTAGTAAAGGTCGACAATTTTTTACAATACTGAAAAAAGTACACGTTCGGAAATATACTAATTACACATTGGCAATTAAATATCGGTAAAATTCAAATTATTAGAGAATAAGATCAAGATTATCTTGAAGCACAACATTCTGTTTCAACCAATCAGCGGTCGCATTATTTCGAGTAACAGTTGGTCATTGTTCATTGCAAATGATTCATTTATATTGGTGACGCTAGGATTTAGGGATTTTTATTTGACAGTACCAGTAGTGCAATGTTGGTTGCCTAGCCTAGGCATTCACGTGACTTGTAATTATTTATAAACCATATGTATGTGGCATATTTATGAATGTCTTCTTCAGGCTAGTTGCCACGTCATCGGCTTACTCTTCTTAATCCTGAGAAGCAAGTGGATCTAAATTGACATAATAGTAAAATAAGATCCTATTTTACAAAATTTTCTATATACAAATATTTCCAATTCATTTACCAGATATTAGTGGTCTCATGAATGTCGGGAAAGAGCATTTGAGATAGTACCAAGGACAAATTTGTCTGAATGACATTCCTTCAAAGGTAATAAATAACGAGAAAGTTTATCCTTGAGGTGCAACTGAGCTGTCAATTATTATCAGTGGCAAAGTAAATACGTCCTCATTTTACCGGAAGGCAAAAAGGCGGCATTGTTAACATTTTTGTAGTGTTTATTATAATTTACCTTCCTTGTCCCGTAGAGATTTTGTTACGTTAATCCCTTTGCTGTGCCGTCGCGTTACTCATTCAAAAAAAATTCTCACAGAGCGTAGGGTACTTACCGAAAAGTACGTATAGCCATAGTAGGGCAATAGGAAGGTGTTTAAATCCGTTTAAAATGCGACGTTAAATAAACAGATCAAGGCTTCTTTGAATTCAGTTGTGAAAATGGATTTGTAATACGTGTGTATTGAAATTGGCAATTCTTTATTTTTAAATACCCCCTGGAATGCTGAAAATATGAAGTATAGGAATTATGAGCGTTTACAAAGTTTTCCTGTATTCAAAATATGTTCAAAAATATTATTCTTGTGATTTTGTATTGAAGAAAATGTTCTCGAGTACGGGTTTAGTAGACCGGTTAAACAGTTCCTATGAAAAAAAGTAATAATAACAATAATAAAATAAGTAAAATAAAAATTAGAAAATAATTATGGTTCCCATTATAAAGCAAGTCGATGAAAAGCGTTTATAAGACACCACCATAAAATTGTTGCAAGCCTATTGTAATTATACACTATAAAAAAATTTCAATCAAGTTTCGATTGTGCTAAATTTTCACTCTATTAGTATGAGTACAACTGAGTGAAACGATTGCATTAGAAATGAGTGAGTTTTACTCAAATCCCAGTTCTGAGTATATAAAACTAATTTAGAGTTGACTTTTTCTCTAATATGATCTAAATTTAACTATTATTGAGTCATTTTTTACTCAAACTTGGTTTTTAATTAACTAAGTATTGAGTGCAAAAATAAATCACTCATAAATGATTAATTAGGAAATTAATTCACTTCGTGGGACCTCCTCCTGTCCTGGCTGACACCCGCCAGCTGAGAGCCGCCACCGCCAGCGAAGGCCTGTTCTCTTGGCGATTACGCTTTTCCGTAGTATCTAACGAGCCCCTATCAACTATGGTCGAGATTACAGAAGTAATATGTAAGTGGTGCCATCTTCACGGTGCCATTCAAATTACTCGAAATTAATATACATTTAAACTCACTCAGTTCTGATTTAGGTACAAGTGCACCAAATACGAGTTTGCGTAAAGAATTTATTGAAGGAGTACCTATATTTGAGTGGAAGTACTCAGATTTAGTTTAAATATAATTACAAATGAGTAAAATGATCAAAGTGCCCAATATTGAGTGAATATGTGATGATTTTTTTAGTGTAAAGAAGGGACTTGTTGCCAGTGCCAATCCAAACACGCTGTACACCAAATGTTTAGTAAACAATGCATATATTTAATGTTTTTCTCACTCATTTACCACCTTACGGACGCCATAAACTGTTTCCAGTGTCGTGGGACAAGTAGTTATATTTCACAACGATCCGTAGTTATTGTTGGCCAACTTATAAGTACCATTTAATTTGCAGATGTAGATAACAGCGTTTAAGGATGTTTTAAAAAATACATTGTATTAAACAAGTACTTTTTATGAGTCTAATTGAATTAATCTAGGATGATTGCATTAAAATAAAAAGGAAACTTATTTTTATAAGTTGCTGAATACATTCCCATTGTAAATGTTTACGCTTTACTTGAGCATTTTCATGTTTTATTCACATCTCCGTAATGCGATTTATTTTTTGCGGGCAGCTTACACTCTTTCCGTGAGAAATTAGGGAAATAAAAACAAAGTAAATTATTGTTTCAACGTGTGCTCTTTAGCGTATGTGAATCTGAACTTGGAAATGTTTTGCAAAAAATGTAGATGTTCCCTTCAGTGGGATTCAGTAATAGGAAAGTAAACGGTTGAGACGATATGATATACTACCACCAGTTTTCATCGTTCTCTTCTTATCAACTTACTTTTATCAAATGTAAAAGCAATTCATGTCACTTTATTATTATTATGTGAATCGAAAATTTTCCAGATTATCATTTGACAGGAGCCTACTACGTTATTTTACATATAAGCTATTTTTTATAGAAATGAGATTTCATGAAAAACTAATGAATTTTGGTATAGGAGCAGGTATAGCAAAGTTGTAGAGAATTTAATTCTGCATCTCATGGTATGAAAATATACAGGGCGTTGCATTTAAAAAAATCGAGATTTTTCAATTTTTCAATTGGCAATTTTGACATGATATTTTGGTCACCCTATAACGCAGGCCACTCCGAATCTTTATTGCTTTCACTCACGTAATAATAGAAAACTTTTTGTGTAGAGTAATATTATCAGTTTTGTAGGGAGCTACTTGTAAATATTAATAGTAAATAATCCATTGAACTTTTTTGTCTTGTATGATCGCTTTTATGGCTGTTTTGCATAAACGTAAAATAGTAATGAAGGAGAATAACGCTGATAACAGGTTTCCATATGAGTTTCCACTCAGCTGACGCGATTATTTTGACGTTCTGGAAACATTGCAGCCGAGAATGATTTTTATGTTAAATTTAAGGATGACATGTGCCATCCTTCGTAACGAAATAATTACTATGTAGTTCAACGGACTACATTCTACAAGCCAAGTATTTCGTAAACAAATCAATCAGTTCGGAAGGTCCACCTTGTCATTAATAATGTTTTTTTTTTTGTAAATAAACATGAAATGAGAGGTTTGGTTTTACTTACGTTTAATTTATGTCATATATGGCTATTTTTTAAATATTTTTTATGTGGAACTCTGCTTAACCAAACCAGAGGATCTTCATAAAAATATCTCAGACTGTAAAATGTTTCAATATTGAATAACACTATTAATTTGTATATTATTTTTACCCTCAACGATTAATCATTTATAGTCCTACTGTGACATAAATAAATATTAATTCATTCTATTGCAATATTTTTTCGGAAAAAAGTGAAATTTTGGGAAAACTGGCCTAAATATGGGTCAAACTGATCTTTTTCTAAATTTTGTCCGAATATATCATTCCGTAGTACCTATATTATTTAAATTTGGGCCAGTTTACACATAAATAGTGAATTTTCTCAGAAATATTGAGATCATTTTACTAATGGAATCGTGCTCAGCGCCTCAAAATACTACCGAAATATATATATACCGAAATGGTATATATTTGGACAAAAAATCAATTTAGACCCATATTTGTTACAGTTTTCACCCAAAAATTTCACTTTTCTCCGAAATTCATAGAGGAGTCACGAATTTTGACCACAGAATCGTGTTCTGCGCATCAAATTCGTTTGGAAATGATGTGTGGGTTTCTTGGGCTTGAATTTTTATACTTTCTGTGCCTGTGTAATGGAACGTCTTTTGATAGATAATATCCGGCATACTATTTTAGCAAATCATTACAAAACGATACAGGATAAGTGGTATAAAATTATTGAAAATGAAGAACTTTTATTGGATGCATATGAAAAAATTATAGTAATAATAATTTTTAAACCAGAATGTAAAAATATTACTTATCTTATATCCTCTGATTTTATTTATAGAAATACCGCATTCACGTAAATTTGAAGTAAAATGTCCAACCAATAACTGCCAAAATTCGGTGAATAAAATGTAGACATACGTCACCATGATAAATGTGTTCACTGAATTTTGATAATTGTCGGTTGGATATCCTCAGTGACAAGGTAGATATTATATAATGTCATACCTCTATGAAAGATGAATAAGTCGAAAACAAAAACTATCACATTTCACTATTGGCTATCACGATGAAAATCCTTGAAAACGAAAAAACTGTGTAACTTCATTATTTTAATTATTTATTTGTTGTAATAAAATATCTCAGTTAAAGTCCAGTCACAGGTTTAGTTATAATGTAAAAAATTGGAAGGTATGTAATTTAAAAATAAAAAATTGTAGAAAAAATTTTAGGTCACAATAAAACACACTTAAAGTATAAAACAAATCCATAACAAGCTTACAAAAATACTTTTGAAAAATATACACATTTATGACAATAGTAACAGTAATAAAAAGAGTAAAGGTTATTGTAATCGAAAATGCACATGTTTTTCATGTCGTCTTAACAAAATGTAAAAAAATATCGTATAAATTTGTTATTGTTAACCGTATAAGTTAGTAAAATCACTCCCTTGACTGATCCGAAGAAATCTTCCAGTATAACACTGTAAATCAGTTTTACTGAAGGCAATAAAAGAAAATATTATATTTATTGGCGCACGTGTGTTATGTTGTTCTGATTAATTCCAACTAATCCAGACATCTTGGCTTCATGCACACCTGTTCCAGCCACATTTCTTACTTATTGTCAAGAATTCCGTTTAACTTGTAATCCACTACGTTACCGATATATCTCATCAAGAAAATTATGTGCAGTTTCCTTTGTCTTGAAAGCTTGTAAAGGAAATAAAAGAATGAAACTGGTCTTGACGTACCTACCACATACTACTCGAAAAGGAAACCTCAGGAGTAATTTGGTGTACAAACATGAGATATTTTATATTAAAATAATTATTTATGTCACACTTAAGGTGACCGCATCCACCTTAAGCAATATCTTCTCTCTAACACGATTTTTTTGTGGAAACGACAATGCTACTCATCAAACGAGAGTAGTCAGCAAATAATAACTCTGGTCTAACATCCTATCCGTTTGCCAAATTTAATCCTCATAATCTGACTTTGAAGACGTCAGCAGTCGTACGACAGAAGCTTTGAAGAGCATTTCACAAAACCTTTTAAATTCTGTGTATGCGTGGATTATGAGTTAGCACCCAAGGTGATTTTAATCATATTCCATACGGACCTGTGTAATACTTTCACCACCTTGACAATATGCTTGGATTCTCANTATGTTGTTCTGATTAATTCCAACTAATCCAGACATCTTGGCTTCATGCACACCTGTTCCAGCCACATTTCTTACTTATTGTCAAGAATTCCGTTTAACTTGTAATCCACTACGTTACCGATATATCTCATCAAGAAAATTATGTGCAGTTTCCTTTGTCTTGAAAGCTTGTAAAGGAAATAAAAGAATGAAACTGGTCTTGACGTACCTACCACATACTACTCGAAAAGGAAACCTCAGGAGTAATTTGGTGTACAAACATGAGATATTTTATATTAAAATAATTATTTATGTCACACTTAAGGTGACCGCATCCACCTTAAGCAATATCTTCTCTCTAACACGATTTTTTTGTGGAAACGACAATGCTACTCATCAAACGAGAATAGCCAGCAAATAATAACTCTGGTGTAACATCCTATCCGTTTGCCAAATCTAACCCTCATAATCTGACTTTGAAGACGTCTGCAGTCGTACGACAGAAGCTTTGAAGAGCATTTCACAAAACCTTTTAAATTCCGTGTATGCGTGGATTATGAGTTAGCACCCACGGTGATTTTAATCATATTCCATACAGACCTGTGTAATACTTTCACCACCTTGACAATATGCTTGGATTCTCAAATTTACTATTCTTAAATTATTGTTTCTTATCACCACTTGAGTGCAAAAGCTAGGTAATTCAAAATTTATATGATCAGACGCTCTAAAACTCCAAATATAATTTAAGGTTAAAAGTAGACTTACAAAAATTATATACGGGAACTTCTATTGTTGTATGTAAGAGGTAGTTAAGAAAATTATATTTTTCTTTAAATTTAATAAATAAGTACCTTAAGATTGAAGAAATTTCAGGTATCTAGTTCTTATGTTTAATATTACATATTTAGATACCAAAACTATAAGGATAATCAGTTTAGTAACGTTTATATAATTATTAATATATCCAAGTGCAGTAAAAAATTGTTTGTCTTCTCATTTCATAAAGAGTTAGACTTATATCCATATTTAAATATATTACTCAGCTCATCACCAGAAATATTATTTGTAAATTAAGTTAAGTTGCTTATCATAACTAATATCCTCCGACAAGTAAAAACAGGTTACTCTTAGAACTCAATAAACGATATTCATCCGATTCAACATCCGATTAAACACACGTTTAATGATTGTATAAACAATAATTTCCTATTTCTGTTATGCTGTAACTACCTAGACTCAACATCTCAATTTATTTATTTGTAAGATCGATATATCAGATCGTTATTAGATTTATACTTTGAAGCTATCTATTTTTAAGTAGAAACGTACATTTCCCGTGCTATTTTGGCTAACTGTGGCTTAGTTCAACTTTTACGTGACTGACTTATAACTCGCTATTAGCTAGGGTCAGTACGAAAGCTTTAAGGTACCCGAAATGTAAAAAAAAAACACGTAAAGTAATTTTGTTTGATTACATCTATTTTAAATAATCAACATAAAATTCCATACACTTTTGCATTTTCGTATTTCATTGCTGAAATCATTTTCTTCTACTTTTTTTAATCAAATAGTTTTGAAGGGTCATAAACCCTTGTGGAATCGTTTTAAGGAAAATGGGCTTATTTTTTATTTGTTCTAACTGTCCTGGAAGTTTGTCGCAATGTCTCTTTCTTTTCACCGTGTATTATACTCCGCGGTCGAAATTATAGAGACTGACTCATCGCTAGCTTTTGGACTAGTAAGGGGGATGAAGCGTGCCGGGAACGAAAATCCATTGGCGTGTCTGCGTAAAAGGCAACAAGATATAAAAAATATTGAAAAAAGATAATAAAACATAACATCTAATATTTTTTTACGGTTTGCTATAACCGGCACTTTGATCCATTTTAATTATTACAGCATTTTAAAACGTCCCAGTTGTGTTTTTTTAATTTATAAATTTATTATAGCCATGGAATTAGACCCCTCGTCTACGCTTATGCTATGACGTTTCACAGGGCGGGTAAATCAAGTCCGTTTACACCCACTAAAAAAGAATTTTCCTATTCCCTACCAAGTGCAAAAGACAGAGATAGAATATAGATCAACGTTCAGTGTAACTCAGTCTATAGACGATTATCGATCGATGTGCTTAACGAGCAGCACAAAAATAAATAATATTGAACCATATAAAAATCATTTTATATTTTATACGCATTATGGTAATAGTGTTTTTATATTATGTCTGAGTCACTCTATAACTTCGACCGCGGAGTATAAATATTTTTCGGACTTCATATTGGCCTAAAGTGAGCCACCAGTTGTCGCTAAAATGCATCGAAAATCCTACATGGACATATATTAGCGCGTTATGCAATCTGAGTGCGTGACTCAGACAGTGGAACAATTGCATAATTGGAGGTGGCGCCCAAATAATTTTATTTATCCTGGCGCGTTTGACGCCATGACTAATGCGATAATACGGCTGTTATCAGTGAACATCAGCATCCCAAAAGGATATCGCTTATTATCGAATTTACTGTATTTGCTCGTCGCACGCCATACTTGCTTCTCGGTACTCCAATTGGTTCCATTGGATGTAATAGATATCGGTGAAACTGAGCCACTTAAATAATGCAGAGTGTAATAAAAGACGTGATTTGTCCAGGTTGTAAAACTTCATTACAAGTACAGAGAGTGTGTAGCTGAGACTGTGCTCAAGTTATGAGGAATGCTGCCAACTGTTCGGAATGAAAATGGCGCACAATTCAGATCCTGCGTTACTTTTGTGGACACCCTTTATTGAGATATCCTGTGTATGCCACTCCTGCCTGTGGGCTCCCTTTTTCATCGCGGGCAAGATGAGTTTGTTCAAGCTGTGCATGGGTCCATACACTGTAAAAAAATCGTTGAGAGTGAAAGCAATCGATGAGTGAAATTATTGAGTACATTTTCATTCAAATATAGGTACTCTTTAAATAAATTCTTCACGGAAACTCGTATTTGGTGCACTTGTACCTAAATCAGAGTAAAGGTCCTCATTACTGAGTTTAAATGTATATTAATTTCGAGTAATTTGAATGGCGTCGTGAAGATGGCACCACTTACATATTGCTTCTATAATCTCGAGCCCGTTAGATGCTCCAGAAAAGCGTTATCGTCAGGATAACAGACCTCAGACGGCGGCAGCGGGTCTCAGCTGGCGGATCTCAGCTAGGACAGGAGGAGGCCCTGCGAAGTGAATTAATTTCAACACTGTATATCCTAATTAATCATTTATGAGTGATTTATGTTTGCACTCGATATTTAGTTAATTAAAAATCAAGTCTGAGTAAAAAATGAAATAGTCATATTAGAGAAAAGTTAACTCTAACAAAATTGGTTTTGTACACTCAGAATAGACTCGAAAGTCGCTCAATTGATAGCAGTAACTTGGATTTGAGTAAAATCACTCATTTCTGATACAATAGTTTCACTCAGTTGTACTCATACTAATAGAGTGAAAATTTTACTCAATCGGGTGTGGACAGACATTGATACATTATTGAGTATAACTGAGTGAAATTCGAGTGAAATTATTTTACAGTGTATGATTACCGTGATGTAAGATTTGTTTACTAATATAGAAAGATATGCCCAAAAGAGTATGTAACAAGCGTGATGTGATCTGTCCTAATATGTTTAAATATGCAAAGAGTAAAATCCAGAAAAACACTTTATTATTAACAGTATTATTTTTTGTAATGTAAGTACTATCGTGATATTTTTCCTCCTCTCTCATTAGGCATATTAATTATTTCAAAGTAGAATTCGTAAATATTTAACGAACTTCGAATTCGATCAGTTAATCATACTATCGCCACACCTAATTATTTATAGAATTAACATATCTACAGAGTGTCCTGTAATAGCAGGCTCAATATATAGATCGATATGTCGGTTAATATGAGAATTATGGTGTTAAATTAAAAAAGGAAAACATTCCAAATATGTACTTCGATGCTGATTTTGGAATTCTTTAACCTTTTTTGCGTTTGAGATATTCCCTATTTCAACAAATTTTGAACTTTTCTTATATATGTCACTTTTTGTTAGCGTAAACAATTTTTTAGAAATAAAAATGACCTACTTGATATAACAATTCCATATTAAATAATAATCTACCATCAATTGCTCTAAATTCTAAACTCAGTAACGTAGATATACAAATAGCAACTTACAAAATAACAACTGTCATATGAAAAAAATATTAACATCGATTTCTCGTCCTTTAATATTTAATACAAATTTTATTTTTATAGAGGTAATCGTCGATTAAACTGGCATGAGCTTTCAAGTAAAATTATATTTGAAGACGTATTATTATGCTAGTGCATTTTAAACTAGAGAATATTTGCAATATGAACATATTTTTAATGGAAGAAAATATCGATCATTTTTCTATTATTAAGGAAAATGTCTGAATTATAAAGGAGTAATATTTTTAGTTATTTTTAATGTTTGCAATGTTCTTGATAGAGGATATACTAAACATATGAAATAATTTTTAGCAAATAATTTGGATTCGGATAGGATCGGAGGAATATTTCACAAGGTAATTTTTGGTGAATTCTTTACTGTTTTCAAGGAAATTTGATATTTATTTATTTTTGTTGGTAGAAAACAATATCGTAGATCGTGTCGAAAGTATCTTGTGGAAATAAATATTACAGGACCACTAACATAAATTGTTTTTGAAGGCCTGTAATTTTTGAAAGAAGAGATTGGTACTCGGACCAATCGTATTGTTTTGATTTCAGAAACCTTTGGTTAATTTTTTTAAATGTAATTATTACTTTCGAAAATATACTTCTTATTGTGAGATTTCAAAGTAGATAAAAGTAAGTTTGTTAAAAACAACTCCTGATTGATCCTCCTAGCGGACGGTTGATTTACTTTTTTTTGTAATTTGCAGTAGATATGGCAAAATTTCCAAGAAAAAACTAATATACAGGGTGTCATTAATAATGGTACACAGCTTAATGGCAGATTGTTCACGTCAAAATATAGCGATTGAGCCAAACATGCCCTAATCAATTGTTGCCCCTTTTCGTTCTGCAGGGTTTTTAAGTTGAAAAAATATTTTCGATTTTTTGTTATATTTTAAGTAGGTATGTATGTACCGATTGTTTTGAAAATTTGTAGTTTTACGTTTCTTGAGGTGGTAAATACGAATATGCAAACAGTGTTGTGTCACGTCTAGGGGGCGCTAGTTATACTGTCCTATCAATCTAAAAATATATCTAAATTTTTGTATTTTACAATTTTGAATTTTTCGTCTAGAAATTACCTATTTATCTATAATTTAGTATCTGTTATTGAACTATCTTCAATTCTAAATAAAAAAGGTATACCTACTTTTCGAGATACAGATGTTTTAAGTTTTTGAGATTCAGCGGGAATTAAATTAGAAAATTAGTTATAGTCTTGAGTATGTTAAGACCTGCTAATTTTCTAATTTAATTCCCTCCTTTTTTATTTAGAATTGAACATAGTTCAATAATTTCTAGATACAAAATTCAAAATTGTAAAATATAAAAAGTTGGACATATTTTTACATTGATAGGACTGCATAACTAGCGCCCTCTAGACGTGACCCCAACACTGTTTGCATACTCGTACGTATACATAAAATATAGCAAAAAATCGAAAATATTTTTTCAACTTTACTACCTTGTAGAACGAAAAGGAGCAACAATTGATTAAGGCATGTTCAGCTTAATCACTATATTTTAAAAATCTGCCATTAAGCTGTGTACCATTATTAATGACTCACTCTGTATATTTTTAGTCATCACGTAGGTAGACATATACGTATATAGGCGATAAAGTACCCTTAATGCAAGATATTCTTCTGTGACTGATTCAAAAGCACAAATATACTAAAAGTCCCTTCAATTACTTTACAGTAAACTAAATAGATTTCTATTATGAAAGATTTATAACTGTGATAGACGACGTTAATTTTACATTGTAATTGGCGCATTCGCCATTTTATTATGTCACCATGAAATGTTTTTATTATAATTAAAGGAGTTTTACTTTATGTATCAACGTGTGTAAGTGTATTACTATAAAAGTAAGATATTTACATTGCTAATTTTATTTTAAATTTGATTTATACCGTATAATTGTATATTTAAGTATTACAAACTGATAGGATCTTTAATTATAAGTACATTTGATTTACTTAAAATAATGTTCTTTCACTTTTAAAATTGTATATTCATATATGTAACATGTCGTTAACATGTAATTTGTATACATTTTTATTGTCAAACTTGTATCTTTATAGTACAGGAACATTTATGGTTACCTTAACCTTCAGTCGAATAACCATTAAAGTATCTTGTTAATCAACTTTATTTTTAACTGCAATGGGGTGTTCGCCACCTTTTTATTTATTAACAGGAAATTAATTAATATGGATTAATTATCTAACTGGAAATTAAAACTATATACGACTGAAACTAAAACGAATTTGCCAGACTGCTTTGACGTGTGCTTTACTTGCGCCCTCTATTGATAGGAAGCTCAGCTAAAATCTCTTACTACTGTCATGCTGTTACTTAGTAATCAAGAGACAAAGCAGTTACTTAAATAAAATGTCCATAATGTACTAAGTCACAAGCTGAATTAAAATTTTTAAAATCAAAAAGATGCTTAAAGTATGCTCTGCTATTCTATGCTGGTATAATCAAATTCATCATATAAAAGTAATGGACTAAGTAAAATTTTCACACTTAAATAAATAAATCATGTCTGTAAAAGCTTTACTTAATTCAAGATTATGATTTACTTGAACGGATGTATGTACCAATATATCCTTGATTCAAAATAATCTTTTTTTTTTCTGTGTGTATGTTTTTATACCCGTGCACATTGTTATTGCCTATTTCTACGGAAAAAATGTATTTCTTTATTTTGCTTTACTGTATGTGCCTACAACTTTTAATTAACATGTTATCGATAAACTTTAACAATTGTCAATTTTTATTAGTTACAATAAATTAGTAGTTAGATAGGTATGAATATTATTTATTGGAAATGTGTTTTATAGTTTTTTTTTTTTTCATAAACTCTGCGTAATAATAATTATTACCACTTTATTCCGTCGCCGTAAAACAACTGATGCAATATCTAAGTTGATCGCAAAAGTAGCTAATTATTTATTAGTAGGTACGCAGTTTATGAATTGTCGTGGTTGTTTTCCCATAAATTTTATTGCCTTGATTTTATTACCATATTTTCTGAAATACATATTGACAATTTTTCTAAAAGTGTGCCCACTCTTATATTATGTAATTGGCACATTTATTCATTAGGTATAAACTTTCATAACGCATAAAAATATATAAGGTTCTTATTTTTAAGTACCTAAAGAATTAGTAGCATAAAGTAATTCGATGTTCTTTCATTTATTTGTAAAGATGTGAAATGTTTTGCAATCATACGATGCTCTTTTGAGTGCGTGGTGTTAAACATGGAAATTAAGTAAGATTGGCATACTACAAAATTATAGAATATATTCGTCCATTTAATTCGATGTTGAGCAGTCTTGTCTATCTTACTATATCTAGACAGTGAAATTTCTAAGTTAAATATGGAGATCCTATTTTAACAAGCTTAAATTATTTTCACTATTGAAATCTCAAAATGATTATAAACTGTACCTTTTCTTATTTTGGGAGGTATACAATGGAAATATAGCAGAATACACCGCTGCCATCACTGACTGCAAAAACGGTGTCCAGGACATAATTTTTGCACTGAGCACGTTGAAATTGCTTCCATAAAAGCATGTATCGTAATAAAATGGAATGTGCTCACTTGATAAAGCTTGAAAGTTCTCATAATATTGTTAGGTCAGTTCAAAACCCTCATTTTTAGACTTACACCTCTTTTGATTTCACCGATTGCATCGTTAATAAGTATCAGTTCAGTTAAAATTAAAATGAAAAATGAAAAACTATAAAATTGCAAAGTTTCATTTGAAATTGTGTATCTTTTGTAAACATTCAGATATTGTGGTGAAAGAAAAATCCAAAGTACAGACAATAGAGATGACTGTAAAATAGTACAAAATTAGGACTTCTAAGTGAGCTAATACTTTTAACGTTACACTGTAAAAAAAAATCACTCAAATCCACTCAATTTTACTCAATGTATCAATTTCTGTCCACTTCCGATTGAGTGAAATTTTCACTCTATTAGTATGAGTACAACTAAAATTTTATAAGTGAAGCTATTGCAACATAAATGAGTGAATTTTACTCAAATCTGAGTTTCTGCTCACTATCAAGGGACTTCTGAGTACCTATGTAAAACCAATTAAGAGTTGACTTTTTCTCTAATATGATTTAAATTTAAATATTATTGAGTAATTTTGTACTATGATGCGCCCCAGAGCTCATAAACTACTACACTGCAAAAAAAAATGGGTGTGAGTGAAAGCAATAAAGGTTCGGAGTGGATCCATTGAGATTGAGTGAAATTATAGAGTACATTTTCACTCAATATCATTTTACTCATTTGTGACTATATTTAAACTAAAACTGAGTACTTTCACTCAAATATATGTATTCTTTAATTAAATTCTTCACGTAAGCTCGTATTTGGTGCACTTGTACCTAAATCAGAGTAAATGTCCTCATTACTGAGTGAGTTTAAATGTATATTGATTTCGAGTAATTTGAATGGGGCCGTGAAGATGGCACCACATATTGCTTTTGTAATCTCGACCACAGTTGATAGGGGCCCATTAGATGTTCCAGAAAAGAGCAGATAACAGACCTTAGCCGGCGGTGGGCGGCGGGTCTCAGCTGGCGGGTTTCAGCCAGGACAGGAAGAGGCCCTGCGAAGTGAATTAATTTCAACAGTTCAACACTGTATATCCTAATTAATCATTTATGAGTGATTTATTTTAGCACTCAATATTTAATTAATTAAAAACCTAGTCTGTGTGTCGGAGTAAAAAGTGACTCAATAATAGTTACATTTAAATCATATTAGAGAAAAAGTCAACTCTAAATTGGTTTTATATACTCAGAATAGAGTCAACAGTCACTCAATTGATAGTTAGCAGTAACTCGGATTTGAGTACAACAAACTCATTTCTGATGCAATAGTTTGTCAGTTGTACTTATACTAATAGAGTGAAATTTGAGTGATTATTTTTACAGTGTAAGCTCTCACAATCTGTTTTAGAGACAATATTTTAGGTCTCGATTAAAGGAATTGGTTACCTGATCGGACGAACAGATTGCCATAACCTATATTATACGTTAAAGACACGTAAGTAAGTATGGGTAACAATTTAACATCCGTTTATTTAACCAAATATTAATCGAGACTCAATTTACTGTTGTTTTTAATTATTGTAATCAAACCACTGCATTTAAACATAATTTTCACCAAAATAACCAAATTTATGGACACCTGTCCAGCACTAGACGTCATACACCACGCCAAGAAATGACCTAATGGGGACGATGGGAATACACAAAGACAACGCACGACAACTCTAGATTGGGGTGAGATTATTTAATACTGAGGACATTTGCTCCGATTTAGCTACAAGTGCACCAAATACGAGTATATCTGCAAAATTTATTTAACAAATACCTATATTTGAGTGAAAGTACTTAGTTTTAGTTCAAATATTATCACAAATGAGTAAAATTATTAAAATGCTCAATATAGAGTGAATATGTCAATAATTTCACTTAATGCTTTCGCTCCGTACCTTTATTGCTTTCAATCATACAGAGTTTTTATAGTGTATGTGTAGAAAATAAGATTAATTGTAAATTAATGGTTTTGAATCAGTCTAGTTTAATTGTGTTGGTTGAGCAGTCTTGTCTTTCTTACTATGATTTACTGCGATGCCTAACGATGAATAAAGAAAGAAACGTAATATTTTATTCTTTACAGATTCCTAAGAATTTAGGGTTAGATTATGAAAATTCTGCAAATTATCAAATCGAAAAGGAAAGGGGTAACAATGTATGGAAGAAAGTAAATCAGTGAACCAATTCGGCTAGCAAAGTAAATCTAAGCTCTAAGCTTGCGCAGCATATTTTCGGGATAAAAAACATGTTTAAATGAAATTGGTAGGGGCATTGGAGATCAGCTCCCAGCGGAAAGGTAATTTCCAACCACCACCACCACCACCATCTCCACCTCCACCACCACCAATGTTGCGGCATCATCTCGCATTGAAGAAAGACGGGCGACCCATGGGCGGCCGTCAGCGTCATTATTACGGTTAATATATATGCCCACAGGTAGAAATATCATTACTTCTTGGGCAAACTTCTCCCTCAGGTGACGAGACAATTGCACTTTCTTTCCGAGACCCCAACAGTCGAGTACGAACGCGCTCCGGTCGGTAGTGCTCGTGCCTCGGTAATGGCATGCTGGTCGTCGCCGTCAGTCAGTTCATGCATACGGCTTGGTGTCGTTAGTACGTCGAAGCTGCGTACTATATTTCACAAAACGAATGCTATCGCAAATCGAACTGTAATTCGCATGCTTTACAAATACACGACCGCGATTTTTACTTTCTCGACTACACTGTATAATCGTTGTACGAAATAGTGTTGATTTTTTTTATGTAATTATATAATATAAGCGGCATTAACATATATATATGTAGGGAGTGTTGTGTTGTGAATTTTTCGTGTTGGTTCGGTGGATTCATATATAATTTTTCTCGAAGCAATGATTTGTGTTACTTAACTTTGAGGCTCTTTGTGTAATGTTTTTTATAAACAGAGGAGGTGCTATGGAATTTTTGTTTAATGTGAACATCGGACCACCTTCATGTTTCTGAAGTCTCTTCAATGTATGTATATTCGTGGGTGTTTCAAATATGTAGTTTGTTTTCATTGCCTTAGCCGACTTGAATTTTGTTACAGACCCGAACACGCATTCGTTTAATATATTCTATTTAATTTATAGAGCCGTTTCGGTTCTTTTACACAATAACGTGTTAATCTTTGTGATTAACGGCTCGGGCTAATGAGATTTTGACACTTGCGTAATGTTATTAATAAATATGGGAAGTAGGCAGGTATGTGTGCATGCATCTATGTGAAAAGGCCAATATGGTGACATAACCAGCAGATGTTTTCACTTTTTCCATAATTATTTCCTCTTGAGCGCAATTAGCAATTCAGCTATCACCCACAGCTTAATTTGTTTGAAAATATTGCCGAGCACTATGATTTTTTTTTAATTTTACCTTATTATTGTTTATACTACATACACATCTACTTCTAATATCATGTTAATGTTAAACAAAAAAGCACCGTTGCAAATGGATTAATTTAATATTAACTGTAACAAAAAGATTAAGTAAATAACGCAAAATAAATAAAAACACTTTATACGTGCATGAAAACGTTTTACAGTTAATATCGCAGTATTTTTGTAGCTGTAGAATTAAAAGCAATTATTAATTACTTATTTTTTCGATTACAAATGATTTCCCGGCCTTTAAATATAACATCGCCGAAATAGAATAATCTAATGTTAAAAAAGAGGCCAAATAATGAGACCTGTCTTTAGAATTGAGGTACCAGTAAGGTTTTTGTTCATTAGACATTTACGAGTTTCAGTTTAAAACAACTCAACCAGTTAAGGTTTGTCATTTATAATTTAAAAAATCATTTAAGTATAAATAGATTATTAGTTTATGAAACAGCAATCTACGATCCGTACATTTCACAGTTGCAGAATTCGACCCAAAGGAAATAGCCTTTGGAAAAACCGCATTAAAAAATGGTCATGATCGTCTATAAATAGTTAATAGGTAATTGTCGGAGGACATTACTATTCACCGAACATTTTTCATACCTCATGCGGCTTATCTATTAAGAAATACCTGTAATTAGTCACTGATTATTTCGGCGTACCATTGACTCCGATATTGCGTAGGCAAAAAAGTGAATGTCCGTAAAATATTTCGTGTCCGTACCCATATGTGTGTGTCTGTGTCTGTCTAGTCGTCCTGCAGAAAAATTCCGACAGCTAATTTCTGGGTTCGTGGTATTTGTTAGATATTTGGTGAATTAATTATTAACTGGAGACACGCGTGTTTTGTTTTTTTTTTTTGTTGTTACTTGGAATGTGAAAGAAATTTCGGGGAAACGAAAAAAGCCTTATATTTAACCACAAAAACCATGTCATCGCTTCAGACGCGTTTTATGTTTTGCATGGCTAAGAACTGCCCAAATTAATTGTAAATCATTAGATATTGCCAGAAATAAAAATAACGTACTGTTGTATCATATGAGGCAATCTTTTTATGATGATGCAGGTTTTCCCAGCATTATTTTGACACATTTTGGATGCTTACTAATCTAAACTCGTCTAAGATGTTTACGATTGAAATTGAAATGGTTACATGCATAAAATAGAATGCTTTCCTCACAAAAATTTTTGTGATTTCATTTGAATTTTAAAATGATTTAAGCTCCATTTTGTTTACTGAACTGCGTCATCGACGTAGAAATGAATTCGTTGAAAAATTGTATATGCCTACAATAACTGGCAGAAAAAATTGGGCACATACAATTAATTTTAGTGCTCTAGAACTTCTGTAAATCTTTATTTGCTGATTTTGATTACGTTTTCGTCCTCTTTTGGTGGTATAAGTTCGAAATACCCTGTGGAAAAATTAGCAACATATTTTACAAAGCCTCTTCCTCTTTTAGTCATTTGTTTTGTTAATTTTAATTCATAATTAAGGATACACACCTTTAAGTAAAACTTTGCGATATTAATGTGGATATAACCAACATTAATAAAACTGTGATAGTTACCAATTAATATTTAATTAGAAAATAGTGTACTCATGCCAGTTTTCAATAACTGTATATTCATCTCTTGCTTTAATAATAGCGTACAATACTTGTCGATCCATAAATACCAACGTCGCCCAAATTTAAAAAAAAAAATACAATTTTCAGATATTGAGATGAATAGAAAAACCGCTGGTCAAAATGTATGCACTAAAATAGGTACTCATGTTTATAATTAATTCCCTAAGTATTACTCAGAAGTAATAGAAAAGAGGTAGACAGGGAGGATAGCGATAATTGTTTTATTAGTTAAAGTATTACTCAAAAATTGCTCAGTATTATTCAAGCTTATACACCAAATTAATCTTGCGGCTTCCCCTCGACAAGAACATAATATTGAGGTGACTTTATAACAGAGTCAGAGTACAAAAGAATTATTCAAAATTTGATAGACTTGTGACTATTTAGATAAAAAAAGTAATCAAAATTGCTGTCTAAATGCCTATAAAAGTCTTGTTTCCCTTTAAAAATAAAAGCATTTGAGATTCTAGCTCTTGTTAAATGTTATGCTTAGTATCTAAAATGTCTTTATAAAAAATGCATTATATAAAAATAAATTAATTAAATTCATAACCTCGTTCATACCCTTGCGTTAATAAATATCATACATTTTTCCTTAAAAATAACTAAACTAGAATTTAAATAATTTTTGTACATAATTAATGTCTGTAAAAGAATGTCTGGGTACCTAATATCGAGAGTATTATGGAACTTTTTTAGTACTGCATTAAAAAGAGACACTGTTAATAATAATTAAGTGCTTTCTGGTAGTTTATGATTTTTTTTTATTACGTCTTAGTTCATAAGAGATACAATGCAACTGCTTTATATTGAACATTCGACTAGTAAACTTGAGTAAGCTTACCCTACATGTGAGTAGATCGGAGGGTAGATATAAAAACTATTTAGATAACTTGCAAAGTTGAGTTTTACAACAACGTAGGGACTTAGGGACTAATCCATACCATTTAGATCATATCAATTATTTCTGCCACCTTATTCATACATATATTCGAAAAATATTTCCCATATTTTTATTGCTTGATTATCTTTAACTCGGCCGTTGCTATGACATGAGCATTATTCTAAGGGATGTGTCCATAGTTGTATCCTAGCAACAGCCGCAGTTGCTATGTCAACCAAAGTAATGAAAATATAAACAACACGAGTGCTACAAGAGAACAAGGCAAAAGAATTCGATATACGTGTATGAGTTGGTTTAAGTGGTTTAAGGACTGTTAGATCGGCATGCTACTGGTCATACTTTATGTAACTTCACCAGTAAAACTAGCAGTGTTTGGTAGATACCCATAATTTTTTAAATTTTTTGCTTCTTGTTTTCTTAGTGTGGTCTTGCTGTAGCAAGATATTGTCGCACTTTATTTTCTGTAATTATTTGCAATCTGATATAAAAATTGATTCTTGCTTTGATTACTGTCGACTGTAAATCCTCAAGAACGGGGAAGTAGTAGCAAAACAAAACAGTTTAACTTCGAAGTAACTGAAGGCAAAAATTTTTAAATTGTTGGCTTAAAGAAACGTTTTTGTTAAGTGTTTGTGTTAGATATATATTTATTGTTAAAATTAAACGCAAAAACACGTTTACAAGTAATGTCTATTTGGCACATGGTCTATTTGTTACTTTTTTTAGACGTGACTAAATACCTTGCAAAACATTGAAATAAATCGTGTTTATATATTTTATATTTACCTACTAAATATTTTTCAAATACTTACGGTATTATTAAATGCACTAGTGTGTTCTTTAAAAAAATATATTTAGAAAATTCATAAAATATTGTTGTCAACATGAAAGAAAGATATATTCAACTAATAGAAGCTTAGCAGCATTAATATTTTAGTATTATCTTTTAATATCCTTCTAGAAAAAAATAAATCAACAATTTCAATTTAGGAAACGACCTAAAATTCCTCCGACATTAACTTGATCTTTCTAGAACGGATTCCGTCACGTTTCCTCCCCCTACATAGCGATTTAGTTACTCCGTACACAGTCGCAGTCTCTATATGCACCCTAACTCAGGATATCACCCTCCGAGAGACTAGAAATTGCCGTGGAGATTGCCCACTTGTAATTTTAATATATTGAAATTGATCCGCAATACGCGTCCATTTTTTACAAAGCATAACTGTATCTACAGCTGTATTTTTTAACTATATTCCTATTAACATTAGCTACGTAAACTGTTAAAAGGCGGTAACAAGACTGCTCCGTTATTACTCGAGCATGTCAACTTTCTTTAAATCCATATTCATTACGGTCATTCATTATAACTTAATTTCTAATTCTTAAATTAATCATTTTGATGTAGAATACAATGGCTTGCCATGTTTTTTCGGGTTTTAATGTTTGTAATGCCGAATTATAATGCCATAAACAGGATTAATTCAATTTTTTTATTGTGTTACACATTTTTTTCCCGAATAGTCTCGTTAATCTTGAGACAATAAATTAAATAACGTAATGTTTGCTATGTGATGCGGTATATTTATAAATCATTAAAAATGTTTACTACCAATGTAGGAATCCGTTTATATTTATGTTTTTCTTTAATTCCAGTAGATATCACTAATCTGTGTTGTGTTCCTAAATTTTATTCTAAATTGGCCCTCGAAGTTTGATAATTGTACCTGAAATTTTATCTTTATTTCATAGATTTTCGACAAAAGAGTGCATGTGTACCAGCAAAGCCGTGGAGGCTATTTACCCGATCTGCTGTTCCATATACAGGGTGTATCACGAAGAGGGCCCAGTAGGATTATCTCAAAAAGTAGTCAGAATTGAAATCTGAAAATTTGTGTACAGGAGATAATGAAAAAGATCTATTCGATGAAAATAGTGTCAACTTCCTCGCACTTCCGGTTATACCGGAAGTCATCATCAGATCTGTTAAGTATTTCAAAATTTGACATAAACTGGTTGAATTCCATTGCTTTTAAATTATCCATGCCAAATTTGATTAATAAATAAAATTAAATGTCGGAGTTATTCTGTTTTCAAAAATCACTTGCATCATTTTTTTTCGAACATTGATAATAACTTGATAACTGTCACATTTTGGCCTACAATATCTATATGAAATTAGTCTAGGTTTTACCGTATTAAAAAATGCAAAAATATACAGAGTGTTCCATTTGAAATAACAGATGACTTCTGATAAGTATAACTGGAAGTGCGAGAAAGTTAACACTATTTTCATTGAATAGATCTTTTCGATAAACGCCTTTGTATACAGATTTCAGTTTTGACTACTTTTTAAGATAATTCTACTGGACCCTCTTCCTGTATATGTATTGTATATTTTATGAATCGAGAAAAAAATTATAATTTTTAATTAAATCCTCCGTTTTCTATCAAAATTATTTGCGTGAATTTTGGAACACCGTTTTGTTAAATCGTTTTTAACATACTAAAAATAGTTTCTTACTTACTTTAAAGTTGCCTGATATCGAGCGTCTTACCAGTACTTTCTTTTATTACTTTTGAGTATACTTATTTCTGCAAACTCTATTTTTAAAGCCCTTTTTCGGCTGATGTTTAAACTTGTCTGACATTTTACCTTCTTACGAGATAAAAACCCTATTTACTTAAACTTTAATAGCATAAATGCCAAAGAAAACGGGTAAATGGTAGGAAACATTACCGTGAACATTGAGATCATCTACTTGTCGCATGCATAAATGTTTTCTTAGTAGGTATACGATTATTGTTACTGTTATTGCCGTGCTGTGGTTCAATTATAATAGGCGTAAACATGTAACTATGATTGTTTTTATATGTGTTTATGTATGCAGATGTTTATTCTAACTAGTTTATAGTCACTTATTTTGCTAAGCTCGTGGAATGGCCTCATGCATTTTGAATTTAACGTTGGTGAAAAGGAAGAGATAGAATTTACATGAAAATTTTGTTTTATTAAGAATTACAGTAGTCGTTTAAATATTTTTATAGAATTTCGAATTTATTTATAATAGTTATAAAACATAATATTGAAATAAATACAAGTATACTTATATCAAACATTAATTTATTGTTATCATGACATTAAATCAATCTTTTTAATCTTTCGTCATACATTTATGTCCAAAGTTATAGGTATAAAATGACAATTACTGGGACATTGTGGCGTTTGTTATAGCTTTTTTGAGGTTAGGATTTTTCTTATTAGATATTTGTATGTACTTTTTGACTATTTTTTTTTATTATTGCTGATACTATTAGCTGCATTTTTCTACCTAAACATGTACTCTTACCATAAAGAATAATTTTTGAGACTTTTAATGTGCACTCTTTGAAGTGTCCCCTTTGCGCGGACACGCTGTATATTTTCCAAGACCGTGTAAGCATAAATTTGTCCCGGTGTGGGTGTTGCCTCATTAAATAGACACATTACGGCCTCAAAATACGAGTGATAATAATGAGAGAGAAATTCTCTTGGTAGACAACACCATCGCCGTCGTCGTGGCAAGAAAGAACAAACACCGCTCTCGCGAAGGCCCCGGCAGTTAGTAGTGCCGTCAAGGCTGTGGGAACGTTTACAGTTCAATGATAATCAAAACGGTGATTCAATTCACCGCAGAACATATCAACAGCGGGCGTAATAATTATTTCTATAGAGCCGTTTGTCCACTCCAATCGATATATGGGTTGCATGGAAAAAGTCCCCCCTCGGTAACGTGTTTACATTGGCGATATATAAATGAACTGTTACTTTGTTGCTACTGGGAGGTAATTTTTTTTAAGGGGCTCGAAAGTTGTCGCGGATTTAGACGTCTTGCAAAATAATCCAGATAAACTAGATTTGTTTGTGCTCTCACATGACACGTTTTGAGTGATATGGGGCAGCGAGATTCTATATTTAATTAACTTGAACCCAGACATTTTCGTTTTGTTTTGCTTGAGTAAGACACGAGGTAAGAAACAATAGTAAGGTATTTAATAGTATTTAAATTTAACTAAAATAAACTTAACTGACTTAACTAAACTTCATTTATTCTTTGATGTGATGTTAAAAAATGTTCCGAAAATGACTGACAACAAAACAAAAGGCAGACGATTTCTTCCTAAGGATTACGGACGGACTCCTTGTTTTTGACGTACAGGTCGTCAAAGTAGTCCAACCAAATTACACTTTAAGAAAAAAAAATCGTTACCCGGACTCTTTTATAAGCGGAAATGGTAAGAGGGCTTATAATAAACCTAAAAAAATCAATGCGTGGCGGGGGGTTGATTTGGAGAGTTGAAAAGTTGTGAATAATTGTATCATTGGGATTTGTGGCGAGAGTTGATGTCAAACAAAAAAGTGTTCAATACAAAAGTTGTAGACCATGCAAAAATTTACAACTTTTGTAAAAGTCACTTTTTAAGATAATCTCAAAATTTCCGAGTAAAATGCGAAAAACAGGTTTTTTCCTGACTTCGTTTTTTATTTCTCATTTCCACAAAAATTAATTAATTTAATTTTGACTAAACTTGGTGAAAGTATACATTTCTGTGTCTTAAATAACCGCAAATGTTTTTAGATAAAAAAATCGAGAATTTTCCCAGATATTCATTTTTTCCGGTCTCAAAGAAAAATTCTACTTAGAAATATTGTACAAAGTTCTGCCGATAATCATTGTTTTCGTTTTGACGTATACGTACGTTTTGGATAAATAAAAAAATCTGTAATCACAGTTCAAAAACATACTCAAAAATGCAAAAAAATTAAAAATGACTTGCAACGATGAATTTTTCAGTAATTGTTGATAATTTGTTTAATTAAAAAAAATTCAAAAATTGATTACTGATACGAACAAAAATACAAAAAAAAACTGTGTCTCATTGTTTTACCCAAAACTTTATATTTGTACGATATTGCTATAAACATCTAAGTCTAATTACAAATGCACAAATGATGAATTATCTCTGGATGATTTGAGATTTCAGAAATACAAAGTATTAACTACAAAGTCTACTCTCGACGCGAAACCCGAAATTTTGCAATTTTGCATTTTTTTCTGGCTTTATTTGAAAACGAATTTTAAAATAAATTACATCTTTACATTGCTACTTTTTCGCTCTATCCAATGGCGTCAACATTTTTGCAATCCGACGTTTTGTCTTCGAGGGGTTTTCATCAACTTAATTTTTTTAAATACGTCACTGCTATTTTTAAGGCAAAATTTGAAGTCATTTTTAATTCTGACTTAGATGATATTACTATTGTAATCTCTTAAAAAGGTTTTTAGCTGTCATTTAAAATTTTTCCTGAGTTCGGCTCTGAACGCTTTCAAAATATCTATTGGAGGAAGTCATAACAGTATAAAAGTAAATACAGCACAAAATATCCCATATTGAATGATGTCATCAGTTTTTGAATTTGTTTAAAATTTAAACAAATTATTAACAATTATTGAAAAATTCATTGTTGCAAGTCATTTTTTATTTTCTTTTTTGCATTTTTGAGCATGTTAGCAAAAAGTATTTGTCAAAACGAAAAAAATAATTAGAAGTAGAATTTTTCTTCGAAAAAACAGTGTTCCAGACTGGAAAAAATGAATATCTCGGAAACTTCTAGATTTTTTAATGTAAAAAATTGTGGTTATTTAAGCACAGAAAGGTATACTTTCACCAAGCTTCGTCAAAATTAAATTATTTTTGCGGGAATGAGAAATAAAACACGAAAAATAAGAAAATCTCAAACAAAAGTGTTAAATAAAATGTCACTGAGAGCGATAGTAACGACTAGCGGCCTCTAGCGGATGGCGAAAAACAAGCGACGACTCAAAAACTTGCCTATACCAAATTTCAATACAGTACTTGTACAATAATTTTAGTGTGATGCTGTTATTTTCATTGTTGTTTTGGAAGAGGTACGGTTAATATTTGATTAAAAAAATCGGCCATGGGTTTAGGGAAAAATCGTTTTATTTTTTTGGGTTCTAAAATTTTTGACACTCATTTCCATTGAATTCGGCATTTTGTTCTTAAATGTTTTTACCAATTACAAAATTGACCAAGTAACATTTAAATTATTCGTCTTTCTGCAATAATTGGCCAAATTTAATTTTAGAATTTAGGTGGCTAAATGAATAAAAAATGTCTGCATGTACCTCGAAAATGAAGCTGTTTCCTCATGGTACTTTTTGTTTCTTATTTCGACTATCCAAATTTAAATTTTAATATTAATAGATAGTCCTGAAACGTCCTGTACAATTCATTATCCCTACGTCTATGAAATATTGGACTGCCAGCTTAGAAGTTGCCCTAGAAAAAAATTTAAAAGTTTTACTTATTTCGTTTTTTATCGTTTTTTCTTTGCCATTAAAACTTTGTTAGAAATTTTTACATCATAAAACATTATATTGTTTTTACTTTAATTTTACTCTATTAAGAAACGTAAGTTCTTATTGTATGAGATTAACAACACCGAGCCCAAAATCCATTTTAATTCTGTATATTTATTTTTGGAAGATGGGCATTTAGGCTTCTTGATTTATTTATATATAGAAATCGGATCACCAAGGTACTACCTTTGTGAAATGTTCAACGCTTTTATAGATATTGCCTAGTTACTATCGTTAGATAAAAAAATCAATGTTCATTGGTTTTGCAAGCTATGATTTCCACTAACTGTCATTTCTTGAATAGACCACTGCTGATTTTATCCGTCATTATTTCCATTGTAAGTAAATCTAAAAAGAAATTGAAAATTTTGTTACGCACCAACAAAACGTGCTAACTAAATTACGAATACAACACAGTCAGTATAATGTCGAATTTGAAGTTCCTATAATAAAAAAAAAGTTTTTTGTAAAATGGAATTATAACGATTTGCTAGTACCTATTATTTGAGTTTCAGTAACTTCTAACAGTATGTACAATTTTCAGTATATATGTATTTCATGAAAAATTAACAAACGTTTTCGTTATTTTATAATTCCCTTAAATTGATGTAAGCTTTCAAATTGAGTTGTTCACTCAAACTTGATGGAGTTTGCTTTCTGCTATTGTATTCGTCCTTATTTAAAAAAAATCGACCTTTACAGTATTTCCAGGAAAAATAGTTAAATAAATTGAATACACAAGTGTCATATAAGTTCAAACCCATTCACTATTTACTACCACATTTATATAAATCATTACTGCTAGATAGCATCTGTTGAGTTTGCCTTTTAGCTTTTGAACTTTCAATTAGTTCCGATTGTAATTGACGATAAAACAGCGTAATTAAATCACAAAAAGATTCAATTTACAGATAAACTCGTTTAATTGAATTGATCGTATAGAGTGGAAAACAATGGGTTTTGTGAAATATCGGTATTATTAATGCAAATTAAATTCATAAATATGAGAAAGCACGGCCTAGCTACATGCTGTCAATTGAGCTAGGATACAGGATATCCGCATAATTTAAAAGGCAAATATCCTGATGCTGTACTTGTACGATGAGAAAAACAACCCTCGTGTCTCGCATACAATTTTCGTGGTACTAATTATAAAAAAAAATAGGCTTTTACTATTTGCTAATTTACATATATTTAACCAGGTAATATTTAATTTATATTTATTTAAAACTGTCGTTGATAACTGGAACGTTTCTAATTTTAGCTTATTTTTATTCCAAGTTTTATAATTACCGCTATTGTAATTATATGTTTTGTGCATAAGGTTACGGAATTGTCTAATAATTGCTTTAATAACATTCTCTTTTAACATTCTAATCGATGATTAGAATAAATTAGTACAAGTTAGGTTATCGGTTCTGATCTGCGTTGCATAATACGTAAAAGTGTGTAGTCTATATGTTTTATTTGTATGTCAGTACAATCACATTAACAATTTTTTTACTGGTCTGTATGGACGGTATTGGACGAGCGAGCAATCGTGTACTGCCATTCTATTATAACGCTAAAGTTACACAGAGCGTTATGCTATACAGGGTGGTTCTGAAATAATTGCGTTCCATGAAAAGGGCGATGAAGGGCACGAAAATAAGTAACTTTAAAAACGTTCGTAACGTAGTATTATATCCTGTTACCGATAATTTGCACATAATCTTATATTTAGGTACATCTAAATCACCTGATAAAGCAAACTAGATCTATATCAGATGGTTTTAAAAATTAATCACAACATAAATATTTCAGGCGATAATAATCATACTTGTATACGGTTATGTGTAAGAAAATAGTTCATAATATCCTCTCATGTGGGTGACGATACAAATCTTATACGAACCAGTGCAATTTTTTTTGTCGGAAGTCGATTTGGATCATAACTAATCTGCGCGCATTAATAATAAACAGTCCGCATCTGATGTTTGCGTATTATCTGGCTTGTTATAACTTGCTTTCCTTCGTACAGCGTGTGATGTGTAAACGATTAAAATCTTCTGTTGCCTTCCGCCTACTGAAATTTTATGCTACTACGTATAGCCAGTGAATACGTAACACTAATTCACCGTTATTTCAAATGGGTTTGTTAGTTCCAATGAAATACTTGCGTAGTAATTGAGAATTTTTCAAAGAAAACCTTTTGCCAATGAAAATTTATAATTTTTAGCAATGCGTCTTCCATAGTTGATTTTATTTTGAACTAGAGATTGACCATATACAGTTGTGTCACTTAAAAAATGTATTATAATATATGTATTATATGTATTATAAATGTATTATGATAATAAAATATTTGTATGCCAAATTATGCCTCTAATGACCTTGGTCTGCAGTTAGTAGCAATTTAATAGATGTCATTTAGTCTGTAAGGAAACACCAGTGGGGAAAAAAATTGAATAACCTCTAATTTGAGGTCTAGTTATTTATACTGCAATCTTAAATATTTTTTATTTGATCTGAATCTGTTTTGTAATGAGTCAGCAACTGATTTGTTTAGTGGGTGTCATTAAATTGAATATTACAGTTGATGTGGCAATTTCTTTAAATAAATACAGCTATTATTAAAACGTGTTTGTACAGTGATAATTTTAGTTTTTACATAAAAAACATCAACAATTTGCAACTTTAAATAATTATTGTTAAACATTGCTAAATTCCCTTATCTATATACAAATATTTGTAATTAATATCACCGTATTTGTTGTAAAAATCATTAAGTACAACAATATCCACACTGCTGATCACTTTAGTTTTACTAACTTAATTTCTCTTACAATTCCACAATTTATTTGTTAATGTTTCTTTGCTGTAACGAGAGGTGGTTACATTGAAGATAATTCGCAATGACGAAACCTTTTAAAAAGTCATTTTGTCTACGAGCTTGAGTAATATTTTGTAATATTGCGTTTACCACTTTTTTTGTTTAATATTTTAAGATCATTGGATATGTATGCATGATACAAATGTACAGAGTGTTTTATGGGGAATGCTCACATTTTAATAGAACATTATGCAAACAAAAATCAAAAACGTTTATACAGCCCTTGACCCAGAAAGCATCGTTTCCGAAATAGTGACCTTCAATTCTTTTGAATTTTTTTAATAGATGTTTCTTAAAGTTTCAAAAGTATCTACATTTGAGTGTGGGTGAGATATAATAGAAAGCATATTTAACATGTCATATATCACATCTTCAGTGACATTGCTACCGAATACCTACTGGCACAGAGTGACCTACTAATTGTAGGTGCTATGACATCATGACTGGTATAATACTAGGCGATATGAACTCTTTAACTAATGATATACGCTCCGATTAGCATTTAATAATATCCCCAATATCCAGGAAATAGATAATTCGACGGGACGGATTCTATCTAGGAAGTGCATTTTTTGCTGATTTTTATCCGCGGAATATGTCGAATATTGTTAAAATATATCCTTTGGTTGCATGTATTTAAATTCTTGAACTGAAGTAGGTAAACACAATTGAAACAAATGCTTATATGAAAAAAGTTGATTGAACAATTAGCATAGCTATTAATCGTGACGAAATTGTGTGGAGTTTTTTATTATGCATTTTATCAGTCAACCGCTTTATATAGTGTTTAAATATTTACATATTTTTATCTGATTTCTTTTTGAGCCGAAACTATATTTATTTCTTCATTTCTGTTTCAGTGGCGCACGTGATGCAGCCGTCAAGGGGCTGGGGGCGGTGTGCTTGCCTTCCCCTCGCCCTTCGGTGCCTGGCGCAAGCTCTCGCCACCGGCTTCCACCGCTTCCTAGCAAGATTCTCAGGTCAGTAACCTTCCTTTCGTG
>NW_019416232.1:1733845-1745345 GCF_000390285.2 Anoplophora glabripennis | reverse complement strand
ACTTATTCTAATCTAATCGTATTAAAATATATTTCTTATGTATGCACTTTTACAGATCTTTTCATTATGTTAATGTAATTTATGCAACCTGTAATTGAGTGTTGCTGACATATAATTTACAAAGAAGGCATCTTAATTGGGGCAATTCAATGTTGTGCGGGTTTTTAATCCACATAACAGTTATTTCTCACAATATCACAAGTTAAATACTACATAATTGATGTGACTGCAGGATATATTCAACAAAATAAATAAAACCACTTAAACCTTTATGGGCTCCTTTATTAAATATCTTTAAAATTTAAATGTTATTTGATGTAATTCCAACAAAAAAAATCTTTCGCGGAAATATCTATGTTACACTTACCACTAGGTAGTACATGCTATCCTTTCATAGTATTCTGAGCTTACAAAATCTCCATAAATAGCGGCATGGATTGAGTCAAATTTTAGACTTACGAAGGTTTGGTACGAATTTTTTTTACCTCTCTCTCTCTCTCTCTCAAGGTCTTCTATTTCAATCTCTTTTACGTAAGTCATCCACATTACTACTTAGCCGGTTTTATTTAAAAAGCTTAATCAGTCTCAGTACAGACTTGATTAAAGTATATTTAAATGAATTAAGTATTATACACAACATTGCTTATTTTTAACTACACTAGCGTCCTTATGCACGAAGTAATAATAATAATTTACCCCAATGACTTATTTTTAGACCAGGTCAGTGACCAACTTGCGATATGTACGCTTCAAACTAACGCTTTGTATATGCTTCTGATATCAAACAATGTCCTGAAATTATTTGTTTAATACCTGTTTCTGTCAGTAAATTAACTAAACTATCAGGTGTATTTAAGATTTATGCGGAAGTTATGCTATAAAATTTAAAGGAAATAAGATATCAGATAATAATTTTGTTGACTTAGCAATTTTAAAGGAAATAAGGTATCATCATATTATGATGTATGCTAATACTTTCATTTTAAAGGAAATAAGTTATGAGGTTACAACAACTCTGTTCCGCGCATGCGTTAAATTCAATTTTAATTGCAGCGTTGGTCTACACGGGACCTAAATCGAACGATGCAATGCTAGCAGTTTATAATAATTATTCATAGATCTCAAATTGCAATTTTTGCCGACTTAGAGATTTTAAAGGGATTAAAATGTTAATTACAAGAAAGTCCTGCATCTGTATTTTATTTTTTGTTGATCTTTAATTTTGAATTTTCCGTCAATCTGGCCTAGTCACTGCTACCACGCATGCGTTGAATTTCAGTTTATTATCCGCCTTTAATTTTAAATTTCCCCGACCATCCCCACCCGACCAATCCTTTCTCCGCAAACGTTTTTCATATTATTTAATTTTCAAATTATCACCAATAATAAAACATATGTTATCAATATATTTTATTATTTTTTTTTGTTGATCTTAAATTATAATTTTCCACTAATCTGGGACCCCCCCCCCCATATATTCACCAATGACACACCTGTATAAATCCAATTAACACCTATGCGGCGCCAACCTTTGATCTATGCCGACAAAGGACCAAAGGACGCCGACAAAGGACCCCGACTTTCCCACGGTCCCCGAAATTTTCCCAGTCTAAACCGTCGCAATACCTACTGATGAAGGTTATGTTGAATTACTTATATATTAAGAAATATTTATTAAGAAATTAAAGAAATAAAAAATACGCGTTAAGATGTTTTATTTGTTTGCATCAAGACGGCGCCCCATACGAAGAAAAGGCAAGAGAGATTTTTTGTCACAAATTGAACGAGAAATTCAAAAATAATTTTAATTTGTAATATCTCAGTGGCGTACCATTTTTTTCTTTAAAAAAAATGAGATCATTACCCGTACGCGCGCCAATGATGAACATAAAATTCTTAATTGCATGACAAAAAATGCGCAATAACTACCTCTTAAAACCCACCAAATTTCATTTGCACATCTCGACCGGTTTCAGAGCAATAAATTAAATCGTCAGTTTTTAAGAAAAACTGTGACACTCCGTATCTCGGAAAACGAATCATTTGCGGACATACGTTTATAAGCAAACTGCCATTATTTTCTCATGTAGAATCATCCCCTGAAATTTGTCGCACTTGTTTACTAACACCCTGTATATTAATGTCTCTAGAAAAATGCTATCCTCTAAATTTTACAAAAATACGAATTAATTCGTTAGCGTTCTTATAGAAATACTTTTACTTTCTGTTTAAATAAATTCATTATATTCAACATCAGTACAGTGGAAAAAAAAACTTATAGGCTCTGGAAGACGAAATTCGGTGTAGAAAGGCAAATTTTGGAGGCTGTGGGAAAATCCCTGGAATTAGCGGTTTCGCATTGTATTAGCTATGTCCTGTCCAAATTTTGTTCGTGTAACTCTCTTGGTTTCGACAATGCAATACCGTTTTCAACCACGAAAATTGAATAATAATTTTCACCACCAAGAACGGCGGTGACAGCATTTTTAACATTAAGGCGATGTTTCGCATCGTTTCTTTATTATAACCTCTACAACGTTCAACGTGTACAAGCAAGCACTCAATTCACGAAACTGTGATATCAGAATAAGATTTTTTAGATGGGAGACAGGTTAATAGAACTTGTTGTATTGTCTAACGGCCCTGCATATCTACACTTTTATGAGAGGTGTTATACCATTTCCGGAAGACGTAGATGTTATAAAATATAGGTCGTGATTTGTGTGATCAAACACTTCCTATATTCCTGTATTTTCTTGAAAAGTAATTATGTTAAATCTCTCGATTTTATTAAACTTCAATGTTTTTAATTTTTAACAAACTGCATGTAACCAATTCATAGGAACTTGACTTGACAAGTGACCGACAGTTTGTGTTGTCATGTGCATGTAGACGAAAAGAAGGGCTTTATCATCACTAGATTTTGCTATTTTCTCCTATATTTTTTAATTTACCTTGCTCTCTATAAAAATGTTAAAGTTTTCTCTAAAATTTCAATGACGCAGAAGTAGGTAATGGCGAATTATTTTATTTCTCATATTTATATTCAAATCATGCGAACTTTTTAGGAAACGCTGCACCAAGTTTGAATAGGTTTGATCAAGCCTATGTTTGTAGTACTTTTTTCCTTTTGTACAGTTTTCTTTTGCATTCTCGATAATTAATATAACTTCGTGCATCTTATTGTTTTCATATCTAAGGTGGTCACAAATTCAAAACAAAAATTTGCAAAGCTTAATCATATCAAAACTGATCCATTTTTGTTGAATGTACATGCTAGCAATTTAATTACTCAAAGCTTAGTTAGTGTGAAAACTGAATTGAAAACCCATCTCCTTGTTTAATTTTGAGATCTTGTGCGATTTCCGCTATTTCACTTTAATATCTCATCCTTTTGCACGTAGATGAAATGAAACATTTAGAACTCAAATTTCCATTTAATCGAGCACTGAATTCGGGCAACTAATTTGTTTGGATTGAATCGAGTCAATAGGATCAAACTAGACCGTACAGTTGAAATAAATGGGATAGGAGAGTATAAATACGTTCCTAGAATTCATTTATTTGACATATTTGGGCGACTAGTTTCGTAATGTAGTGATTTAATCGGTAAATACATAGTAGAATTGGATTCGATCAATGCGATTTGCTAGTTAAGTAACTGGCTAGTAAATATTTTGAAAAGAAATGGTGCGTTCCAACGAATATACAAAGTGTCTCGGAAATGGTTGAACAATTTGCTGCATTTTAGCGGCTAAATTAAATTTGAAGGAAGTTTAGTTTAATCGTTTTATTTTGATCGCAGGAATGTGTGATAGTTCCACTTACACGGAATATTGGGACACCCTGTATACATTCTATATACATCTTAAAGAGATAATATTAGCACAGACAATATAGCGTATCGCCACAGACTTCTTCTTAAATGCTGGAAATTGGCAACCCGAAATGGATGCAGGCTTTTGTTAGCCGGCTTCTATCAATGAAATTTAGCGTGGTAACTCTTCTACTTGGTAATAGGCGGCAGTTCCAGCGGTGGTTTTGTTGCCAAATAATAACTGCTAAATAAATTTAATGCTTTCAATTATGTAATTAAAGGGATATGGAACTTATCTTCTGTTTGGAAATCACATTTGCCTTAAATGTTAAATAAAATAAATCAAGTTAGAATTAAAACTATGAATTTACCTAATTAACTAATTATTTATTTTATATCACCTTGGAATGGGAGAATTCAAAAACTTGGAATTAATGTTTTTAGATTTGTGCGTCGACTTCCAATATGGTACGATATTAACACCTATGTTTCAAAAAATTGCATTTTACAGGTTGTGTATCCTTAGATGGGTACTGCTCTCTTATTGTTGATTTCTTTAGATAGGTAAAATAATTATTGACACAAGTGTTGCATATCATGGATGCCATTGGTAGTGCTCATATGTGTGACATAAGGTGTTCACAAAAATTAACACATTGTAAAATTGCTGGAACCTCAAGGAGTAGTTGAATACGAAATTTATAAAAAAAAATAAATCATCAATCAATACAAAGATAAGATAATGCGTTCGCTACTGCTGTTGAAATTTTTGACTAACTTTTTTGTTTTTCGACATATTGACTTCGGACCTTTTCTATTCAACGCATAACGGACAATCAGAACCAGAGGAGTGGGGAGATTTTTTGTAATTACTTTTTCAATTCAACGCACCGTTTCCGAATTATAAGACTCACCTCACACACCTCTTCTTTCCGAAATTTATTTTCCACATACGGACTTCGGACCTTCCTTTTCCATTCAACGCAGAACTGACATAAAGAACCAGGGGTGTGGGGAGATTTTTTCAATTATTTCGATTTAACGCACCGTTTCCGAGTTATATGGCCTTTTTACTATATGGACTTCGGACCTTTTGCATTCAACCAAGCAAATACTGTTTTTTTTTCTTTCATATATTGTGACACCCCACTCTGCGTCACCCACCGAGTGCTCTACTCAGAACCAATATTTGAATTTGTTTTTGAAGCAATTAATAGTAAATTAAAACATATTTTCAAATGTATCATCAGAATTACTTTGCACGTTGATTTGTAAAATTGTAGGTATTTTAAAGTTATTTCGTTTTTAGGTATTCTCCTATGTTGTTGTAAAGGTTAGTTATGAAAATCGTTGTTTGTTATTTTCATAAGGATGAATTTTAATTTTTTTAATGATTTTTTTTTTATTTTAAACATATATTCTATGCCAGCAAATTTTGATGTCAAATGAAATAAAGGAAAAGTCGTACATTTGTATTTAAAGTTTCTTTCTATCTTTAAATATTAAACCTATAAGTGGATGTCAAAATACAAAATAAAAACTATGTACCTACATTCCGCGACGTACTAATAACCCACCTTGTATATTAAATAAATTTATCGTCATCATCAAATATTAAAAAAATTATATTACAAGCTGTTTAACATATCATTACGAATTTTGTTTATTTGGAAATATATTTTCTGCAGTATTTCAATACCAAAAAATTAAAATAGTAGGTAGCTAATTAATGAAATTATGATTAAATAACTTAATTGTAACACCGCTGCAGAATATCATATTAAACTACATAGATATTCGTTGATTCTTTAAAAACATTTTTATCAATACCTACATCATACATTTAAGTAAATACAGTAACGCAAAAAATAGATATTGATAAAAAAAAGTGTAGAAAAGAAATCCGTAAGTACGCCTGGCAACATTACCAAAGTCTTGTTTATATGTTGCTAGGATACGCGTAGATATGAGGGCCGCTGCATTTGATTCTTCCTAAAATTCTGCTGGTGGTGTACTCTACCGACAATTCGGAAGTTTAAAACTGCTGGCCTATTCCAGTAGCGGTCTATGGTGATAGCTATTTTGTCTGTGATATTAGATTTAGTACTACTTACTTATCTATAAACAGAAGTTTAGTTTAGTTCTTATGAGTGGTCTTGAAACTGATGGACTGAGATAGACATTACACAATGATTAACAATAAAAATTTTGAATAAAAGACAAAACAAGCTGATCTTACTTTTATTGTTCCAGGATGTAACAAGTAAAAGCTGGAGTAATTTTTTTTTACAAATTATTAAAGAAACAAATTGTGTACTGATGACGAATATTTATTTTTTTATGTAAAATTTAATTAGATTAGATTAAAAGATAAATAATTTTCAGCGAAAAAGGTACTGATTTAGAGAAAAATCCGAATGAATGTATAAGTAAAATTCGTCTTATTTTTTTATGTTTTGCCAGCCTCTAAACTTAAAAGTAAAATAAAATATAACATGATTTTTTTTGAAATTATAGATATTAATACTAATTAATTTCAGTTAATTTGAGTAGGTACACACTTTCAGCGAAGATAGAATCTGTGTATATTTATTTATATCAAAGCCAGTGTCTCTTAGAGTTCTATGGTTTGAACAGGGGGAGATGGAAGATAAAAACATAGAAATTAATGGAAATCTGTCCAGATAAAAAGTTTCTTTTTTTGTGTTAATCCCGACTTGGATTATGGCAACTTTAGAATTAAAAAAGTTTTAAAAGAGCCGTTTCGGCGAAAAGTCTGCCTCAATAAAACGAAACAGGAATCTATTATTTACTTAGGCAAAATAATTTACTTTGCAGCCTCTATTTATAATTTGGAATACTTAGTATAAATAAGAAAAATAATTTAAAACATTATTTCATGATAGTTTTACAAAGAAGTTTTATGAAATATGCAAATTTAAATTCATTTAACATGTCTAACATAAGTTTGCAATCACGTCAAGGTGCGTAATGATACAGTGTTGCCAGATTGCAAATTTTTTTAGGATATTTAAGATAATTATTTTTCATAGTGAATCCAGATTATTATAATTGTAGCCTAGAACCACAGCCTCAGAAACAATCAAAAAATGAATAGTGTGATTATTGCAGTTAATATTTTTAGCGTTCTTCATGTCCCTATATTTATTCAAACATAAAAAATTAGTGAACATGGAAATAACAGTAATTTTTAAGTATTTTTATTCATCAATAGCTTCGTCGTCGCCATCGTCGACATCATCTGCACACAAATTTATAAGTCGAGGAAGATCGAATCGAATTTATCTATCCCACCAGCGCCAAATTTCTTCTTCAGCATGCCGAATTGTCTCAATGGGGTTAAAAATGCAGTGGGAAAGGGGCAGACGAAGCACTTGATGCCCATATTTTTCACTAGTATGTGAGCTATACAGAGTGGTCCGAACTTTATGCAGGAAACTTCGAGGGCAGATAGATCTCTTTAAAATAATATGTGTTTGCCTTATAAACGGCACCGTTTTAGAGATACAGGGTGTTGAATTTGTCAAAAAAAAATAGATTTTTTGTTTATATCTCCGGAATCTATTAACCGAGCTCAATAAAATTTGGTACATATAATGTATGATAGTAGGCCTTATATTCCCTGAAATATGAGCTTTAAAGGTTCAACCAGTGGTGTATATCTGGACAGGGGTCACCCCCTTTTTTACAAAAAAATCTAGGCCACTGCATTTTTTACATGTCATTGTAACTGATTTATATTTTTATGCACAAAACACGTAAAAAAGGTGACTTTAATTTTTTCCCTAAGATTCGCCGTTCTGAAGTTATTCATACCAATACAATCCCCTTGTGGCAGACCAGACACTTTTAACGATAATATTACAAGAATATTTGTTTATGTATAAAAGTAAGTGCAATTTGAAAGCACACCAACAAAATTATCTACACTCCTTTCTACACCACCTGTGAGGTAGTGTGCGATATAAACAAAAAAGCAATTTTTTTTAAAACCTCAACACCCTGTATCTCTAAAACGGGGCCGTTCCAGACCTATGTTTATAAGGCAAACACATATTATTTTAAATCTATCTACCCTCGAAGTTTCCTGCATAAAGTTCGGACCACCCTGTATATAGGTACAGGTTTAGGTTTATTTCTACAAAGCAGAACACGCAACATAAAATATGTGTAAAATACTTACCTACGAACTGTGTTTCCAAAAATTCTTGAGCGCAACTAGATTAACGTTTCGGTACGTTAAGGTTTTGTACTACACACCATTAATTTATTAATTCTTTTAATCAACAATTCTAATTAAAAGCTATACTTGTATGGAGGATTGGCACATTCAGTGCAGGTATGGTAGAGTGGAAGAATGTTGGCTTGGGTCAATGTGAGAGATTGACACCGGTTGGCATTTGACCACCAACCCCCCCCCCCCCCCCCACACACACACACATACACACACACACGCACACAATGTCGCCCCCCCTAATTGATGAGGTTTTCCAGGTTTCCTTCATTCCTGCACTGAATGGTGGTTAGGACCTACCAACATAAGTCGTTCCTGGGCGCAAATGCGGCCTGAATAATAATAATATGCCGCCTCCTCTCCCGCACAAGTCTCCGACTTATGGGCTAATTCTCGTAGTTAGAATGAGGAATAGAGATATTATTATTATAATTATCAAAAGATCACACGAAGCTGCTATTGAAAGTAAAGAAATCGGTAAATACCTTACTTCTATCGCTAGATTAATTTAATGATTTTAATTCAGTGCCTTGTCAACGTCGGCGTTGTATAGTGTGGTAGAATTAAAACAAGATTTCATCGTTTGACGAGAGCTAACGCGATTCAGAGCAGGAATGTAGAGTTATTCTAACGAAAATACAGTTAACTGAAATAATGTTTTAAAAACAATCAATATTGGGTAAAAAGTACTATAAATTTGAAAGAATTGCGGAAAATGAGTACCCTTTTCTCTAGGGTATAAATTTCATTGTATTCAATAAGTAGGTAATATTTTCGTATAGGTAATATTGTAATTATCTAGTCAGATGTTGTACTTCAAAATTTATTTTTTTTCATAAATTCATTCAATTTATAAAGAAAGCATTGTGCACTTCACTAGCTTTGGAGGATCTTTAATTCTTTAAATTTGTTAAACGCATTAATCATCCATTCTCTTCAGTCTTTCACAATCAGTGTTAAGTAAGTAATATCTAGTATATATGTCGTAATTAATTACCTAGTTTTTATCCCTGTAATATTTATGTATTCCTTCATGCATTTTATTTATTACATTACAATCAAGCAATGGTTAATATTAGTTGTTATTGACGTTCTGTTTAGTATTTTATTATTCATTTAATTTTTCATTTGTTCTATTAAGGTGACTGACTAAATGTAATAATTTCCTTTGTATAGTTTGCTTTAATTAATCCTGCAAAATGTACCTTTATACTTTCTTTACTACCTCTCCTTCGTTATTGCTATTTTTATTTTTAATATTCCGTCTGATTATGTGTCCCGGCTTATATACTTCATCTTTTATCTTTTGATGTATTATACAACCAACTCTCCTGCTGCTGCTTTTAAGCTCACTGCAAGATAAAATTTACCCCCCACTTCCCAGTTCTACATTGTCTTGTTGTTTTTTCTTTATCTCCAACGGGACAGCGACATCACAACTTGTCCTCTATGTTTTTAGGTTCTTTACCAGTTCACTCTTTTTGACGTTTAATTAATACTAATTTCGAAATTTCAATTTTTTTAAAGGTTTATTTCAGTTTCTACCTTTAATTGCATTTATGTTTCCGATAAATTCTTTCAATAAACACTTTCTATTTCTTTTATTTATTTATTTGTAACAAACAAGATATAAGATAAGGGGATGCCTTACAGTTATTTTAAAAATTGTTTAATTTTACACAGGGTGGTGAAAATTTATTGTCGAGTTTGCTTAACTTTGAGCCGGTAAAACTTGGTTTTTCTAAAAAACTGTTGTAGATTTTACCCTCTACCTATACTATTACTGTTTCCTATACCTATATCTCTTAATTTTTCCGTTATTGGCGGTTTTTGTGATTAAAGTGATCCAATTTCCTGCCGTGAAATTGATAACAAACTTAAAAACAAAAAACCAATATGTCATCTTAAATCATCATTTGCTGTATTTTTTATAAAACGTATGTTTTATAAACTTTTCTTCAAATAGTTTCAAATTAAAAACGCATATTCTAAACGTGAACATTGAGTGAAATTATTGAGTACATTTTCACTCAATATTGAGCATTTTGATTTTACTCATTTGTGATAATATTTGAACTAAAACCGTTGAGTGAGTTCTCTCTCAACGCTAAAACTGAGTACGTTCACACAAATATAGGTACCGGTTAAATAACTTCTGCAGAGTGCAGATAAACTCGTATTTGGTACACTTGTAGCTAAATCAGAGTAAATGTTCTTATTATTGAGTGACCCTATCCCCTTCTATGATTGTCGTGCGATGTCTTTGTCTATTATCATCATCCCCATTAGGTCATCTCGTGGCGTGGTGTATGGTGTGTAGTGCTGGACAAGTGTCCGTTAATCCGGTTGTTTCAGGTTATGGCAATCTATTCGTGCGATCAGTTAACCAATTCCTATAATCAAGACCTAAAATATCTCTAAAAAAATCTGTGTAGAAACCACTGTGGTAGCTTAGTAGTTTATGACTTGAATACAATTATATTTAAATTAAATGGAAGCAGGGGCGGCTGGTGCGTGGGGGCTCTAGGGCGCCGCCCCCTTTGGAAATTTTCATAGTACAAAATTACTCATTAGAGAAAAAGTAAATTTTTTATTGGTTTTACAGATTCAGAATAGAGTCAAAAGTCACTTACTTGACAGCAAAAATTCGGATTTGAGTAAAATTTACTCACTTTTATTGCGATAGGTTCACTCATAAAATTTTAGTTATACGCATACTAATAAAGTGAAAATTCCACTCACTTGGATGTGGACAGAAATTGATAAATTTTACTATTAAGTAAAATTGAATGAATTTGGGTGATTTTTTTTTACAGTGAACTGCATTTTAAATATTTATAAAATATCTATAATGTTTTCAAATTTGTTGAAGTAGAAATCTATGGAACAAATTTATAATTCATTTGAAACAAATTTGATAAAGAAACTTTTTCGTGCGCATGATATATGGCCAGAAGTAAGAAATAAAATTCATATCTTTTGAATGAATTAATTTTTTTTAAAACGCGGAAACACGTTAACTGATTTTGATTTTTTCCCATCTTTCGGTTATATAATAATTATTTTTTCTTCGACCCCCTAACCCCCAGCTACCCCTACTTTTTTTTTCAAATGGAAACATAAGGCATGAGGGGGCTCGTTGAAAAGCTTATAGAAAACCGTATCCAGCCATACCAAATAAATGAGTTTATTTTTTCAATAACAAGTTTTTTTTTCATTTAGAAATTTAAACAACTAGATAATTTACAAAAATAAACTCAATGTCGCAAATGCTGAAAATGTCCTCCATTCACTATTTGGCATTCTCCAAGACGATAGTAAAAGCTGTCCACAGCATTCTGAATGACTTCAGCTGGTAAATTATGCATCTCCGCCCTAATCTTGTTCTTTAAATTCTCAATATTATCCGGTCTGTCCTGGTAGACTCT
>NW_019416232.1:1677078-1733415 GCF_000390285.2 Anoplophora glabripennis | reverse complement strand
TGTGTGTCGTTGTCTTCGTTTCTTGATCCTGGCTGTCTCTGAAACAGAAAAGGTTAGCGGGCAGGGGGGGGGTCATTGGGGTGGTCACCCAGGGTCAAAAAGTTGGTGTCTAGGTCTTTTGTGTTTGTCGGTCACGTCGGGTACGTAGTCAACGGCTTGCCTGAGGAGGGGATTGTCATGTCTAGCGGCTACGTCAAACCGTTTCTCCGCGTTTTGTCTTATTGTCTGTGTGGCCATTCAACTGTACCCCGTCTACCAATCCAGCGATTTCGAAACATTTCATCTAAGTATCTTCGAATATCAATACCAAAATGTGTTGGAACCAAATTCTTGCATTCGGTATATCTGGATCAATTTCATGAGGAAAAATAACAGCTACAGCAGGTATCAGGTCAAATGTTAGAAAATACAGATAGCGTGCGGCAGTAAGATTTTCTTAAAAAAAGAAGGGGCCCAACATTCTGTTGTTGATGATACCTGCCCATACATTAACTTTTTGTGGATGCTGCGTATGCGATTCGCATGTCCAGTGTGGATTTTCCTGGGACCAAAAGCGATAGTTGTGCCTGTTAACCACTCCATTTAAATAAAATGTAGCTTCATCCGAAAAAAGTACGTAACATAAAAAATATATCTTTTTTGCGTTAGTTTCAAATTCTTTATTTTATTCTGTGCAAATTCATGGAGGATAACACTGAAGATTATTAAATTTTATTTCACTTGTTAAGTAGGTGTTTTATACAACTCTAAAAACCTTGCTATTGAAAAAATAAAACTTGTTTATTTGGTATGGCTGGATTCGGTTTTCTATAAGCTTTTCAACGAGCCCCCTCATGCCTTATGTTTTCATTTGAAAAAAAAAGTAGGGGTAGCTGGGGGTTAGGTGGTTGAAGAAAAATTAATTATTATATAACCATCAAAATCAGTTAACGTGTTTCGGCGTTTAAAAAAAAATAACTCATTCAAAAGATATGAATTTTATTCCGTACTTCTGGCGATCTCTGTATTATTTAGTTGTGGAAACTAAATGCCTGTACTCTATCCTCTCTCAGTTTTCCACAGATTCAGGGTAATGAAGTGGTTAATAACGTCCCTAAGTTTGATTTGAATATAAATCGATGGATCTGACGCACCAGTTATTTCACCCGCGTCTAGACAGAATTTAATTTTTTGGTTCAGTGGAATATTCAATGAATTAAAACTAATTTGTACTAACCACAAACTGTGTTTGTAAATTTGTATTATAAATACGAATATATCTCAAGATTGAGCAGGATTCAACTCGGAAATTTAATAAATTTAGTTAACAAAAAAATAAAATTGTTTTTCTCCTCGCTTGTGCATAAATAGCTTTGAAAAGGTGCGTAAATTCAGATATTGCATGATAAAATATGAAAAAATAAGATTTGTCCATGTATCCATATATATAGGCCTATAGTCTTTTGTTTTTAAGATACAGAGCATCAAATATAATTTTGACCATATCTCTTTCAGAAAACCGTGCATTGTATTAAATTTTAGTACAATTAATTCTTTGAAGACGCTAAATACATCGGTGATATTAGTTTCCATTATGTCATAGAGGTTAGGTTTCCTGCATTGTACCTACTTAGATATTTTAATATAAAATTTCTTTGAACACAAAACAAGTAGGTAATCTTATTGAAGTTGCTAAAGTAGGCAGTATTTCGAGAAATACGCGATTTAGTGTTCTAAAGTTAATCAATTTCAATGCTTTCTATATAGGGTCTTTCTAGAATAATTTGAAACATGGAAGGAGGAATATGGATAAGATTTTAAATATTTCATTTTATGCTCATTATAATATTGAAATATTGACTAATTTTGAATACAAATGATACATTATTAGTTGAAAGTCTAAAATCCGAATAATTCTCGAAAATAAAACGATTCTTTATTTTATTACATTTTAGATATCTCAAAATTGAAGCTCGCAGTTTATTTCCAACAATTTTATACAATTTTGTATATAATATTCTAACAATTAAAAAGTATTTACTTACATTTCTGCCTTAATTTCGATTTGATTAAACTGACCAAAACAGCTGATAGAGTGTAACTAATGACATAACCTAAACGCAAACCATTCCAAAATGGAGGAAAAAATGGGCGGAAAGTCAGATCTATCAGAAATATTTCAATAGTAAAATATGTAACTGTTATTTGAATCTCATTATCTTGTAGGTAGTAGTATATCTCTAAGAGTAGACTAAATCCAATATTTAATATCATTTTGAATTATGGGTTATGCGTTAAAAATGCAATAGTAATTTCCTTTTTTCATCTGGCAGATTATAACAATTTTTTATAAAAAAAATGCGCCAAAATAAGTAGTATTAAATATCAATTAATTTGGTTTTGAATTGGTATTTTGGAAGGAAGGTTGTTAAAATCACGCTATTTTATTATGCTCGTTGTATTGTATAAATTTTGGAATTTTTGGCGCAGCTTTACAGTTCAGATAGGAGTGGTAACAGCTATTAAAATTTTAATTTACAAATCACTATAAATATTTTTTATTTCTAGCCATAACGGTACTTTCCTTACAATCAACCAGACAAAATGAAATCCTAAGCATTTTACACAAAATGTTTGCGATATTTTAATAATATTAATTAACACAGAGGACACTGAACTTTTCTGAGGCGAACAATCACATGCTGAGATTTGCTTTCGTTAATTTCAATTCCTCAGTTTTTGCGGCAATAATCTAATTAAAAAAGATGACCTTCAAGGTTTGAAGATGCTATAATTGAAGAATGACTGTATCGTCTCCAAGTATGCCAGCTACAGTATAATCAGAACTAAATTAATCCTAGAATACTACCCTGCAACCTGCAAGACACTAAATTTGATAAATTGAAATCGTAATGTTTCAAAGTTTACTTGTATTCTAAAGTCTCTGCCAGGAATGACTTAATTAGAAAGTAGTATTATGTAGAAAGAGTCTGTTTGCTTTTATATAACAGACCATCATGCTAAACTTTATCGAACTACTCGTTTAAGTGTAAAAAAGATGCTGAACAATCATTCTTTCAACTGCTGCTTCATTAATGGCGAGAACTATACGATGTGATTGTGTTCAGGGATTTACGACATAATGTTGCAATATTAGTAACATCGGTATCAAAGGTAAAAGACATTATCGGTCTGTATGAAATAAGATTGGTTAATTACCTTCCAGATTTTGGGATAAGAATGATTAGAAAGTTTTGAAAAATTTGGGCCAGTATTGGAAGGTGTTGAAATGTCAAATTCGCTTGTCTTTTCTAGTGTATTTTTTTCTAAAGTTTGAAGTAAAAAATGACAATTACATTTTAAATCTTTCCCTTAAAAATAAGAAACTACTGAAAATAACACAGCCCTACAAAAAAAAAGTATAGGATCTGGTATTCAGACCCATGTATTTCCATGTATTTTTTCTGCTGAATCCTAATCTGCCTTCAGATTTGGCCCAACGGGTCTGAGTTTTCGGAAAAATTAAAAAAAAAACAGGTCAAAATTCACAAAAAACGTCATTTACGATCGACGAAAGTTATAAAAAGTCAAATTATTCTACCAGCTCACTAGACGTATGATTTTTCACTCGTTTAATTCCAATTTATCATCATAGAGTCAGACAAGCTGGTCCAATTTCATTCAAAAACAGAAAATAGATCAAAATGCTTAAAAACGCCATTTTCATGGCATAATTCGTGTTGCTGAGTTCTGGATCCATCTTTTTATCCACCCACCCATTTATGCATCTTTATACATCTTTCTATCCAGTAGTTCATGCATAAATACGCATATTTATGCATGAACTACTACAACCACCTACAAAACCCACCCATCCACCCATCTATCCATATACATTTTGTGCTGAGAGATGAGATAACAGCTTAGAAGATTGAGAATGCAATAAAACTTGTAGAATACTCTACTTTCTAAACAAAAGAAAACGATAGTCCCATAGAAACGTTTAGTCCCTCTATTTTTCGTTTCTCTTTTTAACAACCAACAAATTTTCGCCCTATATATATGTATATACAGGGTAGGAAAGTACCGATGGTCTATCTGAAGTTATGTGAGAGCGATAAAGTAAGCCATAGAAATCCATGCGATAGAGAAAGATGGCTATTCTCTATCGTATGGATTTCTGTGTCTTACTTTGTCGCTCTCACGTAACGGCAGATGGACCATCGGTACTTTCCGAACCTGTATAGTACAGTCACTGAAGCTTTTCACACCCTTCCACAAATAAGATCCAGTTCTTATTTGTGGAAGGGCGAAATGGGCGTTGACTATTAGACGCCTTCATTATAGCCATCCTTGTCTATCACATGGATTTTTATAGCTTACTTTATCGCTCTCACGTAACTTCTGATAGACCATCGGTACTTTCTTACACTGTATAATATTTCTGAGACGAAATTGAAAGAAGGTGTATTCGATTTACCTCAGATTCGGACATTGTTCAAGGATGTAACTTTCATCACTAAAATGAGTAGCGTTGAGAAGAGTGTTTGGACTAGTTTCAAAGTTGTAGCGACAATTTTTGTAGGAAACAACAAGAGTCCTAAATACGAAGAAATTGTGTCAAAAATGATAAAAGACTTCCAAGACCTAGGATGTTTGATGGACTACAAGTTGCACTTCCTTCATTCACATCTGGATTGGTTTCCTGAAAATCTTAGAGATTATAGCGAAGAATAAAGCGAACGATCTCATCAGGATATGAAGGTTATAGAACAGTGATATCTAGGAAGATGGGATCACAACATGATGGCCGATTTTTGTTGGTTGTGTTGTTAAAAAGAGAAACGAAAAATAGAGGGACTAAACGAAAGCGTAACCCTTTGCATAGATCCTTTGAAGAAAAGAGAACACGTTATAGCAACAAAAATAAGAATGATTTATAGACATCGTCTTCTTTTGTTTAGAAAGTAGAGTATTCTACAAGTTTTATTACATTCTCATCTCTCAGTACAAAAAGTAGATGGATAGATGGGTGGATGGATGAGTTTTATAGGTGGTACAGGTGGATGAATAAATATACGTATTCATGCATGAACGACTGGATAGAATCATGTATGAATTCATTCAAAAGATGGATCCAGAACTCTGCAACACGAATTATGCCATGAAAATGACATTTTTAAGCATTTTCATCTATTTTCTGCTTTTGAATAAAATTGGACGAGCTTGTGTGACTCTATGATGATAAATTAGAATTAAACAAGTGAAAAATCATACGTCTAGTGAACTGGTAGAATAATTTGATTTTTTATAACTTTCGTCGATCGTAAATGACGTTTTTTTGTGAATTTTGACCTGTTTTTTAAATTTTTCTGAAAACTCAGACCCGTTGGGCCAAATCTGAAGGCAGATTCGGATTCAGCGGAAAAAATATATGGAAATACATGGGTCTGAATACCAGATCCGATACCTTTTTTTTGTGGAGCTGTGTAACTTATATTTCAGATTTTGATACCTATACAGTACGGAAAAATTCAATGAAAATAAATTCAATATTTTGTTCCCAGTTACAGCAATGATGTTATGTAGCTACTTAAAAGCGTATCAGTATGTATGCAAACTATTTTTTTTGCACTTATTAGCTGTAACATGAATTTGTCACTAACAACTGTTAGACTCGATGAAGACGTAACTACACACAAATTCATTCCCACCTTCCTATCAAGATAACGCCACCGCGGCAATTATAAAACGCAACGCGTCAATTTGCGGCTTCCATCCTGACTAATTATTGTTTACACAGCATAAAGGAGCGATCCTGTAATTGCTTTACCCTTACAACACACAATAACCCCAATTAGGTAAAGTATATGTGATAGTTGGCCCGCAATGTTATGGTAATGCCTAATCCTCCCTAATCTGGGTGTATATCTTTCACTTAGCCATTCATGAGTAATCCCTCTTTTTACGTAGAGGATAAAGAGGCGCGTGCGTCTGCACCGCAGGTTTTACCCCGGCTTATGATTTTTCGCCGTCACCCCATTCCATTAGCATGAGAACGGCAAGGTGCATCCCCGTGGTGCAACTTTTACTTTTGTGTACCGCTCCAAAGCCTCTTTAAACGAAGTGAAACACTCGCCATTATGTGGTAGATGTTGTGTTAATATTTGATCATATTGATGGGGATCAAGTAAAACATACGTACGTGCGCATAAACCAAAAGTGTTCTTTTTTAATTCATACTTAATGATGATATAATCTAGTCCTCGATCTAGTCTTTAGTACTTTACTTCTTCCGTTTAGAAATAATATTTTTTCGCATTTTGACTGGTAATATGCTATTTTACTAAATTTAAAATCGTTCACTAAAGTGGCACTTTACCACATGAAATGTCACTTTACTATACAGGGTGTCCCGCCAAAATTCCAAGGAAAGTACTGCTCCGAAAAATTTTAAAATTTGGCAACACAGCGGTGTCTCTGGGGCGAATACAACTAAAATATCTAGAACTCTCCAGCACTTCCGGTTATACCGGAAGTCGACACCAACTTCGTTATTTTAAATGGGTCAGCCTATATATTATTGCATTTTCGGATTCTACGTTAAATTTGAGGGTCACTTTATTAAATATTCCCTTTTTAGTACAGTCATTGAAGCTGAAAATCAGCTCTAACCTCCGAATTCTTTGAAACTGCATGGATTTGCATGAAAAGTTATAATAAGGCTCATCTTAGGCTCAAATTCAAAAGTGACATAAGCCCGATTGTCGCATTATGTTTTTTTAGGGTTAAAAACTACCCCTAAGTGAAAAAATTTGAAAATATTAAGTTTTAAGCATTTTATTGATAAAAATCGTGTTCAAGCACAAAGATTAAATAATGTTCCATGTTCTCGAACATGTTTTATGATATGTTTGATCTTTTTTACCCTTTATTTAACCATTAAAAACTACACCTATTCAAAAAATAATAAAAGATTACGTTTCAAATCTTGGAATGCTATAATTGCGCAATAATTTAAAATAAAACTTCCCTTATATTGTTTATGAAAGAATATTCTACTTTTGCCATTTTCAACTCTTATAAACTACCCTTTTACCAATATTAATGTAAAATATTTTTATTATAATCGATTTTTAAATATAATCAATCATAAAAAAATTGCTACGCTGCATATAAATAAATAAACAAAATTTTTTTACTTATTTTATTTGTATAATATGATATATATAATATATAAAAATGAGGAAGCCTATTTTGCTCCGAAAAAATGTTATTGGTTTTTTACCGTAACTCGGTTAATTTTGAAGCTATAGTATCCTAAAACATGTATCCCCGAGAAGGGGTGTCAATCCCCAACAGGGTGGAAGCGTCAATCGGCGCTATGTCACTAATGTTCATTGACCTTTTCTCTAACTATCTGCCAAATTTAAAGTCGATCGGTTCAGTTTCAAAGAATTCGGAGGTGAAAAGCTTCAGTGACTGTACTATACAGGTTCGGAGAGTACCGATGGTCCATCTGCCGTTACGTGAGAGCGATAAAGTAAGACACAGAAATCCATACGATAGAGAATAGCCATCTTTCTCTATCGCACGGAATTCTATGACTTACTTTATCGCTCTCACGTAAGGGCAGATGGACCATCGGTACTTTCCGACCCTGTATACCTAGGAGTTATAGATTTTGAGATATTAATTAAAAAAAAAAGATTTGACAGATGCAAGGGTCCGCAGAGATGCTAGTACCTAACTCTTTTCAGGAGCTTGATATACCCTGTCATCATATTTCAACAATTCAGGTGCACATTTTTGTTAACATACCAACAACAGCCTACAAAATAATCATAACAAATTTTCACTTTTTCGCATTTCGAAACCATATATCGATTTTTGCCGCCTCAACACATAAATTCATCCCCTACTTTATGTGTCTTGGAAAACTTAGTTTTCCCACTAAGTTCACTTACAGCGCATTTAAACATGTACAGGGTTGAATCGTGGGATGCCCAGACCACTTCCATTCAATGCAGAAAGGTCCAACCTACACAACGACAAACAAAATCACTTCGATCGACCATTTCTGCGTTTAGCGAACATTTGTTACACTTTGAAAGTTTATATCTTACACAATATTAATTTTCTATATATTTTCCTGACACCTAACGCTGCGCTACCGATTCCTTCAACATTTCCAATGTAAAAATAATTACTTAATGCATTTCCAATGTCCAAAATGCCGTCTAAATTATGAGTACTTACTACCAGCATCCCCGATATAGACTGACAGACTTGTGTATCAATAAGGCAAATTTTTACTTATACTTAGATAATAGCTATACATACCTCAAACATTTTAAGATATATACAGGGTGATTTACAAATCTTATTACATGGCTGGACAAGTAGTCTCTAGTATTAGCCTTGTGCGTTTGACGCAATGCGCGTGGAGAGCCACGTGGCCCCAGCGACTCCAAATACTCAAATCCGATTTTACAATTAGTGTAGTTTTTTAGTAGTTAGTGTCAAAAATTGCTTATGCTGTTCTATCACTAGGTAGGTTTTAGATGTGTAGTTCGGTCCATCCTATCGTACATTCAAAATACTAACATCAGCATTGGTATCTTGTTAAACGTATGATTAAATTATGAACTTTTTTTTCCATAGCACGATAAATATTTACTTAATCAATTTTAGACTTCATTGGGACACATTTGAAATGATTGATGCTGTTAGCGCCTCCGTACATCTTTTGTTATTCCAATGCCGGTTATAATGAATTTTTTTTATGAATTTTTATACCTACTACAGTATTAGAAAAAACAATTGAATAATGGAAATCACTAAATTAAAGATTTTTTTAATAGAACACCCTATATATTAGTACATACTTAGCTTCGTTGAAATTTTCTCTTTTCAAAAATATATAATATGTTACTGTTTGCTTTCGATATATTTCAGTTTAAAACTATTTTTGAAAAAACAGGAGGGAAATTTATGTCTCACGAATCGCAGTGGCTATGGACGAGGTACGCGGAACAAACAAATGACTTTGACCTAAGTTTATTTATCATTATCAATTTATTTCCTATAACAAACTATTTTAACAAAGAAATAGTCCACAGTAAATGCTTCAAGACAGTTAGAAGTAAGTCAAAGTGAAATTATTATAACGTTACATATGTAAATATAAATACCGCCGCTATAAAACTATGCCGGTCCAGAAACTCACCCAAAATCAAAAAATTCAGCGATTAGAGTACTGCAAAGAAATGTGCGCTTGAAAACTGACGACCTACACTATTTCGAAAATATTTTATGGACTGATGAGGCGACTTTTACAACAGCTGGCATTTATAATAGAAAAAATATTCATACCTGGGCAAATGAAAATCCTCACTGTAATAGGGAAATTCCAAGTCAAGGACGCACATTGTTTAATGTTTGGTACGGTATATTGAGAAATAAAACATTAGCCTACTATTTTATAAAGGTGCTTTGATTGGGGAAAGATACCTGCATTTTCTTGAAAATCAAATAGAAAACAAATTGGAAGACCTGCCGCTGATAGACTATACCAATTTAATTTGGCACCAAGACGGAGCGCCTCCGCATGGAACCACAGCAATACGAAATTATTTAAATAATAGGTTTGTGAATTGGTAATGGAGGAAATATTCAATGGCCTTCAAATAGCCCAGACCTTACACCCTTGGACAGTTTTCTGTGGGGTTACTTAAAAAACGAGGTTTATAAGGAAACTAGTGTAAACTTAGATGAACTAAGACATAAAGTCGATCAATGTGTACAAAATTTAAGTCAATTCCCATTTCATGCTAAATGCAGTTCTGAAAATTAATGAGGGTTATAGGAAGTGCATCAATAATAATGACGGTCACATTGAGCATCTGTGACCATTCGAGTTTTAGTTAGTTTTTGTTAATTAAGTATTAAAATTCTGTTAAAATTAAGACTTGTTAAACTTGAAATTTTTCGTTCTCACTTCTTTGTTAAAATAGTTTGTTATAGGAAATAAATTAATGATGATAAATAAACTTCTACAGTCATTTGTTTGTACCGCGTTTTTTCAAAAATAGTTGTAAACTTAAATATGTCGGAAAGTCCTGAAGCAAACAGTAACATATTATATATTTCTGAAAAGAGAAAAATTTAATGAAACCAAGTATGCACTAATATATAGTGTTCCATTTTTTTTTTCTTTAATGTAGTGATTTCCATTAGTCAATTGTTTTTTCTAATACTGTATTATAAAAATTCATAAAAATAGCTCAAATTTTTTAATAAAAACTTTTTTGTAATTTCAATAATAAACACAATAAGTTGTCAGATTATAGTGACTAACCCTATACAGTTACAGTTACAGTTTGATTTCTTTACAATATATTATAAATCCTCTATTTTGTTTACCATCAGCTTCCTCTCTGTTTGGTAAACTTCTCATTAAAAGTTGCTATATGTTTATGTTTTTCACACTATTTTAATGGTAGGTAATTCAAACAAATTTAAAACAACAATATCGTAAAATCTTATCAAATGAAGTTAAACAATGTTCTTCAAGACCAGAAGTTTAAGTACCCAAAAGATATATAACCCCATATCTATATTTTTGGTATTGAAGAACATTGTTTGATTTCATTTGATAAGATTTATGGATACTTTATTTGTTAAATAAATATTTCACAAACAAATACACATCTAAATACGCTTTACAAGAAAAATAAAAATACTAGGTACTATTTTTTAGAACTAAATACTTAGTATTCGGTTCCAATAACATTGATTTATCCCAATTAAATCTTTTCGTCACTGTAATACATATAAGCAATTTGAGTAATATTTTCAAATTTTCTTGATTTCAGAGGTTTTCCTCTTAGTAATATGAAATAATAACAGCTGATAGTGCATTGCAGAAACAGTCTAATGTAATGTAATCAATAGTATATGCGGTACTTAGATTCTTTCTGAACCAAACGATGCACAATCTATAAAAGATATGATAAAAAATTTTAAAATAGTCGAAATGTGCTTTTTCTGAAGTAATTCATAAATAATAAATTGTCTCCAATTCCACTTTTCACATAAAGGCATTATTTGATATCGGTACTAAACATCATCCTTCAATAGCAAGATGTTTCTGAGGTTAACTATGAAATGTCCATTCAGTGGATGACAGGCAACAATTAGGTCCTCGCCAAGGCGTCTGTTAATGAACGACGGCGCCTGAAGTGACGACAATCTCTCCTCGTTGGAGCGTCGTAACACAGAACTCACGAACTGAATCAACACAAAATCCAGAATCGATTGAATGGATGTATTGAATAACCGCTCGGGTGTTTGCGGGGGTAGTTTTGATTCACTGTGGGTGAATATGATATTGTCTCAAAATTATTTTATTTTACACATTTAGCTATCAACAGAAAATGGTAAATAGAAACGTAGGTACATAAGTATAAATTTTACGAATACTTTACAAGAATACTTTATTGCCACAAATTGATTGTACATTTTAAAAACATTTAAAATATTTAAAAAACCAGTGGCCTACGATTTTTTTTTTGAAAAAAGGTCTCCTATTCCCCCAATAACTACGACACTGGAGTGTATTTTGGAATAAGCTATCCATGAAAAAATAGTCCCTACTAAAAGAATGTCCTCAAAATTTTATCATTCAATATTTTTGCCAGTGAAGTTACAGGAAAATAATATAAATATTAAAAACTTTTAACAACCCAAAAGTTGATTATTTTCATCGGTAGAATACGCCATTAACGTTTGGCAAAACTTATCATTAACACCCGGTATACATAACAATAATCATTCATATGAACATGCTAAACAGTTAATGGATGGTTATTGATTAAAGTCTAAAGTAGATTTAATATGGAAGATTTTTTTTGAAAGAACCTCAATTTGTCTGAGTTATTTCAAGTTTCAATTTTATAGTCTCGGAACGGGAAACAGTCTTCCTCCTATTAGTATCGTCATTTTGTTTCTAAAAACACAACAGAAGAGATTTTGAACGTTTCTAATGATTCAAACAGAACAAAATAATGAAATATAGTTTCTTGATCTATTATTAAAACTGCGAAAATATTTTTTAGTTACTGATTGGTATTATAAACCAACCTTTTTAGATAGGTTTTAACATTATCAATACCTACAATTTTTTTCTCAAAAATTGAATATTATTAGGAACTTGGAAAAAAGAGTTCTTGGATTTTTAAATCCTATGTCAAACCTCATCAAAAGTAATTAATATATTAAATTATTTAAAAAGATCTTCAGCAAAACCATAATCAAGTTAAACAAAAAATATTTAACAGGTTATAGTTGGTACTGCTGAAAACTACTAGACGGTACTTTTTGAACGACTGGTGATAGTTTTATGAAAATTTCATTTAAAAAAATAGTTTATTGGTGAAAATAGAAAATTTTCTGACGTATCGTTTAAAAAGATGCTTATTTTTTCAATTTTTTACTTCCTATTTTATGTAACATGTTAAAGTTTAAGAGTTATGTGTAACACTGGCAATAATGTAACATATTAAAAAATCAGGCATAAGTATTTATTTTATATTTGACATTTTTAATCCTAATTTGTTCGCAAAAAAAGTATTATATGTTCTACACAGTACACTCTATCGCTGTTTAAAATATATTTACATTTAAGTTTCACCCTCTATAGATCAGCCTTGGGGGAAAAGTGTTATGGGGAAAGTCACACGATTAAGATTATTAGGAGCCAAACATAAAATAAGGTAAACGGTATCCATTAACAATACACCATTTCATCTCTTGCTAAACTTTGTTTATTAATATAAGTATATTTCTTATTGCAATACTGCAAATCATCACCCTACGTATTCGACATTTTTACCAACGCCACAACTCTCTTACTCCTGAACATGTGGCACTTGATGACGGTTCATTGACTACTGAGCAAATTAACGTGATTCGAGCTTCATTTAACTCTGTACTCATCTACTAAAAGGAAGTATCAGATCTCCAGTCACAAGTACACTTTGGTTTATTTGACAGATGTAGATAACTGTTTCGTTAACATTTCTTACATAATTAGCTTCTAATTTTAATTTTATAATTAGCTTAGGAAGAATGTGCGGCAATTTTTGTGATACATATTATAAAAATGTCGCACACATGGTTTGCACTTGTACAACAGTGAAATTAAATTAGAAAAGCATGAACAGATAATATATTGGTTAGGAGAGATTAAACAGCTATAGATTCATAAATAGTAATTCCGAATATATAGGCCAGGAAAAAGAGCTGGAAAATGATCATTTCGCGACTCTCTGTTTCGGCAAGCTGAATTTATCACTATAGATGCTAAATATTATGTAGGTACAATAACATATTAGTTTCCACAACCATAAAAATGGGGGGAAGATTGTTTACAGAATAGTTAATTGTATAATTTTTACGTAAATTCAGGTTTTTTGCTTATAACTTTTTCCGTTCATTTCCATGAGAAAACTGTAAGGAACTTTTTTTTCGTCTTCAAGCGTCAAAAAATATTGATTAGGTCAAAAGTTATAAACAGAAGAATTTTATTTATGACTTTTGAATTAAACATTTATAAACTGCGTTATTTTTACCAGAACGTTTAGGCATCGCATCCTCTCATTTCTTATCACTGTCTAATAACTCACACGAAATCTGGAATCGGTAAGTTTAAGTAAGTTTAATAGTTTATAAGTTATGGCCTTATAAACAAATTAACTAATTATTAGTCTGGACGATACCGAGCATCTTCCACAATCGCACTGATTTTTTTCATGGTAGATTTCATAATAATACATTGAAATCTACCATTTTTTTTTTAATTTCAAATTTGCAACCTGGATAGTTTTTTTATTTTTTAGCCTTATGAAAGCCTTAAGAAAGCTTATGAAAAGAGCTTTAAGTTAAAAAAGATTCGAACGTAGTTACAGACTGTCAAAGTTGATGGCATATTGTTAAACAAATTAGGTTGGTAGCGGCAAAAAAAATACTGTCATAACCGGCAACCCGAGTACTTTCCCAGATAAAAATATTTTATTTGTGGAAGTTTGTTAAGTGCATAAGAAATATTGTCAAAAGTCAGTGGGTCGCTTGATTTTTCGGCGAGCCGTGGCGCGGCGGAAGGGTGGGGGAAGCGAACGACAGCGAATCCGAAGAAGGTGACGATAATATTCATAGTCCTGTCGTTAAAAAAGCGAAATTCGCTTGAAAATAATATATTTGACATTTTGTAACTCCATTGTTTTTCGATGAATCTTGACGATTTTTTTAACTTAAAGCTCTTTTCATAAGTTTCCGAATATGTAATAATATATAATATCACCCGCGTGCGTCGTATATTTCATTTTGCAACTAAGACTAAAAAATAAAAAAAATGTCCATGTTGCAAATTTGAAATTAAAAAAAAAATGATAGATTTCAATGTATTATTATGAAATCTACCATGAAAAAAATCAGTGCGATTGTGGAAGATCCTCGGCATCGTCCAGACAAATAACTAGTTAATTTGTTTATAAGGCCATAACCTGTAGTAAACTATTCAACTTACCGATTCCAGATTTCGTGTGAGTTATTAGACAGTGATAAGGAATGAGAAGATGCGATGCCAAAACGTTCTGGTAATAATAACGCAGTTTATAAATGTTTAATTCAAAAGTCATAAATAAACTTCTTCTGTTTGTAACTTTTGATCTAATCAATATTTTTTTACGCTCGAGGGCTAGTTTTGTAGGTCTTTTGAAGACGAAAAAAAAGTACTTTGCTGTTCTCTCGTGGAAATGAACAGAGAAAAGTTATAAGCGAAAAAGTTGAATTTACGTAAAAATTATACAATTATCCAGCCTGTAAACAATCTTCCCCCCATTTTTATGACTGTGGAAACTAAAATGTTATTGTACATAATATTTAGCATCTATAGTGATAAATTTAGCTTATCGAAACAGAAAGTAGCGAAATGCTCATTTCCCAGCTCTTTTTCCTGGCCTAATATATTCTGAAGTACTATTTATAAATCTATAGCTGTTTAATCACTCCTAACCAATATGTTATCTGTACATGCTTTTCTAATTTAATTTCACTGTTGTACAAGTGCAAACCATGTGTGCGACATTTTTATATTATGTACAATCACAAAAATTGTCGCACATTCTTCCTGCAAAAAGTCGCGTCCAACTCTATATTTTCTGGCCTATATCTGACTTTGTTTCAGTTTAATAAAAAGGTGTCCAGAAATTTGAAGCAGGGAGTGATCTATCCACTAGAATAAAAGTGAAAGTTTATAGTATGTACTTAAAATACCCAATTTATTTTTTTAATTTGAATATTAGACGAGAGGTGTAAATAATTAAATGCGAAAAAATTTAGTGGCGGGTGTGGAAAAATAAGGTGGGTATTTCATATATAAAAAAATCTCATTTGAACGTCCTTTGTGAAGATACAACCGCTTAAAGAGGGTGCCCAAAAAAAATGTATTTTTTAATTTTGTTCTAAAATACCAAAAAGGTGACAAAAATTAAATTAAGTAGACATTTTTCTGCTGTCGTGAAGGAACTCACTAAATAATTTGTCGATTTTCCACTACGGTTGAAAGAGACTGTAGAAGAATCCACCTATAACACTTGTTTCATACGTAACTTTTTTTCTTACTACCAAAATTTAGGAAAAAATCAGTTTTGATCAATATTTGGGCGTTTTCACCCTACAATTTCACTTTTCTCCGAAATGCATCGGCATGACTTTTGACTACAGGATTATGTTCAGCACATCGAATTCCTTCTGAAATGAAATGTGGGTTTCTTGGGTTTGGACCTTTTTTGTTCGCCCGTGTTATGTATCCATGAAAGAATTAGTGCATTTATTCATTTCAATAATAATTAATAACAAATTTTAGTTAATTCTGCTGACGAAGAATAAGTAGTTTTCTCGTTAATAGATACACGTATACTTAATAACTTTTAGATCCTAAATTTGACTTGTGCATTAATAATAGTAGAGACTGGAAGAACAGAACGGAAACAGAATAGATCTTGTGATAAATAATAGAAATTAAGCAGTCCTCCGGGGATAGAATTGTAATGAGCAAGATATCTTTGCCCAAGAATATATTTCATTCTCTAAAATAAGATGTAGTTGTTCTGCATAATTTATTATATTCCGAAATTTACTTCTAGCCTCTGAATATTCCTTCTAACAATGAAATTTAAAACCGCAAATTCCGTTTGTAAATAGGTTCTTTAATGCTATTATGAATAAAAAAGTTTTATATGTTTTTAACTTTTATAAAAGTCGTTATATAAATATTAAGAAAACACGTAGTTATGAAATCGACTTGAACATTGAATACCTACTTATAGATATACCTACACGTTGCCTAAAAGAATTTCAGAATTTTTTATTTACGAATAAAAAAGTAAAAAAAATAAATATTTTCCTTAGAAGATAAAAAAAGAGTAATGCACTTAAATGCATTTGTACAGTATGACAGAAGTTATAGAAATATAGCTACCTCCATAAAAATGAAACTAAAGTTACGGACCAACAGTAGGTACACTGGATGTCCCGTAAAGTATACTACAAACTTTTGGTGATGATAGTACATAAAGAATATGATAAAATGTTCTAATAAACCCGAAATAAACCCAACTTCTTAAGCGCACCGTTTCGCAATTAATTATAAGTCTTAAAGCCAATTACAAAAGCAGTTTTTTTTAGTCACTTTTTATTTTGGAAAAGAAAACATATTACCCAATATTTTCAGGGGTAATCACCCCAAGGAGACTTGAGACTTTGATCAAACTTCTCTGTATCTATCTCTAATGGCCTTCGACATATTTCAACTTTCAATTCTATCAAAAAGAGTTGCTTTTCGATAGCCTAATTCAAAATTGCCTTTTTTTTCATCTCGCAAACTAAAGTATTGATATTTGGGAAGGAGATAGGGAAGTGCTTATCACTTACTAAGTCTACGTTAATAACTGTTTATTTTAACTGTAAAATTTGTTTAACGTCGAACCGCCAAAAGTTGGTTTTTATAAATGGAACACTCTGTACAATTTTACTCTCTATCTTTCCATATTACACTTCCATTACATTGCAAGTAGATAATTAAAATGATCCAATTTCTTGGGGGGGTAGCTGTGAAATTGCTAACAAACTTAAAAACAATACAACCTATTGGTTGTATGTCATCATTTGCATGATGTAAAAAATAAATATTTTTGAATTAGGTTATCGAAAAGCAACTTTTTTTGAAAGAATTGAAATATCTCGAAGAAGACTATTAGAGATAGATAGGACGGAAGCTTGATAAAAGTCCCACTAAAATTACGAGTAGAATTCAAATAAGCAAACATATACAGGGTGTTCTATTTAAAATAATCAAGTAGACGGCATTATTTTATTTAAAGAGTGCCCTCGAAAACCTCAGATCACAAATTTTCAAAATTCAAATCGAAGTAATTTCTGAAATATTCTTTCTAATGGGACGTTACCGTAAGATAGCCTGTATGTAAGGAGGTATGACACTACCAGTTTTCATAATTCATATGTAAATCTTGGTACATAATTGTGTAATTGGTTCGCATTCTAAATTTGATGACCTTTCTAAAAATTCATACTTGCTATGCCGTCACAGAAAAAAAATTTTTAGCAAATACAACATGGTGATAGAAAACATCCTTCCGCACTCAGGGTTTGTTCATATTCACAATACAGGGATGGTCAAAAGTACGAAATAAAATTCTTCATATCTTTTGAATGAGTAATTTTTTATAAAACGCCGAAACACGTTAACTGATTTTGATTTTTTCCCATCTTTCGGTTATATAATAATTAATTTTTCTTCAACTCCCTAACCCCCAGCTACCCCTACTTTTTTTTCAAATGGAAACATTAGGCATGAGGGGGCTCGTTGAAAAGCTTATAGAAAACCGAATCCAGCCATACCAAAAAAACAAGTTTTATTTTTTCAATAGCAAGGTTTCTAGGGTTGTATAAAACACCTACTTAACAAGTGAAATAAAATTTAATTATCTTCAGTGTTATCCTCCATGAGTTCGAAACGTTACTATTGTGTCAAAATCAATTTATTTACTGAATTGCAATGGTATTGTCGGAAAGGTAACGCATCGAACGTATCGACAGTTAGTAAAATATTTCACAAATTTGAGGAACATGGTACAGTAAAGACTTTGCCCAAAACTGGACAGGCACGTGCTTTGAATGAAGAAAAGAATTTAGACATTGCATTAGAACTTGTTGAAAATCCTCATACTTCAACTGTTTCATTGGCCCGCAATCACGATGCTTCTCGAACTGCAATTCGAATGTTTCTGAAACAAGAGAAATACCACCCCTAAAGGTATGTCTTGTCCAAGAGCTTTTGGAAGACGATTTTGATAGGGGATTATAATTTTGTGAGGAAATGATGAGACGGTGTGACGACAATAATTGTTTTCAACGAGACATACTTTTTTCGGATGAAGCTACATTTTATTTAAATGGATTGGTTAACAGGCACAACTATCGCTTTTGGTCCCAGGAAAATCCACAGAAAGTTAATGTATGGGCAGGTATCATCAACAACAGAATTTTGGGCCCATTCTTTTTTGAAGAAAATCTTACTGCCGCACGCTACCTGGATTTCCTAACATTTGACCTGATACCTGCTCTAGCTGTGATTTTCCCTCATGAAATTGATCCAGATATACCGAATGAAAGAATTTGGTTCCAACAAGATGGCGCTCCCCCACATTTTGGTATTGATGTTCGAAGATACTTAGATGAAATGTTTCCAAATCGCTGGATTGGTAGACAGGGTACAGTTGAATGGCCGCCAAGATCCCCCTGGATTATTTTCTTTGGGGATATTTGAAAGAAAGAGTCTACCAGTACAAACCGGATAATATTGAGAATTTAAAGAACAAGATTAGGGCGGAGATGCATAATTTACCAGCTGAAGTCATTCAGAATGCTGTGTATAGCTTTTACTATCGTCTTGGAGAATGCCAAATAGTGAATGGAGGACAATTTCAGCATTTGCGAGATTGAGTTTATTTTTGTAAATTATCTAGTTGTTTCAATTTCTAAATGAAAAAAAAAACCTGTTATTGAAAAATTAAAATTTGTTTATTTGGTATGTCTAGATTCGGTTTTCTATAAGCTTTTCAACGAGCCCCCTCATGCCTTATGTTTCCATTTGAAAAAAAAAGTAGTGGTAGCTGGGGGTTAGGGGGTTGAAGAAAAATTAATTATTATATAACCGAAAGATGGGAAAAAATCGAAATCAGTTAACGTGTTTCGGCGTTTAAAAAAAATAACTCATTCAAAAGATATGAATTTTACTTACTACGTACTTTTGGCCATCCCTGTATTTATCAGCCTTCTTGAGTTGACGAATTCCTGAAAATATCATTTAATGGTTTGTTTTTTCCAAAAAGAGCTATGTGTCAAAAACTGCTTTTGTCATTTTACCTTTTAAGTCCTACCTGCCAAACGGTGCGTTTGAGGGATTAGGTTTATAAAATTTCTAGTCATATTTTTTTTGCACTATCACCCAAAGTTTGTAATATACTTTACGGACACCCTGTACATATCAAGGCAGACATCTGTATCAAATAAGAAATAAATACATATTTTTGTAATTTAATGTAAGTGCGGTATGTTGTAATATAGATGTCTGAGAGCAAAGTGAAAAAATTGTAAGATAAAAAATTCAAGGCACCTTGTTAAACAATTTGGCCAAAGGCGGTCATCCATTTTTTCTTAATGATGCCGGGATAATAAGTCAACGTAACAAAGGGTCTTCCAAGAAACGAAAAAAACCTCATTAGCATTTTGCTCATTTGTTAGAAGAGTTTCACAAAAACGTCGCTGTCGGTCTTAGGCTTTTGGAAGGTTTTCTTAAAAATTTGTTCTTATTAAACAGAAACATGTTTCAACACATAGCTATGTGTCATAAATACTGCAGGTAATGTATCCCTAAATATATGTTGGTCAAAAAATTGTATAAAAAGCTTTGAGTGCTTAGAAGAGTGTTTATAATAGTACTGGTAGAAATAAAAGAAATAATATAAAGCCTTTAAAATATGTCGTGGTAAACGGTGATTTTTAATTAGTACTGTTATAAACAAAATGCAATTTTGAAAGGTGATACACATAGAAAATTTTATTTCAAATTGGATGGTGCTGAATTAAAATTGCTCTACATAAATAAGGCAGAAAATACCTAGTTTATATTTTTAAATTGTACTTTGTACTTTTTCTTATTAGAAAAGAAAATGTTTAGTTGGAAATTTACAAATCACTAAATTCAATGGTTTTGAAATATTTTTTATCACTACCGTAACAAGGTACCTACTGATACTATTTCTTTATACGAGTATTGTACTAGTATACATAAAAAAACAAGACGATTTTTCCTGTGGGTGGCCATATTATCTTTCGGCCATTTTTGATTATGATTATTTAAAAGCAAATTTTGGCCAAACATTTTTCAAAAAACAAGGTGTTTCAGTAAAATTTTTAATCTGCTTACTAAACACTACTAAATTTTTGAGAATGATAAATACTGTTAGTTTTCCACTACCTTTCTTATAGAGGTTGCCAGCTACTATTTTTCCAAGCGGCATTTAGAATAACAACTTTTTCGAGGGTTTCTACTTCGTGTGTCGCATATTTAAAATATAATCATACGTTTTCTTTTCCAAGCTACCAACCTATTGTTCAAAATGACAAACATGAAACTGCTCCTTTTTGTCGTCACTTTGACAACAGATATTTACAGTTTAAATACCTACAAATATTTAATTATAGTGACCTGAAGAATTAGCTTATCTAATATTTTAGATTACCTGAGGCCCTGTATTTAGGATAAAAATAGTTCGACTTTGGAACAGATAGGAAATGTGTCTTATTAACAATTCCCATGATATTTTTTATACAACAATTTAGGGTGGCTGGTTATAACGTACATTTTTTTTCGTCCAATTGACGAAATATTGTTCTAAACATTGGAAAAAATATCAGTAAAGTTCAGATCTTAGTTTGAATTTTAATTGGGTAATCGTTATTTCGAATGTTCTTATTCATTTAATACGTAAACATACGGATTTTTCTTCAAGTTATCTAGGTTAACTCAACTGCATTCACTGTTAAAAAATCTTTAAGTTAATTTTTATTGATTTTTACATTTTTCTCATAAGTGACTGGACTTACAGCAAAAAGTAACTGACATTTTTTATAGGAAATTATATTTGCCATAAAAAGTGTCCCCAGTATCTAAGCCGTATAGTTATTAGTTCACGAGATAAACAGAATCAAATGTGTGAACGCAAAACTTAAAATATCCTTATATATTATCAAATTCATCGCATTGAAAATTTGATTGTAAATTGTTAAATAACTGGAATAAAGGATATTTTAAGTTTACACACATTTATTTTGTTTCTATTTATCTCGTGAACTAATAACAACTTTACAGTTTAGATACTAAATACTAAGGACCTTTTTTATAGCAAATGGAGCGAAAAAATATAATTTCAAATGAAGCACACTAATGTTACATTCAATGCAGGAAAGCTAGCTTCAATGAGTATATTCTATAACACCGCTGAAAAAAGCGATGTATAGAAGAGAATCGAAAATATTCAACATCGACATATTCAAGATTATATTTGGCGTCCTGAATTTTAAAAACGATTGACAGTAGACCCATGATTTATAGGAAAAATTATCTCATTCGTTCATCAGCCACAGAATTTATGTTAACTTTTTTCAAAACACCCTGTATCGAGCAATGTATAACTGGATAATATTTTGAGTTCCTCTTGTATTTCATTTATAAATTTAATCTATGTATTTTAATCACACACACTAAATCGTCTTATTTTGATTCCTGAGAACTGTACTTATATGTCTATAACTTTTAACAGGTATTCTGAAACAATGTTATTTTTTAGCCGGCTTGTGCTACATAAAACAACACTTATGCTATGAACAAAAAAAGCATACGTGTTTTTTACAGTCCTTATCGACATAGCAATGCAAGCTTTGCATGCTGTCACCACACATGCGCACTACCTAATTGCTGGGCTTTGGTCAAGAAGAGCATGATTAGAACATTATTTAAATTGTTTATATCACCTTTTACTGATCTACAATAATAATATAATAATATATGTATGAAGTGTTTTACTGAAACTGTATTGCATTTCAGTCCCGATAGGTAAACTTAATTCGAAGATAACTTATAGGACGGTGATATAACTTATAACAATTAATTCACTGACCTGTTGTAATTCCTTGGGATTCCACAAAATTCACTAGCACAGCACACACTAAACATATTAAAAAAAGAAAATCTATCCGGAAATTAAAAACAAAATTCACACAAACGATCTCCTGAAAACGCACTTAATGACAAAGTTAACTGCTAGTACCGAAAACTAAATATGAGCACTGCATCTACCGATCACAAAAATGAAATCAACGTTAAACCATCGGCAAATAAACATTAAATACGCTGTTTTTCGACGTCAAAACCGATCATTTTAATAAAAATTGTCCTACGAAACATAATCTTTAAGTAACTAATAACTAATTAATTAACAGGCGCAATGGGGCAATTTGCAAGCAATTGTTAACGGCTTTTCAGTTACCAAGAAATTACAAAATATACAAGGTGGACCAATTAATTTATGTGGAATACATTTCAGATAAGAATTTTTGTTTGTGAATGAAATAGCTCTTACGTTATTAATTCCTTAATTACATTACTAATATACTATAGCCACCTGGTTATAGGAGTATGCTCAAGATTATAAATCCTCTTAAAAAAATTTGATTTAAAAACATTATAGGTAAAACAAGAATAATTTGTTAAATTGAGCTTAAATATTATTTCACATTTATTATTTTAACATAGCTTGATTAATTCAATTTCGGTAATTAAAAGTTAATTGTTTGTCTTACGGGAAATTTCCAAAACCAGAACATATTGTTTCATATAATTTTTTTATGTTATGAAAATTAGACATTTTCTGAGTGCACTCAAAACATTTACCTGTAACAAAAAATATTTTCGGTACATTGAATTAACCGAAACTCAAATTTATTTTAATGAATGTTAAAAATGTCTTCCTTCAACTTCTAAACATTTTTCACACGGATTAATTCCTTGTGGGTCGCTACTCTAATAGAATAGGTTTAGAATGGTTAATGGTATTCTTTGGTCAGATTTAAGTTGTCAAAAACAAAAACAAATAATATATTATATATTATAAATTCGTTCATAAATATGTAACTCTGTGTAATTATAAATTCTTTTTTCACTTCCATACAGGAGTTATACTGACTGTATTCCCGTCGTTTTCGGGAAAAGTAAATAGCAAATTCGTATTGACCACCCCAAAATTAGAATAAATATACTACAGGGTGGGCCACCTGTAACGCCTCGGTCACTAGTGACCAAACGGCAAATGTTACAGAAACCTGTTTAGGTGGGTATGTGTAGGTTGATTAGGGCTACATTTTAAAAATATTTTGAGATATACAGGGTGTCCAGGAAAAGCGTACCATCTCAAAGTTATGTTTTTTTAAATGGAACACCCTGTATTTTACTGCATTTTTGAAAGCACCGTAAAAAAATAGGTGAACTTAAATAAAGGTTCTGCATACCTAGGACTTATAGTTTGTGAGATATTTCAATTTTAGTGAAAATGCAAGCATAGCGTAGAAATTTAATATTAGCAATAAAAAAATAATTTTAAGGAAGCAGCTTTGGAGGGTCTATTTTAGATGCTTGAAGTTATAAATTGTTATATTTGTCGTCACTTAGTATTATACAGGGTGTTCAAAAAACTGCTGAATACTTCTCTCAACTTTAAACAGCAATAACTTGGTTATTTTAAATGGAACACCCAGTATATTTTTACTTTGGGAGTTGGGAAATTTAAAACTCTTTCAAACTGTGAACCCTATAGCTATCTCTAATGATATTGGAGATATTTGTGCCGTTTCGTTTTGTATCGATTTTATTTGTAAGATGTATCCACGTGTCTTTATCGAGGTCTTTACTGAATTGGTTTGGGTTATTCTTGATGACGTCTCTTTAAATATATTTAGAAAAATGAGGATGCAATTAGATGGCGCACCTGCAAATTTTTCATATTCAGTGAGAAATTATTTATATCGAAAATTTAGTAATAAATGGATAAGTAGGAATGGTGCATGTCAGGGGCCACGTAGGTGTCCAGACCTCACCGTAATAGACTTTTTTGTTGCGAGCTATATTAGAAATCTTGTATACAATGTTCCACCTATTACTTGCGATGATATTGGAGGGAAGGATTAGAGATGCATTTGCGTGAGAATATCATTTGAAGATGCTGTATTCAGGAGAATGGTTATCAATTCGAACATCAATTAAAGTTTTTCTTTGTTTTTTTCTAAAAGTAAAAGTTCCTTTTATCGTTATCATGTAAATAATCAAAAAAGTTTTCTAATAAAAATATTATTTTATAAGCCGAATAATTATAAAAAGTTATTAATTTTGTATAAATATGTTTGTAGTAAGTAACTGAATTATTTATGAACATGAAAAATATTTATTAAAAAAAAATTTACTTTTAGAAGAAACAAAGAAAAATTTTAATAGATGTTCGAATTGATAACCATTCTCTTGAATACAGCATCTTATTCTATCTTCAAATGATATTCTCACATTCCTTAGAATATTTGGGGTGATTGTGGCAAAGGTATATCTAATCATTTCCTTCATATCATCGCAAGTAGTAGGTGGAACACTGCGTAAAAGATATATTTTTATACAGCCCGAAACAAAGAAGTCCATTACGAGAAGTTTGGACACCTGTGGTAGCCACTGACATGGACCATTTTTACCTACTCATTTATTACTTAATTATCGATTTATATAATTTCTCACTGAATATGAAAAATGTGCAGGTGCGCCATCTATTTGCATTCACAATTTTCTCCTTATATTTAAAGAGACGTCATCAAGAAGAACCCAAACCAATTCAGTAAAGACCTCGATAGAGACACGTGGATGCATCTTACAAAAAAAATCGATAAAAAACAAAACGGCACAAATATCTCCAATACCGTTAGAGATAGGTATAGGGAACCTATACACAGTTTGAAAGAGTTTTAAATTTCCCAACTCCCAAAGTAAAAATATACTGGGTGTTCCATTTAAAATAACCAAGTTATTGCTGTTTAAAGTTGAGAGAAGTATTCAGCAGTTTTTTGAACACCCTGTATAATACTAAGTGACGACAAATATAACAATTTATAACTTCAAGGATCTAAAATAGACCCTCCAAAGCTGCTTCCTTAAAATTATTTTTTTATTGCTAATATTAAATTTCTACGCTATGCCTGCATTTTCACTAAAATTGAAATATCTCACAAACTGTAAGTCCTAGGTATGCAGAACCTTTAATAAAGTTCACCTATTTTTTTACGGTGCTTTCAAAAATGCAGTAAAATACAGGGTGTTCCATTTAAAAAAACATAACTTTGATATGGTACGCTTTTCCTGGATACCCTGTATATCTCAAAATATTTTTAAAATGTAGCCGTAATCAACCTACACATACCCACCTAAACAGGTTTCTGTAACATTTGCCGTTTGGTCACTAGCGACCGAGGCGTTACAGGTGGCCCACCCTGTATTATAATTTCATACTTTTCCTTTGATGGACCAAAATTGTCTTGGCATGTCATCCTCTCATTCCTTATCACTGTCTAATAACTCACACGAAATCTGGAATCGGTAAGTTGAATAGTTTGCAAATTATGGTCTTATAAACAAACTAACTAATTCCACAATCGCACTGATTTTTTTCATGGTAGATTTCATAACAATACATTGAAATCTATCTTTTTTTTAATTTCAAATTTGCAACCAGGATTTTTTTTATTTTTTAGTCTTAGTTGCAAAATGAAATATACGACGCACGCGCGTGATATAGTTATATATTATTCATATATACATATTCGGAAAGCTTATGAAAAGAGCTTTAAGTTAAAAAAAAAATCGTCAAGATTTGTAGAAAAACAATAGAGTTACAGACTGTCAAAATTGACGGCCTATTGTTAAACAAATTAGGTTGGTAGCAGAAAAATAAATACTGTCATAACCGGCAACCCGAGTACTTTCCCAGAAAAAAATATTTTATTTGTGGAAGTATGTTAAGTGCATAAGAAATATTGTTAAAAGTCAGTGGGTCGCTTGATTTTTCGACGAGCCGTGGCGGGGCAGAAGGGTGGGGAAAGCGAACGACAGCGAGTCCGAAGAAAATGACGATAATATTCATAGTCCTGCTGTTAAAAATGCGGAATTCGATATATTGAAAATAATATATTTGACAGTCTGTAACTCCGTTGTTTTTCAACGAATCTTGACGATTTTTTTTTAACTTAAAGCTCTCTTCACAAGCTTTCCGAATATGTAATAATATATAACTATATCCCGTGCGTGCGTCGTATATTTCAGTTTGCAACAAGGCTAAAAAATAAAAAAAAATCCACGTTGCAAATTTGAAATTTAAAAAACAATGATAGATTTCAATGTAGTATTATGAAATCTACCATGAGAAAAATCAGTGCGATTGTGGAAGATGCTTGGGACCGTCCAGACTAATAATTAGTTAATTTGTTTATAAGGCCATAACTTGTAAACTATTCAACTTACCGATTCGAGATTAGTGTGAGTTACTGGACAGTGATATTGAATGAGAGAATGCGATGTGGAAATATTAATTTCCCAGCTCTTTTTCCTGGCCTATAAAATTGTGATTTTCTTTTAAAACTTTGTATTTACAAACTATATTTTATATTGTCGTTTGCATGTTGACTTTCAAATAATAGGGTTTCTTTTGGATTTGTTAAAGTAATACCGAGAGTGCAAAATAGGTTACAAGAATTTCCATTTGTTTTGCCTCAGTTCACTGGTCGGGTGATTTCAATCAATTCGAGACCGAATTCTCGCAAATGTAGCATAATGTTTGGACACACGATTAATAGAGGGACGTGATCGGAGCGTGCAGAGATAGGTTGGGGTGGGTTACAATAATTGACAATGGGCTATGGGTCGCGCTTTGCACCCATTATCTAATAGACGAAAGTACGGCGGGTCGACCGATGTCTGTGGAAAGGACAACAATGGTCTTAAAATGTGTTACGGCCCCTTTGTTAAGATCGTGTTATATTTTATATTGCGAGTATGGTACAGGGCTGGAATCAGGATTGAAACCTCTATGACAGTAATCATATTTCTTATTGTTAGTTGTTTAAATCACCTATTTCTGCATTTTAAAGAATTGTTTTTTTTAAAGGGCTTTCTTTTTAAAATTGGACCTATGATATTAGATTACATATAAATACAAGACCTTCACAAAATGTTAGATTTTGAAGCGACAATGTCAAAAGTGTGACGATATGTCTAGATTAATATGAATTATTGTTTTTAAAAATTATTCATTAAATCAATAAATTGTTACTGATTATTGTAACTACATTTTCTTCAAAATAATTGACCTTGACTTGAACTTCATATTAATGAGCTTCTGTAAGTAACATGTTCTGCTGTGTATGTAACGTAACACTTCTCGATACATCAAAAGATTGGGACATTCTGCTTGTATCTGTCTAATTAAAAAAAGTAAACTCTATAAAATCAAGTAATAACAATTTTAAGAATTTCTGAACAGGCAGTTTTTTTTATAAAGAATGACAATTTCTATAAATTTACAAATAAAAATATTTTTTGCTCTCAGACAAAAATCGTCGGATACTTCAGGGTGAACATTTATTGCTTTTAACAGAAAACAGAAAGAAATGGTGAAACAGGTATAAAGTACTAGGAAAGAAGTGTACCTATGTAAAAGACTGCTCGCTAAGGCAATTCAAATGCCTTTTGTGGCTTTATAGTATTCGGAGTATCTATTTAAATAATGCATGTTGAAACTTAAAAGAGCCACTTTCCTGTGTTATTTCTTCGCGACAAAAAGCATAGCTTGTAAATGTTGGTACAATTTCTTTTTTTTACTTAGATAGGTAAAATAGAACTTGTTTTAGCGAAAATGGGACTATTAAATATCGTTACAAGTAATTAAGAAAAGGAAACGAGGCATGATGTCCTCAAGGTTAAAGTAAATTAATAAAAATTTATATTAATGGTAAATTAAACAGGAAATGCTATGACTTAGAAGACGAAAATATTATTGACATTTTAACTATAAATAATGATGCTTTTTTCAAAAGGTTCAGCAAAATTTAAAAAATTGCAAAAACTTGTACAACAATTTGTATTTAGAATAGTATTTCACGGAAAAAGAAATATTATTAAGAATGATGTAAAAATGTTAGGATTCTTATTAACAGTGGATATTTTACTTTAATTGAGAAAATTTTTATCCCGAGTTTCATCCACCTACATCAAATATCCTCAGAGACATGAGTATACGAACATAACATTTTTTCAATTTGAGCACCCTGCTTCCCGAAAACTAAACCTTTTTCGACACATTAATTTGTGAAGTTCTGCCACCATGAATATATGTACCTACATACTATACTCTGGTATCTCGTTATCAAATTTATGTTATCATTTTACAAGATAAGTATTTTACTGTTTAATATTTGGATTGCACCGACACAGCTATTGATAATAGGTATATCTTTGTCACATACGTGTATGCCAACGAATTTGGAAAATATCTACTGTTAAAGTTGATTAAAACTACTTATATCTGTCTATATATTTTTAACATTTTGCAACTAATAAGTGCTAATTAATAAAAAATGTTGACAAAGTGTTAATATCTTCAGTTCTTTAAGCAAATTCATTTATTATAATTTATTTTATACAATTATTCACAACCAGGAATAATACCAAGAACAACATTTACCATGTCTGTATATGTAACAGAGCTGAAGTGAACTAGGATCGTATTCGATGCAAAGTAGAGCAAAAAGTTGTCGGTCTCTTATCAAAGGAAAGTCGTGTCATCATTTTTAGGAGGCGTAAGATGAACCATTTCAAATTTAAAATGAAATTGAATGTTAAATCTGAAATACCGCTGCATACGCACGGTGTTCTGGTAGTAGCTGTAGTCGCCCAGGTGCATCGAGTGTACGAAGTGGTCGGTTATAAGTCAAATACTAATCTGGCGAGCTTAGTCGTAATTCAGAGAGCGTTTCCAAAAAACAAGTTAGCAACAGTGGCGCGTACAGAAGTAAAATGTAGTAATGTTCCACATATGTGGAATTTAAAAAACCAACTGAATTTATAATAAATTACATTTAAAGTAAATAGTTTATTAACTTGTAACGTATTTACATAAAATTCAAGACCACAAGATTAAACAACATTTATTTCCTCACAAGAATTCATCTACACTGCTCTCGATCTATATCCCCGCTCTCCTCTTGGTATCGCCTGATACCCAAAAACAACTAATAAAAACTATTAAGAAAAATATATACATATATACAGAGGTAGGCATATGTATTAAGTAGATATATTACAGAGAATAAAGGAATTTTTGTAGGAACAAGGGTGGCAGACGTGAACTGATCCCCTCGTCCCTTCATAATGTAACAAAGAAATTATTCAATTTCTAAAGCCCTTAAAAGCGTACTGCATTGGATCCCTTGACAGGCAATGATTTATTACTTTGCATCGAATATGATCCTACTCTAGTCTAATATAATAAGGACGTAAAAGCCATGTAAGGAACACTTATTGTGCATGTCAGATCAGATTTATCCCAAAATTTTTTGAAATATTTCCTTGAAATTCAAAGAAATTAAAATAAAATTCAAGAACTTTTATAATAAAATATGTTTTAGCAAATATCTTTAGAAACATAGTGGCAAATATAAATTGTATAATTCAATAGAACAACGTTATTAAATTTGACAGCAATAAAAGTAATACATTTTTTGAGAAGTTATACGTAAATATGTACTTCTAAATATATCTAATTACAATTGTGACGGCGTTTTGTACAAAATGAAGAACAATAATAATGTAGTAATATTGTACAAGACATTTTTTTCCGTGTACTATTTGAATTAAACTTATTGTTCAGATGAAAGTTATATACACACTTTTTAACAATTTAATATTATTACAGTGGTAATAATTGTCATTTTGACAATTTGAAAGGCCTTGATAACGAGGTGATTGACTCTATCAGTAACAAATTAAAATATGAACAAGCTATTTTCCACATCGAATAAAATATTTATGAACTTATGTGAAAAAAGTTGACTTTAATTAATTTTAATGTTAAAAGAATTCATAAAACTGCGTGGTTTGATGCCACAGACCAAAAGCATCTTATTCCGTTCCTGTACGCAACCTCCCTGGTAGCGAATTGGCAATATACACAGTTGTCACACAGACATTTTAGTGTATAATCAGATTTAGATTTCTTCCAATTGTTATTTGCAACTGACATCTCTAAACATCCATACCGAAATTATCTATTAAACGCAGTTCACTGTTAACAAGAGGACTATCCCCAAAACGATGCATTTGCCCTGTGATATGACATCCAAATTGGCATGTGTCCCTTTTATTAAATCGACAAAAGAACAATTTGAATAGTAACTGAAATGGTTAACACATTCAATTTTACTATTGCTTCTGTTAAAGCTATGTCTGCATGTAACAACTTTTTTTATTGTTTATTGTAAGTAGTAGAGAAGACTTCCTTCCTTTAAAATGCAAATAAAAAGAAAGACAATTATAGTGGCTTTAAGGTTTCAAGGTCCTTGTTGATATTAAAAGTAACATATTTTTTTAGTTTGTTATGTAATGGCCAGGTCACAGTGAGACTTACAGACTTAAATTGAACTTCCTTAGCCATAGATATGAATATCTGATCTGCCCTTGTTATTCTCGGGCTCGACTCTGTGGAGATGGTCGCACTATCAGAAACCCTAAAGTCAATCTGGACGGAACTGCTCCTAAGAGTTGTAAAAGTTGTAAGTATGACATTAATAACTGATTTTATATGACCTGCTCAGTATATAAATACCAGATGCATACATAAATGTACAGTAGTATCAATTTTAAATACTAACTCACATCGCAGAGTAGGTAATCATTATTTAACTGCATTGAACCTAACTTCCAATTTTTGTATAATAGTAGACCTAAAATGCCTAAAAGGTTTTCCCAGACAACTTTTTTTTCGGTATCTGATTAGGAAAATCCCTTTTCTAAGATTTTATTCCATAATTTTCTATTTTCCCTCCAAATCAGTGGCCACACAATATACAGAGTGTTTCAGGATTAAGTCTACAAACTTTAAGGAGATATTCCTCACAAAAAAATAAGAACTAAATCAGATATAAATTTTTTTCCAAAGACGCTTCATTTTCGAAATATAGGGCGTTAAAGATTTTTTAAAAAATTCGAATTTTTTAAATAACTTCTAAATGAAGAATGCTATTTAAGCCAAATTTGGCATGACACATCTTCTTATAAGATGCCATTTTTCCATAGAAGTAGAAGTCCTGCAAGCAACCAGTGGCGCAGTTATGGGGAATCATTGAATTATAAAAAAAATTAATACGGCCCTACTGAAAATAAAAAATGATGCTGTGTTTAGATAGAACAGTTTGTTATTGACCAAAATTTGTACATTCACTTTTTTCCTAACTCTTATAGTTTCATGGTAAAATTGATTTTTCGGAAGGGTGCTTCTGGATTCTGTCCATAAACTTTAGGAAGACGTTCCTCATAAAAATTAAAAAAATATAGTACCTATTAAAATTGGTCTTAGTCCCGAGTATGTGTGAGTCAAATAAGCATGTCTCCCCTTCCCTTGGGTTTAACCGATAGTATTAAAATTATTTAGGAGATGCTTCGTTTTTGAGATATAGGGTGTTTTTTTTAGAAAATAAAAATGATGATGAAAACAATAGAAATATTTAAGTACCTAACTTCCTTCCGCATCGGTTAAATGCTGACAAGTTTACGGAGTTCCTTGAAAATGGTTTTCAAGATCTGTTAGAAGATGTTCCGCTTAATACTCGAATGAACTACTTAGATCAACTAGATGGTTGCCCTGTCCATTTTGGTGGAGGTCCTAGGGAGTGGTTAAACATTAATTATCCCAGGAGATGGGTTGGTCGTGGAGGACCTGCAGCGTGGCCCGCACGTTCACCGGACTTGACACCGATGGATTATTTTGTTTGGGGTGCTGTTAAACAAAAAGTCTACGAGGTGCCAGTTGATACCCTAGAATATCTATGACAGCGAGTAGTTCAAGCGTGTCGAGAATTAACTCCAATTCAGTGTCGATCGGCCACTACCTCCATAATTAGAAGATGTGCTTGTCTACAGTCCGGGGGCGCCCATTTTGAACAAAATATTTTTTAAATCTTTTCATTTTTGATTCACTTTTCGCTTTGTCTAGGTATAATATTAATTGGTAATTTTTTGGTTGTTTTAATTTAGAAATAAATTTTCATGTTTTGTTTGCCATCTTATTTTATTTAAAAGTACACAACACAAGTAAATGAAGTGACTACAAACCGCCTGAAAAAATTTAGGAGTATTGCAAATTTAGGAGTACTATGTCGTAATGTGACGTTGTCGCATTACGACATAGTCACATTAGATGTTAGGTACTTAAATATTTCTATTGTTTATATCAACATATTTTTTTTTTCTAAAAAAAAACACTATATCTCAAAAACGAAGCATCTCCTAAATAATTTTAATACTATTGGATAAACCCAAGGGAAGGGGAGACAAAAAGGTTTATTTGACTAACACATACTCCAGACTAAGACCAATTTTAATAGGTGCCTACTATATTTTTTTAGGTTTTATGAGGAACGTCTTCTTAAAGTTTATCGACAGAATCCAGAAGCACCCATCCGAAAAATCAATTTTGCCATGAAACTATAAGAGTTAGGAAAAAAGTGAACGTACACTTTTTGTCAATAACAAACTGTTCTATCTAAACACAGCATCATTTTTTATTTTTAGTAGGCCGTAGATGTGTCATGCCAAATTTGGCTTAAATAGCCTTCTTCATTTGGAAGTTATTTAAAAAATTCGTTCTTAAATTTTTTTTTTTAAATCTTTAACGCCCTATATTTTGAAAATGAAGCGTCTCTGGAAAGTAATGTATACTTGATTTTTTTCTTATTTTCTTTTATGAGGAATATATCCTTAAAGTTTGTCGACTTAATCCTGAAACACCCTGTATATAAAAATAATGCAGCAACATTTGCCAGAATCATTTTTTGTTAAATTATACTCGTAGGTAATATAAAAATACTTACCACGTTGCAAACTTTTTCTAAACATTTTTTCGAAACAAATACTAAATAAACATAAAATTGTTCGTAAGTAAACAAAACTAATTAGCGCTTGTCTGTTTTACTTACTATTTTTAGAAAATTCTAGCTGATACCTATATTGATTACACCGTCACCGGAGATGTATAGCTTTATCGGCATTACTATTTAGGTATATTTTTATTTGCAGGGTTCATCTAAACTGTTTGACTTGTTTCGTTGTTTACAAGAGTTGTTTTGGCTAAACTGAGAAGTTCGTTTAACGGAGGATATCGATCATTACCCGGCTTAAGGGTAACTATCAAATTACGGAGGAATAATACAGATAACAGTACTTAATCCGAGTCTAAGTCAGATCACAAGTTTAAGTCTGGATAGAGTTAGAACATTCTTAAATAGCTTTTGGCACTATATTTAGATGTTATCTAGTGTTTATTTATACGGGGTGTATTACGAGGAGGTGCACAAACTTTGAGGGGGACATTCCTCAGGTAAGAATAGGCAAAATATTTTATATAAGGTATGATCATACCACTATTGAAATATTTTCTTTTCTTTTTTTTTAAAGATTCTTGAACAAATTTGTTTTTTAAATATTTCAGAATCACGTAATTCATAAAATTTAAATTTAATCTACATTTAATACTTACAAACCCATGCTAGTAATTCTGCATGTCAGTTGCCAGTGCTGCCAGTTGGTTTATGCATACATTTTTTATTGCTGACTGCTATTAAAAGAATTTCCGTATATATTTTCATTGATTTTCTATAGTTCTGTGCAAGCTTTTGTTTTTTAATTCTTCCAATTCGTTAGTTTACCAGTCTGCAGGAAAAACCAGAATGTGTGGGAAAATTTTAAAGTTTTTCCATTCGTTTTAAATTGCAAACCGATTGCTTTTATTATTAATATTTACCGTCCAGACTTCTGTTTTCAAACCAATTACAATCCTATTGTTAATGAAACGGTTGGAGTGAATATTAAAAACCGCTGTTTGTTTTTTTTTTGTAGGTTGTTACTGCTTCATTTACGACAAAAGTGACCAGCGAATATTTTGAAATAGTCAATTGAAAAGTATTAGAAACGTTAATTTGACGACGATGTTACAGTTTGAATATTTGTATGTGAATGTGGATTGTTATTAATTTCTTTTAATAAAAGTGTAGAGACACATAAATGTTAAGTGCACCAACTTTGTTTCCTAAATGTTTTCTGTTTAATGTAACTGCATTGATACCCATACAGTGCAACAGTCCTACTAGCTAACTTTATATACGAACAATTGTTCAAGAATAAATAAATTAGTTCAGGCATTATTGGATGTAACAGGAATATAAAATTTACCAGGTGCTTCTGTTACACGTTCATTAAAATTTCAAAATTCATATTAACTAAGAAAAAATAATTTCATGTAACTATTAATCTACGCTTATAATGTTTGTATATTTATACAAACTAAGGATACTGTAACATTATACGTATCGTTGTTAAATTGCGTAGCGTGATTTGGAATTTTCAATAATCGTGTTTAAAATTTAATTTCCGTCAACAAGAAGTACAGATACTGTCATGAACACATTAAGTGCTGGATATATCAATAGTGGGGTAAGGTAGAGATACTTAAATTTTGTTTTATTTTTGTTTTATTTTTTTTTTCTACTACTGGATCTTGCATGTAATTGGTCATTTTAATCCTCAATGCAGATTGAAATTGGTTTATCTTTAACTATTTTTGTGCAAAATACTTGTTCTACTCATGAGTGACGTTTTACATGATATATTTAAATTAATGTATGACCTTTCTACGTTTTTCGAATTAAAGTCTTTATATACCTTATAACAACATATATCCATGTTCTATTACATCTTTATTCTCCAAAACCAAATCCCACCCCTTGTTTTATATGCGCATATAATTACTGATAATAGAGAACCAAATAGGAACACATTGTCTAAATCCCACCTGATTATGATAGTATTTGTTATTTTGTCATAACCACACAAAAGTAGTTACAATATGAAAAAAAAAAAAAAATTACTGCAAATCTATTATATTAGCCATGGAAAACACTATCGATTTGATTGAATAGGTACTGCAAAGTACAGATTTATATATTTATATGTTATTAAAATGGTCCTTCTCTATGTAATGTGCTGGTTTAGAAGAACGCGTTTTATAATTTTTTTAAAAATGATTTAAACAAAATGTGTACTGTCTTCATATAAAGCATTAATAAATTCCCTATAATACCTACACATACTTCGTGTTGGGCTCAGAACCAGCACATTTTAATACTGACAAATTATTTTGTCTAATTTTATTTGCACTATTACCATCAGATTTTAAGTTTTTCTTTGGCAACACAATTTGGATTTAGTTTTTACATAAAATTTGTTGTTTGCTATTTAAGTTTCATTTATTTGTTCAGAATTTACATTAACCCAAACCAATCCATTTTAAAACTATTCATGGATTTTGTTATAAATAATATTTTGTGCTGAATTTATAAAAAGTACTAAGTAATGTTTTATAAGAATCCTGTCAAAAATTATAGTATGTAGTTCTATTTAAAAAAATCTGGTGACATCACAGGCAAGCAAGTGAATATAGGAGAGTTGGTTTTTTAAAATAAAAAATTGAAGTTTTCAGAAAATTTCATTAAATTTTCTTTGTTTTGGAAATAATGAATTTATTCCATATTATTATTCTTCCACACAGTGTATTTATCTACCTTAGCATTATAATTATACATGTAGCACATTATTTTTATTTTCATTTTTGCTCCAAGATTGCGTATAACATAATAGAAAGAGAAATAAAATGCAGTCTAAAAGTGACTTAGAATAAATAGTGAAGTAATACAGTAAATTACGAATTATTTAATTATTTTGCTGTTGTACATTATAATTTGAATAAAAACAATGTTAAAGTGGAAATCTATTACTGTAATTATTTAAACTACTTTAAAGTCTGTAATCAATTTCATTTTCACATTGTGATAATTATCATACAGTGTATTTACAATAATTAACGGTCTAGCAACGTTTTAATTTAAATATTTCATCGCAGCATTTAGATATACTGAAAATATTTTCAAATATCGGTAACAGAAAATCATAAACGATTTTGTGAAAATATCAGATTTAATTTTCTAATTTCGTTCATATTTTTATTAAAAATTTATTAACATGCATGTTTGCGAACATTGACTAATATGGTCTCTTACGTAAGGTATTAATTTACAATAAACATGCATACAATATGGACATATAATATATAGATGCATCTACATATTATATACTGCTATGAATTCTTGTAAGATGGTAATTTTCTTACCTGTATTTACTTATTCTTCTTCTTTTTTGTCTGGGCGTCAGCTCACATGAGCACATAGTTGTAATTTAATTCAAATTTTGTTTGTTACGTTTATAGAGAAAGTCTTTGTTTGGGGAAAAAAATAATTTAAGATTCAAGCAAATTTTTATCTAATGAGTAGTCTTACCTCAGGGTATGGTTCTGAGAAGATTAGTATTTTGATTTTAAAATATTATACTGATCAATGAATTTAGATACTTAATCTTGAGAAGGAAAAGACAAAAAATTTATATTAGTATAATAAACTAATTTCTTTTCTTCTTGGTCCTTTATCCCCTCTATTTCTTTCCTGTACCTGTTAGCACAACTTCTGTTCCTGACTTGTCATCTGTCATATAACTTCTTGTTGTTTGTCTCCTTGCTGATGTTTCTATATTACTGTTCCTTAAGTTTCTATTGTCCGTAATCTTCAATTAATTCAGTTTTTCTTTATTGAATTTACATTTGTTTCTTTCTGGCAATCAAATTATTCTCCGTCTAAATTAAACATTTTATTTTCGAAAACTTTAGCTGCCAGCTCCCCAATTTATTATTTTTCTTTCTTCCCTAGTTACCTAACTCTTTTTCTTTTCAGGTCCTACTAATTTTTTTTTAAATCGCTTTCTAATTCTAGTAATCCAAATTTTTTATTACCAATCACATTTTCAATTTCGAATATACTTTATTACATTATATTTCTTTAGATTTTGTTTGATTATTTATTTATTGATTCATTATTTACGAAAATTTTAATTGATCATATACTACTTTTTCTTTATTTTATCTTTTCTTTCTCAATTTCAACCATCTACTGTACTCCTATTGGTCACACTTATTCAACTTATAATTTATTTCTTTAAAATCAATTTTACCAATTTTATTTTCCCAAATTTGCCTTTCTCTTTGATATTTTAAAATCTTTGCGAAACTCATTCTATTACAATATATTTGCGTAGAATATGTAACAAGGTTTTAAATATTTAATGGAGGAATATTATATTATATCGGTGTCCGAAATCTTTATAATAAATTCTGTACCTAGACTGTCATACGGAGAACTATTATATAGTACCTTTTAAGCAATATTACATTATATTCAGTATTCCTTCAACATAGTAAATATAACACTAATTTCATTAAATCAAATTGGAATTGGAATTCATACAATAATTTAATTTAATTTTGGTATTTTTAGACAGGTTTTGCAAATGTCTCCTGTGTATATCCGCAGCTTGTTGGATTATTCTACGAACTACAGTGCATATATGTAGAGTAGAAGCGAGATTAGAACCAACAACTGAATACTTAGATCGATCCAGACCAACTCTTGATACGCGCGTTCGTCATAGCGATCACCGCAGCTATTCTTATAAAATATAACTTTACCTGACAAAATTGTCTTAATGGTAAAATCATACCGACTTAATTTTATGTAAATATAGATTACATGCTGATTAAGAATTGATAGTCTATTATTATTATACACTGAAAGAAATAGGCTTATTAAACTGTTTATCTAGAATAATGTGTATAGCGCATATTAAAACTTTTATAACCAATATACAACTTTTATTAAAAAAAAGCAATCATCTCCATACTCATTATTCAATCAGTTTAACTGGAAGGTGCTTAATACACTTTATGCATCTATGAAATAAAGGTTATAATGAATTACTTATACATTATTAGGTATTATAGACTTTATATTCCAACTGTATAGTAGGGAAGATTTGTTGTATAAATACCAGTATCCGAATTTGTATATAACAATTATATTAACAGAATTATTCGTTCTTATACTGAATATGTTTCCGTTTTTAACGTGTAAAACGCATCTTATAATGGTTAAGTGATCGTCACCTCTCGATGCATAATCGGTTATGATCGTTGTTAAGTTATATTCATAGTCTTGTAATAATAATCATATGTCAGACCCGAGAGCGAAGTGCGCCGACTCAATAAGAAACCTGGCTATTCCAGCCGCTGATTTAGGGTTCGCCGCACGAGCTCATCACCCTTCTAAGATTTCAGTAGCATACTATGCATGCAGCAGATCGGTACTCAACTATCTTATACAGTCCACTTTTATTGTCTATAGATGTTCAATCATTGTCAAAATAAACACACAAAACCACAACGTCTTTATTATCTTTACTCAAGAAGAGAAAATACAATAATCGTAAAATTTCCGACAATCCGCTGTGCATCGACTTACACACGTCTAGTTTGATGAAAATGGACAGTATATGCACATGTTTTGTGGGATACATGATCATATCGTGTTTTTTCAAATGTAAATCTTGTCTAAATCTTAAAAATTATTATTTTGTAGGTCCAATTAAAAATCGCTGATGTTAAGTTTTACATAAGATGGAGGAACAGAAGGTTAACGGTGACAAAGAAAAGCATGGGTATAAAGTCAAATCAACCAGAGGAAATAAAATTATATGGAAAGAAGCTCAACCTTTCTGGGGATGCTTCATTTTTAAGGTAGAAGAGTTATAGTGCAAATTCTAATGTAATACAAGAAAATACGGGTGCATCGTTGCTAAGAAAATAAACTGGAAAGTTTTGGGAGCGATTTATCATCATTTTTAGTGCTGAAAAGTATGTTTTATGTATGTTTACATTAGAACCTTAGCTTGTAATTACAGTTATCCAATAAAATTTCTGAAAACTTAATGACATATGTTTTTAACTCATACAGAGTATACAACAGTTTAATACATTTATTATTATAAAACTTATAACCAGTACTAGATGTTCTAATAACGATATGGAACACTTTAATAACAGTTATTGCTATTATTTCGTAAAGGGTATAAAAAACGTTGTATATACAATAATTTAATAAAGAATAAGGTTTATAGTCACTATACAACTGTGCTAGCAATACGCGTTTTATATCCAATATTCACCTGTTTAACTGTCACATATAATATACAATGGTCTTATAATAGTATACAGAATTCTAATAAAGAATAAAACGCATTTCTTTCAGTGTACCTACACTATCAACGTTTTTTGTAAATGCTAAATTTATATAAAACTGAAATAGAAACCTAAATTAAACTATCGTATCCAGAATGATAAAATAAGTGTAACTTACCCTATGTCATGGGTGTCACAATTGTAGGTAATATCCTTTTTTTTTATTAACTCCAAAAAATAGGGTATGAGAATTAACTTAGACTTACATTTTGAAGTACCACAAGGCTTAAATTGCTTAAATATAAGAAAAATTCCAACTGCACTAGATGTATCGGCTGATATATAGACCCTGTAGTCCAGCTTTTTCAAGTGTCCCACAATTCTAACACATATATTTACTCTGCATTACAACACTGAAATTACACTGCACGAAATTCACTCTCAAGAAGAACTACCATATTCTGTATATAAATTTTATAACATCAAAAGAATTTGTACTAGGTGAAACACACAGTTATCAAATATAGGAAATTTTAACGAGTGCAAAACTATATTAAAAAAAAACTCAATCGTAGGGAAAACAACCACACGGGACTGGACTAAATTGCACTGCTTTGGAAATATAATAAGTTCATTTTAATACCACTAAAAATAATAATGATACACATAGACATTTTTTCGTTTTTATTACGTCGTTTGATTGACAAAGCCTAAATAAATACCAAATTACTATCAACAATAATTATGTCCACTATGAAGTTATATGGGTGACAGAATGAAAGTTTTTGCTAAATCTGATGACGTGTAACTCATAACTACAATATCTTTTCAAATATGTTATTTTATACTGGACCCTTTGACTAAATGTAAATGTTATTAACATTACCGTGAAAATCCTCCATCAATACAAAAACAAATTTATGTCTTATAGTCTTATTCGCTTCAGTGATAGGAATTATTGGCAAATGGGAATATAAAAAGAAGTCGTCAACTCTCACAATCCTTTATTGTAAAATTAATTACATACGACGGCTAGTTTCGAGGTTAAAATTACACCTCATCATCAGGTCATACAAGGATATCAAATTTATAAGTTACTAATTTTTGGAATAATTTCCAATCTTCAAATAAACTTTGAACATTAAGAAATATAATAAATTAGCTAAACGTGTAGGTATAAATTCGAAAATCCTTATTAATTTCATTAAAAAACTACAAACATATAACAATAAACAAAGGACTACAACGTTACAATACACACTAAAATCAGTTTTAGTGTGTATATGTGTGTATATAAAACTTATGGGGTCCGTTTAAAAAAAATTTTCGTAACCTTGATATGACCTTGGTCATAGGCCAGGTCTAATTCAAGGTCACCATCGGATACCCAGGGAAAATCCTAAACCTCTTGTGTTTTACTTTTACCCTACCCCTTAAATATTCCCAGATATCCTGCCATTCCGGTACTTTTGCCCCACCCCGTATACACGTATTTATTAAAAATGTCCTGTGACACATTATTCGGGAAACTAAATCAGTTTTCGAAAATATGTTATTAACTTTCGACAACAGTGTTCTTGGGGTAAATAGACCCCAATATCTTCGACCTATCAATGTAGCAATCCCTTATTTGCTATATTTCACAAATGCCGTCTCCTATATAAATTCTATAATAGCATTTCGCCCCGTTACAATAAGCTCATAGCCTTATATTCGTACCATCCTAATTTCTTTATCCCCTTATAATTCCACCCTTCTGTTTTCCATCTATTTTGATTCTGATTTGATAATATGTCGAATCATTTCGACGGAATATAATGGCCTACGCTTCAGTGCACCTCATTTTGGTAATGGGATTGATAACGTTCAAGATAAATAGTATCTAAACACATATCCATAAAAATATAATTTGTTTTCGATTCTGATCGTATCCTCATGTTTGCCTGAAATTATTCATAGAGTCAGCCGGGGTCAGCAAACAAGAAAGGGAAGTTCTGCTGCGAAGTGGAACGACGACCGGGGAGGTTTTTAGGTTATTAGTTGAAAAGTCCTAATATTTCTCAAGATTGTAAACTTTTGATTAATAATAAATTAATTATAAAATATGTTAATTGTATATGGAAAACTATTATATTAAAAATGCAAGCAATTGTAGTTCTGTTGATTACAGTTTTTATAGAAAATGCGACTTACAACCACAAACTGTTTCATATATTTCCAAAGAAGTATGTCCTAAATGTTTTTGTTTAATTTTACTTGACTACAATATTGCTAAATACTGACTTATATGTTCTATTTTGTATTTTGACAATTGCAGTAGTGGCTTTTCAGAGCCGGCAGTTCGTAAACGTTTTGAACAAGATCGGATTCCGCTTAAATTTAAACTTTTCACGGCTTAATTTTGTTGCTGTTTTATTTACTTTAGTCTAACATTGATTGACTGTTGAAGTGGCTGAATAAGAGAAAAGTGTAGAAACGCACAGTATTTTTAGGATTTTATAACTTTTTCGTATTACCTGTTTTAGCTTTTCTAAGTGCGTCCCTATGTAACAGTATTATAGTTCAGCAAAACTAGGTCAATGTCAGAGGTCGCTGACACTGAGATACTGAGATATTAAATATGTACATACTCTGTTTAAAAAATAAAATAGTAGTACATAACTGTTTGTAAAAACTTAAAATGATTTAGAAAAATATTCGTTTTTATTACACAAAGAACGTTTTTATCCAAAACTTGAGTGCAATTACCCGAAAAATAAATAAATTATCGTAAAAATATGAAAGAAAAAAAAATGCTTTTTCAGCAAATTAAGTAAAATTGTATAAAGGCAAGTTAGCTTAAATTACCTTATTTTCGTCATATCCTTAAAGTATGGCTCATTTTCTACTGAACGCCATGTATAAAAAATAAGTTTTGGTGCACCTTCATCACCTTGTAACTCTCTACGTTTTAAACCATAATACATAAACAAGGACACATATTACAACAAGGATAATACGTAGGAATATACAGGGTGGTCCGAATTTTATGCAGGAAACTTCGAGGGCAGATAGATCTCTTTAAAATAATATGTGTTTGCCTTTGTCTGGAACAGCTCTGTTTTAGAGATACAAGGTGTTGAAGTTGTTAAAAAAAATTGATTTTTTGTTTATATCTCCGGAATCTATTACCGGATCTCAATAAAATTTGGTACAGATAATCTATGATAGTAGCCCTTACATTCCCTAAAATATGAGCTTTAAAGGTACAACCAGTGGTGTAGAACTGGACAGGGGTTATCCCTTTTTTTACAAAAAAACCTACGCCACTGCATTTTTACAAGTCATTGTAACTGATTTATATTATAATGCACAAAATACTAAAAAAGGTGACTTGATTTTTTCACTAAAGTTCACCGTTGTCGAGTTATTCATACCAATACAATCCCCTGGTGGCAGACACTTCTGACCATAATATTACAAGAATATTTATATTTATGCTTAAAAGTAAGTGCAACTTGTAAGCACATCAACAGAATTATTTACACTCCTTTCTATATCACCTGTGAGGTAGTGTTCCTGGCGTGGATTAGTTTTCCCTGGAGACCTAATACTTTTTACAAATAAAAACAACATAAATCAAAATAATAATAAAAGTATACCAAGCAACAGTAACTAAATAAGAAACAAAATGAACGTTACGTATTTACAACAATTATTCAAAATGCGAACCACCCACATCGATACATTTCTGACATCTTCTATTAATGGAATTAATTGAAGCTAATATCATGTGGTGATTTTCTTTTAATTCATTACACCCGTCTTCTACTCGTCGCAGTAATTGTGGCATTTATCTGTTGAAATAGAATAAACTTTACTTTTCAGATAACCCCAAACATAGAAGTACAGGGAATTTAGATATGGAAATCTGGCTGGCCAAGACACTGCGCCCTCTGCACCATTATGGTTGACATTGGCATTTGGTTTTCTACCTATCCATCGCCCCATATAATTTTCATTAAGCCATTCTTATATTATTCTCCCAGAATGCTCAGGAGCACCATCCATTGTATGCAGCTATTTTGTCGTATATTTAATGGAACATCCTCTAATGATTCAAATAGATGGTTTTCTAGAAAGTTTAGAAATTATTGGGAATTTTCGACAGGGTGGCAAGAAGAAAGGTCCACAAACTTTATTGCGAGTTATTCCGAGCCACAAGTTCACAAAAAATTCGTGTTGAAAAGATCTTTTCCGGATTTCATGAGGATTTTCATGTGACCAAATATGCAGATTGTGAAAATTCTCTACCCTTCGCCTTTGGTAAATGTATATTTATTTTGATTGAAGTACTTATTTGTAAAAGTAGTAGTTTTTGATCATCCTGTATCTCGAAATCGAAGAATTTTTTACCCACATTCACAACTTTTTATTTTCAATGTTTGCATTTTTACTTTGATCACGCTTTATTAAAATAGACCCATAAATAAAAGATTAACAAAACCTACATACAATAAAATATGTTTTATTTTTTCCTCAAAAACGGTTCATCCTACGAAAAAATTGAAGCGACCAATTTCATTCAGAATTGATGGAGGATTTCTAAAAAAATATCAAAACCGGCAAAAGTCAGTGGCGTACCATTTTTTTTAATTAAAAAAAGGCGTCTATCATAGACATAACGGTTTATCATTGTTTATTATAAACGAATAATTGGTGACGCCATGATTTAAGATTTTTTCGCTGACAGTACCAGCCCTGTAATGTTGGTTGCCTAAGCTCCGTGCTCACGTGGCTTGTAAACATTTATGAAGCCTCTGTATATTATGATTACGAAAATCACAAATTTTGTATGTTTACATATTTTAAGGTAATCATCATGAACATGATACAATTATTAAATGGAGCTCATGTTCCCTCGGGACGTAAAGATTTCACCTGTCGCTACTTAAGCTTTTTCGATAAGAGTGCACTTACTGTTAAATTAGGTAAGCTTATAGCGGGTCCCAGCATTTACTCAAAGAGTTAAAATTAATTGTCCTCAATTCTGCTAAGTAATACCGCTTCCGGGTCCTCGAGAAAAGTATTAAACACAACACAATGTCGTATTACTCTAATTAATATAAACAGTAATGTAGTATAATATGAAAAAGAGGACGTTTTAGAAAACTTCCATTATCGTTATTACGTTGGAATAAAGGACAGAAAGAATTGTAATTTAATTGGATTTTTTTAAGAATGAACCTTATTTTTAAATGGTATATTTAATACGTTATACAATATTTATTACTAAGTTTATATAATTTCGTAGTGTGTATTCTATTTAAGGTTTTTCTTACAACTATTGATTGTAATTTTAATTCTTATTAAGTCTGTGTTTTAAAATCATACTATTTTTATTATTAGCTATTGCACTTTCAAGTTCAAATCAACTCCAATTTTGTTTAATTTCAGTCAAATGAAATTATGTTGTGTTCGGCATAAGACCTAGTTGGCCGGTAATTTTTTAAATTTATCAATGAACTTCTTTTTGTCCGATAGACCTCGAATAAACGCGTCAAAATCATGTTCCATTCACTGTGTAATTTCAAGTCCATGGCCAACTCCGACCATTTCTTCGATGCAAAAATAGGATCATATTCGATGGTGGTGCAATACGGTTTTCAGGAGTTTAAGAAATTGAATAATTTCTTTATGCATTATGAAGGGGCGAAGGGATCAGTTCACGTCTGGCACCCTTGTTCATACAAAAATTCTTTTATTCTCATAAACCATTTATTTTAAATGTAATTTATTATAAATCCAATGTGTTTTTTAAATTAAACATATGTACTACATTTTACCTTTGTACGCACCACTGTTGTTTACTTGTTTTTTGGAGGCGGTCTCTGATTTACGACCAAGCTCGGCAGGTTAGTATTTGACGTATAACTGACCACTTCGTGCACTCGATGTATCTGGGCGACTACAGCTACTACCAGAAGACAGTGCGTATGCAGCGGTATTTCAGATTCAATTTCATTTTAAATTTGAAATGCTTCATCTTACGCCTCTTAAAAATGATGACACGATTTTCCTTTGATAGAAGACCGACAATTATTTGCTCTACTTTGCATCGAATACGATCCTACTATAGAGTACAAATTAAAAATTTTTTTAGATACAAATCAATAAAAAATATATCAATTTTGAAGGGGCAATGCACAGCATGTTTTATATAACTAAGAACATGTTTTTAGAGAGATGCAAGTTTAAAGAACAAACAAAGTTATTACATATTTGGCATTTTTTAAACAGATTTTTGATCTTAATTGAACAACACACATTAACCATTAAAAAAATTAAAATTATATACTTTTTTAAAATTCTACTGAAAAACTATATACGTTGGTATAGTCTTTTCGAAGTCAGTTGAACATGTATAAAAACGCCTAGCAATAAAATTTATTGAATTTCATAGGTGCCCCTAAGAAAGTTTTCTGCTAAAGGTAAAAAAATGATAATATAAATTTGTATATAGTGTGTAGAAAATTTCTGTTATCTGTTCATTTGGCCAACAGCATATATTTTAATTATTTACGTCCTCAAATATTTTATTATTATTATTATTATTATTATTATTATTATTATTATTATTATTATTATTATTATTATTATTATTATTATTATTATTATATTATTATGGTAAATTTTGTTTTGTTCCGTTTCAAAATGTCTGCAAAGTGCCATGTTATAATAATATTACTATACAAAATATTCCCCATATTTCTACCTTATGAATGATTAATAGAAGGTGCCTATAATGAATTAAAATTACCCGAATCACACCAAATTCCGAATTGCTGCACTGCACTGCTAGGCAATTTGTCAACCACTTGTCAACAACTGAAATTATTATTAACCGTTTGCCCGTGCAATATTAACGAATTAGAACAGGAACAGGAATTTTGTGAGATTTCTTAGTGATCTCACTAGTCTAGCTGATTAATTTCTTGAAAAACGCATAGAAAAAGTTACTATCACTTTTCTAGAATTCCAGTCACACAAGTTTTATAAACTCAATAAAAGTGTTTCTTCCTTACAAATACATTCGTGGACAGTGTACTTATTTCCCCAATAGTACCCTTGTTTTGTACGATGCCAGACTCTATGTGTAATGGACATTATATTTCAATTATAAACACAAAATTAGTTTAATACCTTGTACATTATTTATGCCTGTTCCTAGCAAAATTATGGACGATACGTATTTTCACGGTATTTTCGTATAATTAACCTGTATCCTTTCTAACATTTCCAATGAAACAAATGGGTTGTAATAACGCGCGAACAATGCCATCTGTAATGAATAATATGTGTATTGAGACGTATTATATTTATATGTGTGCCATATGTGCCTAATTTAATTTGTTAAATCGAATGTGTAACTTTTATGTTCATCAACTGCTCTATGAAATAGTACACAATTATTTTGTGGAACAATATACGAACACCATCGAATTTTAGGCACATGAATACTAGTGTAATTGGTTACTTTGTAATTCGTTTGTGGTGGATTAATTTATTTCTATAAACATTTCTAGTGGTAAGATTTACATTTGAGGTGCAAAACTTCTCATATGAACCAGATTAGTCTGTTAACTCAACTTATCTAATATGTGAATCTTATGTTCTCATAATATGCAATTAATTAAATTATATGTTGGGTTATGTTTTATCTGTATCTTCAAATTTTGTTCAAAAAAGTAACAGTGAAAGTTCGCTATCACAGATTCAATTATGATTTAGCAATATGAATAATCTACCACATTTTATTTTGTTACCAAGAATTAGTCGTTAACTATTGTTCGTGCTTTTCTAAAATACCCTGTATAAAACACAGATAATAAGAAAAATATATCTATTACCAGCGAACGAGTTTTACCAAAAATGAACACTCTAGCTTAAGCATTTTATTATTATTTTTTGTTTAACGTGTTTGGATCCTATTATCGAATTTAGTAAATGTACGGTTGTATGGTAGTGACGGTCAATAAACCGATTTTAATTAGCCCCCAATGGGCTATTTTGATGCAATCCTCGTGGAAAGTTTAGGCGACTAAGGAAACACTGTTGTTTAATAGTATCGTATTAAGCGGAAATATAGGAAACTTACATTTAAAACCATTTGGTATATTCCTCGTTCCTGCTTTGCACAAAGAGATGAAGCAATAATCTTTTACATTCAGATTTAAATAGCCAAAATGATACTTGATACTCACATTTCACATACAGTTGATGCAGTCTGTACGAATAGAAATTTAGGTTTTAGGAGAATAATAACCTAGTAGAATTGGTAACTCATAAAACTGAGGCACTGATTCCAAATTAGATTTTATCAAGATTATATATTTCTCTGTACAGAAATATAACTTCAGTGTAAAAAATACGTAAAACTTTAATTTACATTTGCAATTTCGTAAGTTGTACTATAAAATCATTTATACAACAAACTTTTATCTTAGATCTGAAATTTAAATAAGATTAATACATTCACCTAAAGTACATAGGTATTCCTTTATGATAAATGATAATGTAGTAGATAAATGTTAATTGTCTTATTACATTCACTTTTTAAGAAGACTAGATGTGTCTATTCCCAACTATAGAAATATTGTGGTAGGTACTTGTATGTATTGTATACTAGATCCACTACATTACTATTGATCTATGATGTCATTGCACAACGTCGAGAGTATAAAAGAGAAATGTATTTTTTTAAACTATACTTAGTTTTCACTGAACATGCCATTTCTAAAGAAATTTTAAAACATTTACTTTTTTTGTAGTAAAATATTATTAATACTCTACTCCTTTATTTCTTTCTACTTTCATATGTTAGGAAAAGTGTTAGGTACCAACATTTCGGTAAATTTTCTTGTGCTTTTAAAACAATAATTAAAAAACCTGTTGAGTACTCCGTTTCGGAGATAAATATAAATCAAACGTGCGAACTAGAACGCTCTGTATACAGGGTGTTAATGACCTTATGTCAAATATTTTTGCCACATGTCCGTTATGTTAAATTGAGGGAAATACACGGATTTGTGTTGACTAAAATGTAATTTTAAAACCTGACTTACCTCAACATTGCAAGGAGCCACCTTTTGAGAACTGCTGATTTTCACATATGTTCGTTGTAAACAAACCAATCCATTTATATTAGGTTTTGCAGAGGTTAGGCTACAAGGTTCTCAGGTTTGTGTCATGCACAGTTGCAAAATTTTGGTTCAACAATTGCTCTTTTTTATTTTTAGATTAAATTTTAAACATTTGAGGTTAGGTTCTAGTCCTTTAAGGTTACGTTTTATGGATTTAAATTTTAGGTATGCACAGGAAAACATATATTGCAGAATGCCTTTTTGAAGCAATCATATCCTTTGTTGAAGAAAATATATTGTTTCTGTGGAGTTTTAACTTAATTATTTTGGATTTGAGGTTAGGTTTTCAGGTTTCCTGGTCAGCTTCCTATGAATCTGAGTTATGCAAAAATATTGGTTGCACACTCAAAAGTACCACTTTTATGGATTTATACTCACAGGTTTACAAAAATTGAGTATGTTCGTTTCAGGTTAAGATTTATAAATTTGAGGTTATGTTTTGGGTTTAGATTCATGATTTAGGAATATGTTTAATGTTTATGATTTTTTTTTTGTTTGGCAGCCTTTAGTACATAATTTTCCTTTTTTTTTTCATTTTTAGATACAGAATATGTCAAACTTCGTATGATCGAGTTTGAGGCTAGAGATTACTCGGCCATTTTGAAAAAATTCTAGGCATATATTCCAATTACCTCACCGGAACTTGATAGTACAGGTAATTTCGGAAAGAATAAAAAAAATCACTATTAGAACAGTTTTGACGCGTGGCTCGAATTGTTTCCAATTTTTGCCACTGTGCGTCGTCCTCTCGAATTGTATAATAAGCTTCGGCAATACGATGTCGCAGTTGGTCGATGTCGAATCTCCTTGGAATACACAATACTTTTCACATTTCTCCACAAAAAGAAGTCTAAAGGGGTGAGGACCGGGGACCGGGGGAACCATCTAACTAGGCTGCCGCGGCCTATCCGGCGATCGTAACCACATATTTTGCCGAACATTTAATGGCACGTCTTCCAATAACTCTGGCAAGAGATTTTGCAAAAAATCTAGATGTGAAGCACCATCTAAGCGTATTAGGCAAATCAAATGGTCCTATTGTGTTATTAACGATATCGGCCCACATGTTCACTGAAAACTGTTGCTGAAAGGCACCGCGACGTATTTTGTGAGGATTTTCGATAGTCCAGTGGAGAAAGTTGTGGACGGTACAAAATTTCGACTGAAACATTATTCATCTATAACAAGTATTTGCGCTTAAATTGAGGATTTTTTGCATGTTCTTGAAGCAATCATTGGCAAAAACCTCACGCCTTAGGAGTAAGCACTTGAATACGTTGAATATGAAATGGGTACAATTGAGCTTCTCGTAATGTCCACCGATGTGTGAACATATTTGAGCCCGTTTTATACCCAGTTTCTACGAACTAACTCAAATGTTGTCTTGCTTCACCATAATACAATTGCTTCACCATAACACAAATGTTGTCTTGCTTTACCATAAATTAAAACAATATCCATTAACTCCGAGTTGCTATATACGTAAGCCATTTTTGACACTTGAAAAATTGTATGTAAACACTATCGCAACAAAATATTAATACTAAAATCGGATTTCAGTATTCGGAATCGCCTGGGACCACGTGGGTGAATGACACTAGAGACTACATTAGCCCAACGATGTAAAGGTTGAAAATAGCACGATAACTTTTTTGGAAAGTTGTGAATCACCCTGTATATGAGCTCATTATGTCCGCGAGATGCTCAGATGAAGAAGAATGTCCACAGGAGTGACAAAGAAAGGAGACAGTTTAGACGGAGAATGAGCTCCGGTGCTGTCTGGTAACGTAGCCAGTATACATCTGAAACTTGCGGAAAAGATGAATTTGGTCACGCAGTATTCTTTTGTAGCTCAATCGATCTACATCAACAGTGAATACGTTAACAAAATGCATATAATAATATTAAATTCATAATTACTCCTACTGTACATAATTTTGCACAGGTAAACAATTATGTCGATAAATATTTATACCTATTTAGATTAATTACTTTTTTACAAAGATGAATTTAATTTACTAAACTGTTATCGAATTTAATGTATAAATTTAATTTCTACATATATTAATTACGGTAAATAGTATTAATTTAATTTAATTCAAATATATACCGCCGTTTCTTTTTATTTTTTGCATGGTTTCTTGTAGTAATTTTTTTGTGCGTGATAGGCTTGCTTCTAATAGACATATAGACTCAATCTCGCCTCCGAGAGATAAACGTCCTTTTCGCTGTGCGTTTGTGCTTGGAGAAAACCTTTGAAAACTCTATTTTTCTGTGAGTGCCGCTGTGTGGTCATATCTTTGGTCATCCTGTGCTCCCTGGCGGTGTCGCAGACTGAAGGCCCTCTGAAGACGGGACTAACTGAAACCAATGGTAAGTCGCAAGCCACGTTTTGAACCAATGCAACTTTGCGTGCTCTATTCCATTTAGCTGGAGCTGAGGAGAAGTCATTTATTGCACTTTTTTAAATAATAGCAAATTATTTAATTATTAGGAAGTTAACTATGTCGACAATCTTTAAATACTGATTTTTCGATTTAATTAAAACTTAGCACATCGTAATAGATATTATGTACAGACTAGATTTTGTGGGACGCCATTGATTTTTCCAATTTAATAAGATCAGCGGTTAAAACAAATTGAAACAATACGTTTGATACAACGAACACAGGTAATTGATAGTTGAAGCTTTGAAGAATATTTAAGGCGTTCTTACAAAAACCTCATTTGCTGCTCACTTATGTAAAACTTAAAAACTTTCAAATCTTCCTAAGTAAAAATATTTCATCTCATTATCATTATCATGAAAGATGAAATTGAGTTCGAAATTTTTTTGTTATGGTGTCTGGTATTATAATGCATATTAGGATGACTGATGGGATTTTATTGGAATTATTTCACGTAAAGGTTGTAGACAACATAATTTATTTATATGTAACAATACAAAATTTGATCTAAAACATTATTGGTTTTTCTAAAGAACGCATTGACCTATCTACGAATATTAGGATTCGACCAGTAATAATTATACAAGGTGTTTTTAAAAGGAAGTAGCAAAAATGGTACCAGTGAATGTAGAGCCAAATATAAGAGGATTGAAGTAAAAATACCTTATATGAAAGTTGCACCCCTGAGGCGATATACCCTCTTGAAGGAGGGGATTCAAATTTACATTTTAATATTTTTCTTTAACATGAGGAATGCTAGAGACACGAAACTTGGTATGAGCATCCTACTAATAAAGAGTCAACTTTTCTATATTTTTTCGATCATTGGCGTATTTTATAAAGGAGTGAAACAGTCAACACCATTTTATTAGAAATTTTTTATGTGAGCCAAATTATTTATTTAAAAATATCTATTGGAAAAACTGATTTATTGCGCAACTTTTTTACCTCTTGTAATTTTTCGATGAAACCAATAGTTTTCTAGTAAAAAAATTAGATGCATCATCGTTCACTAAAGGGGTAATTGCGAAAATTTGTAAAAATAAAGTATGCGAATGTCATAACAAATAAGTTGTTATTTATCATATTAATAAATTGACACTTTCCGTCAATAAGCTGGTAATTTAATAATAACATTAAGAATAATTTGCTATTAGTTAATGAAAAATGTTTGATAACTTATGACTATGGGACATGTATTAGGTAAAGTGATTTATCTGAAATAAAATTTAATATAAACGAAAAAGAAGAAATGCAAAATTAAATTTAAATTCTCCATTTTGCTGCAAGCATAACCTAATACGTCTGTTGAAGTTATAACGCACTCGGAGAAACAGTTCTTGGTTATTGCGAAGGTCATCTGCTGCCTGAAATATTCTTAAGTGTAGTTCTTCTAAGGAGACAAGAGGAGTGGCATAAACAATACTTTTTATTTGTCCCCACAAAAAGAAATCCATAGGCGTTAGGTCAGGTGAACGTGCAGGCCAACAAACAGGGGCATCACGACCACGACCAATCCAGCGATTCGGGTAATGTAAAGTTAACCATTTTCTAACGGCAAGTGTACTATGTGCAGGTGCCCCATCGTGCATATAGCACATCACCTGAGGTGTAGCGAGGGGTACATCCTCAAGTAATGTTGAAAGATTTTCTTTCAAAAAACTAAGATACTGGACCGCTCCAAGCCCATATGGAGAATAAAAGGGCCTACTAGAGTATTTCTTACAATTCCCATTCAAACGTTTAAACTGAAATTATGTTGACATCTTGAAATAAATATTTCATGAGTATTTTCTTCCGACCATGAATGAACATTATGTAGGTTTACTGCACCTACTCTAGGAAAATTTGCTTCATCGGTGAAAAGTATATTCATTAGGAAATTTAAGTCATGCCTGGAAATATTTTACCAGTTTTGCGTAGCCTTCTTTCCACCGAGGCCAATGTTTGTCTATGAGGAATCGGTCGGTTTGGTATAATCTTACTGCAGCGTTACTATTTTTTCTGGATTCGAAAAACACTTGGAGCATGTCGACATATTCGTCATTGGTATAAATATTATTTGCCATAATTATTCTGATATTCAATTGGTACTAATTATTGGTTGACAGAAAATGTCAATTTATAATATGATAAATAACAATTTATTTGTTATGACATCCGCCTACTTTATTTTTACAAATTTTCGTAATTACCCCTTTAGTGGACGATGACGCATATCATTTTTTTACTAGAAAGTTTTCTATAGTTATCGGTTTTATCGAAAAGACGTAAAAAAGTTGCGCAATAGATCAGTCTTCCCAAAAAATATATTTAAATAAATAATTTGGTTCAAAAATTTCTAATAAAATATTGCAATGGGGTTGACTGTTTCACTCCTTTATAAAATACGCCAATAATCGAAAACATATTGAAAAGTTGTTTGTTTATTGGTAGGATGCTCATACCAAGTTTCGTGTCTCTAGTATTCTTCATGTTAAAGAAAAAAATTAAAATGTAAATTTGAACACCCTGTATAACTTGTTTCGGAAATTGTCGATTGTTGGCTTTTTAATTCGCTTTTCTGAATCTAAAAAACACTTTTATAAATAGTTAATTGGAAGGAAAAAACATTTCATAAATCGTTTCAATAATATGACTATTATTGTTTAAAATTTATGGAAAATATGATACGACTCAAATTAATCAACTGCCATTCTTTTCTTTCTGTTCGCAAATTGTAAACTGAGGTACTCATTACAGCGGAGTAAACTTATTCCAGGCATGGAGGCAATGCCTCTTCAAATCGTATCCTGTTCTGAAGCTCCTATTATGCAAAAATTATTAGCTTTGTTCGGGTTCTCCATTTCTGAATAGTTCAGAATCTGCGCAAAACTATAAACGCAATAGACAAAATTCTAGACAATTAAGAACTATGACATATACAGCGAATTGTTGTTTTTAGTAGGGTACTAATAAGTTCAAAATATAATCATTTTAATCTATTTGCTGTTTGCTCTTTGCATCTTTGTTTTTTACCTCAAAATTATCATTTTTTAGGTATAATATGGTGTAATGTGCCAATATATTGAACTTGTCGGCTACATCTCGGAAGGATGCAGCTTCATGTTCTGCATAGCTCAAAAAAAAACTAAAATAATTTTCTCTGGTGGAAATAGAATCCATTTACATTCTGTTTGAATTTTGGGGATATAACAATGATTATTTGTATGTATTTGACAGGAATGTGTGAATAATTCTATTCACCAAAACAGTAAATAAATAAATTTATTCATCTAGAGAGAACAAAAAAGATATCTGTCATACCTAAAGCGTTCTCTAAATTCTTTTTCTGTAAATAGATTAGCCGTATGTTCAAAAAAAGGAATCCTTTTTGATATGACTACTTTGCAATTCTGAAAAAATAATCCTCAAAATTCCATCGATTTCATGAGAACTGGCACTATAAAATATTTTTTAAAAGAAAAACTAGAAATTAAAAAGTTACAAAAATTACAGGAAATAATCAAGACAATATTCGTAAACAATAACTAGGTATGCTTGCGCTAAATAAATACAGTTTTAGTAATTCATGCTTGCGAGTAAGAACTTCTTCGAATGGTATGCAACGGTTTGGAATCAGGTGACATGCAACCCGAACAAATGTCTTTATTGGTATTTTCAAGTATCGATACTGACGGAGCAACTGAATCAGATACATCCACTACTTTCAAAGATAATCTGAAAGAAACATCAAAATTTCAAATTACGCAACATATGCTTTTAGCATAATTGTTTCGACTTCTATTTGAAAAATAAAAATGAAGACTTGTTTGGACGATATCCGATCGATTTACTTTTCAACTATAGGGATCAGTTTTAAAAATCCTTTTATATTAATACTTCCTTTAGCATTCAATGTACCTATTTTTTAACTTAATCCTATAATATAGATTTCACTTTCACGACCTTGTATTTAAAATAAGCCAGTAACACACCATCAAATGTTTTCTTAACTTTGTTGTCAGTCAGTTTTTGACGTCATTATGCTGTTCATATTGTCTTACAAAATTTTGAGGAATTAATTACTACACTGGACATTTTGCGGCTTTCGATAGGTACCTACTTCAAGAAACAAATATTCTTCATCACTTGTAAAATTTGTCATTTAAGGAATATAAAGAAAAAATTCTTATGGTCTTGCACACTATGATGCCTTGTAAATACATATTTGGAAAACAAAGCAACCCTTGAGTCGTGTTTATGAGCGCATCAATTTCGATCTAAAATCATCCAAAGATGCAGTCCTTCAAGTTTGTCTAAATACTTAATGAATAAATACCCTGTATGTCTTCTTCAAGATCCAAAAAAAAATACTCAAGTTATAAAAAATAAACAATTATAATTTTTACTGGAATTCGGGTCACAAGACGACCCTAGCCGGAGATCTCCGAGCAGGTCTTTCGGAAATTCAAACTACGAGACGATCGAGTGTGCGGCACGAACACGCAACTTGTTTTCCAGTTCCAGTCCAGTCGCTCTGTGTTCGCGTTGTGAGGAGTTTATTCAACTTTGTCGTTGCTCACCCACCGCCTTTCGTAAACTTTACAAACTTACAAAGTTTTATTTTCGAGACAGGAGCATCTTCAAGTGACTGTTGGCCGATTTCTTGTGGTTTTGAGTGACTCGGGCCGCCATGGGCCGGTTACACTTGTGTTTTGTTTTCCTTGCGACAATTACAGGTGAGTCAACCTTTGTTGTTAATCAACTACCTGGAGTACGTATGTCGACTTAACCTAACTTTTGATCGTTTTTACCGTACGTGCACACAATGCTTTCAAAGGCTTTGTTTCTTTTGAGAGTTAACAGGTGTTTTATGTTTATAGTCCTTTCTAAATACCTAATACGAATACCTATTATTTAAATTAGAAATACGCAATTGTGATAATAAAATAGATATTTTTTAGACCTACATATTTACACAAAATAAGTAGACTACCTACTTATAATCTCTTAATTTATAGCTAAACATTTTACCTTACAATCTATAGGTACCTATATAAGTACCCAGGTTTTTAT